>NW_020954569.1:75126489-75175355 GCF_900497805.2 Vombatus ursinus | reverse complement strand
TAGATAGATAGATAGATAGATAGATAGATAGATAGATAGATAGATAGATAGATAGATAGATAAGTAGATGCATGAATGGATAAAAAGATAAATGGATGAATGATTAGATCAAGAAATTAATAAATGGACATATAAATGAAGGACTAGATAAATAAGTAAATGAATGAATAGTGGGACAGAGGGTAGCAGCAGTACAGAGAGCTCAATTGGGCCCCATAGGGCCCAGTTCACCCTGTGCCTTTTTCCAACTGTGCTTTAAGAATCCCTCCCAGGGCCAAAACTCTTATTGTTTCATGATCTTAATTTTCAAAGGATAAAATTAATCCAGTGAAACCTCTATTGCCAATTCAGTTGTTTAAAAAATTATTCCCCTCCTACATATTAGTTGTCCTGACAGAAGAGCCAATAAGGTATACTGACTATTCTCAGGCATATCTTAATAGATTTTAAGTGATATTTTGTATCTCTTAATTTGTATTTTTAAGATAAAGTTTAGTAGGTCATTTAAAAAATAAGTTGTCAGGTTTTTTTTTTAGTATGATGAATAAAAATATTTTACTGATTATTTAAAAATATTGATAATGATAGATACTTAGTCAATGAATTAACATTTGTTAAGTGCCTACTATCTGCCAGGCACTATGCTAAGTATTGGGGAGACAAAAAAGAGACAAAAGACACTCCTTGACCTCAAGGAGCCTACAATCTAGCAGGGGAGACAACATGCAAACAAATATATACAAAGCAAGCTATATAGAGGATAAATAGGAAGTAATTAACAGAGAGGAGGCATTAGAATTAGGAAGGAGAAGGAAAGGCTTCCTTTAAAGATATTTAATAATAGCTAATAACAATGGCTAACACGTGTAGAGCACTTACTATTTGCCAGAAGCTTTGCTAAGTACTTTACAACTGTTTACTCATTTGGTACTCAGGACAATCCTGGGAGGTAGGTGCTATGACTATTATCCCCATTTTTACAGATGAGGAAACTGAGGCAAAAATGACTTGCTCAGGGTCACACAGCTAATAAGTGTCTGAGAAGGGTTTATGAACTCAGATCTTCCAGACTCCCAACCCAGTGATCTATCCTTTGCACCACTTAGCTGATAAATATTTAGTTAGATTAAAAATTCCCTGGGATTCATGCTTTAATGAAACATATTGTGTATACCTGTGGTTTTAGTCCAATAACCTGTCATGTTGCTAAGCCAGGGAAGCACAAACATCACATTAACCTGGGAAGGACTCAAATTCCATCCCTTCAGCGGATTGTGCCTGCTGTCCCAGGACCACTCTAATTTAATATAGAGAAGCTCCTCCCCAGCAGATCATCCTTTCATCTAGTTCTTGAATATTTTTTTTTTGGTCAAGAACACCTGTGGCAGTCTGGTAAAGCCTATGGACCCCTTTCCATAGTAATATTTTAAATAAATAAAATAAAATACATAGAATTACAAAGGAAACCAATTATAGCGAAATACAGTTATGAAATACTGTTTTAGGTTCACAAAGTCATGCTGAGAACATCTCCAGGTAGTGAATTTTTGATGATGGAGTCCCATTTCTTTCTTCACTGTGTATCTGAAACCACTAGGAGTTTTGTTTTTACTCTTCTTTTAATACTCATCGATTAAAAAAAAAAACTTCCATAAGCCTTCTGAGGTCAGAGCCCCAGGTCTTATACCTTTCTGTATGTACTACCTAATAGCATCCTACCTAAAGCAGGTGATAAATGAATGTTGGTAAGGGCAGCTAGGTGGTACAGTAGATAGAATACCAGCCCTGGAGCCAGAAGGACCTCAGTTCAAATTTGGCCTCAGACACTTGACACTCACTAGCTGCATGACCCTGGGCAAGTCACTTATCCCCCATTACCTTATAAATGAGTGTCTGTGATTCTTGATGAAGCTTCTGCTTTTGCTCACTTCAGTCAGAAAATCCAAAATTATTCTGGGTTCTCACTCTTTCATGCCCCTTTCCCTGTGCTCCTCTGTCAACCTTTGAGGACACTGCTTTTTATTTGGAGTTGACAGAGAAATACAGGAGAGAAAAGGAGAAAGCATTTATAATCACTAGGAAGGTGAAAATATTTACAAGAGTATTATGTCCACTTTAGGACTCTACAACTTATTTCAATTGATAATCAAACTTATTAAGTTCCTACATTGCACCAGACACTTTACTGAACACTTGAAAAACAAAAGCAAGAGTAAAGCTTCCTTGCCCTCAAGGATCTCACAATTTAGAAGACTTTTACTTATATAAATATATATATTACATATATACATATATGTTTATGTGTGTACATATATATATATATGAAATTAGAGGACTTGGCAGATAGCAGGCCCTTAATAAATGTTAATTCATTGATTGATTAATATCTATCATCAATATTTCTTTAATCATTGGTAAAATATTGTTTTTATTCATCAAACTAAAAAAAAAGCCCCAAAAAGAGCTGTGATTAAAGATTAAAGGAATAAGCATTTTTTGGCCTACTGATGAAAAAGCTAAGATGATTTTCAAATATATGAAGAATTTTTAATTCTGATATAATCTGATAAAATGTAAGCTTCTTGAGGTCAAGAACTCTTTCATTTGTGTCTTTGTATTTCTAGGACCTACCACAGTGTCTGGTACATAGTTAAATGTTTTCAGTTGATTGATAAAATACAAAAAGGGGGACAGATAGAAAGAAATTGGATTTTTAAATTGTAATAGAAAGTATTTGGATTAAAAATAAAGAAGTCAGTAATATTGTTTAAGTTATGCGTACGTGTGACTGAGGAAAACTCAATTCTCCATTGGAGACTTATAGAGCAGAATTGATTATTTCTCCCAATTCTAGTTTACTGATAGAAGTCAAAGAAATGAACTAGAAGAGTAATACTATAAATCTCTTTTTTGGTTCATGACCTTCATCAGAAAACAGAATGGTAAAAGCTATAAAGACAGTAAGAAACAACGATGGGAAGAACACAAAACTGGGGCTTGGGAGACAGGTTTCTACTGATGACTCAAGGCGTGACCTTCAGTAAGTCACTTAAGCATCCCTAAGTTTCATTCAGTGTTCTCATCTGTAAATTGAATGGCCTGAACTAATTAGATAAATTTAAAGGTCCTCATATCACTTTCCAATAGAATCCTAATGTCATTCTTTATCTCTCTATTCTCTTTTAAGCCCTAATATCACTCTCAGTCAACATTTTCTAGGAATTCACAGCATATAAAGGGAAATCCTTATGAGTCAGTACAGGACAATATCTTGGAAGGGAAAGGATGACACAGAGATTGAACCTTTGATTTCATTGGCATCTAGAGGGAACCAGCATTTATTTATTCAACACTTACTATGTTCCAGGCACTGTACTAAATGCTTAACTAATAATAAGAGCATCTTAAATAGCACCTACTATGTGTTAGGCACTGTGCTAAATGTTTTTGCCTTTAATAATAATAAACTTTTAAAAATAGCACCTACTATGGGCCAGGCACTATGCTAAATGTTTTACATATTCTAATAATGATAATGATAATAGCATTTTAAAATAGCACCTATGTGCCAGGTACCACTGTGCTAAGCTCTTTGTAAATATTGTCTCATTTGAGACTCACAACAGCCCTGGGAGATAGGTTCTATTATTTTTATCTCTATTTTACAGGTGAAGAAACTGAAACAAACAGAAGTTAAGTGACTTGCCCAAGGTTACACAGCTAGTAAATGTTTGATGCTGTATTTGAACTCAGGTCTTCCTTACTTCCAGTGCTCTATCCACTGTGCCACCTATCTATTACCTCATTTGATCATAGAGAACTTCTGATAAGGAAATGCCTTTTACTGTAACAGATCAGTAACTGTTCTGCAACTTACAGTCAGAGAGTTTTGCCAGGACCATTGAGAGATTAGGTGACTTGCCTAGGGCCACACGAGCTCAGATCTTCATGCAGTTGTATGGACCATATCCTGCTGCCTCTCTAGCATAGGAAGAGAAGAAAGAAATTGTGTCAGTGATAATTAATGAGTCTAGTTCTGAGTATTTCCCAACAGTCTGCACAGGAGTAAAGTGACAGTAAAATCTAACCATGAACTATTGAAAATTATGATGAGATTAAGTTCTATGGCAAGGAAAGAAGAGGACTGAAGGAGACAAATCAAGTTGAGATTATAGAAAGACAACCCTGTGCCTTTAGGAAAGCTAGAAATTGATATATTGGACATTGACCCTGTCACCAAATGGTTTCTGTCAGTATATGGCAATTTGGGAGAATTGAATTAGATACAAGTTCATTGAATAAAGTTCTGTTTACCTGTGACAGGCAAGAAATTGACAGACCAAAGAGATGTAACTAGACAGATTACAAGTATCCATATTATTTGAAAGATACTTTTGCTAGAGGGAGAAAAGGTGGATATTTTGGCTGGCAGAACTGAGCTTTGGACTTTAAGAACCTCATATTTAAGAATTATTTGAGTTTTAGAGAGGAAAACAAGAAAGCACCTACCTCTGTTTTATTATTTCAGGAACACAGGTCTTAATGATTCCTTCATGTTCCCATTCCCTTTTTATTCCCTCCAAAATCTAGCCCAGTCACTGGCTCATACCCCAAATCTCATTCTAAGAGTTTTATCCCTTTAGCTTAAGGTTTTAATTTCAAATAAAATATAATTACCTCTGGGAGAGGTAACACTTTAAACTGTTATCAGTACTTGTTATGAATAATGGATTGGAGAATAGATTTTTATAGAGGAGTTCAGAGAAAATTTATTAGAGCACTGAATAGAGCTATTTAATATCTATTATGACTGTCCCTTCTCTATTTTCAATGTTGCCACACTATACCAGACCATCTTTGCCATTTATCCAAACTATTCCAATCACTTCTTAAAGTCTTCCTACCTCTACTCTGCCCCCTATTCATTCTGCCCTTCCCACTTCTTCCACACTAATCTTTAATTGTAGTTTCATAGATTGGTAACTGGAAGGGACCTTAGAGTCATCTAGCCTGACCACCCCCACCCCCTTATCTTACAGATGATTATTATAACAACAACAACAACAACTATCATTTATATGGTGCTCACTGGGTGCCAGGCCGTGTGCTAAGTACTTTACCATTATTGTCTCATTTGATTCTCACAACAACACTGGGAAGTAGATACTATTATTATTCCATTTTTACAGATAAGGAAATTAAGACAAACAAATTAAATGACTTGCACAAGGTCACACAGCCAGTAAGAGTCTGAGGTCAGATTTGAATTCATTTGTCTCCTGACTCTAGGCTTAGTACTCTATCTACTGTGCCACCTAACAGGTTGTTAGGAAGCCAAGGAAGTTAATCAATTCATTTAAAGTTACTCAGATAGTAAATGGCAGAGCTGCAATTTGAATTCAATTCCTCTGGCTCAAAACCTGAGGCTTTTTCCCATTCAAACTCCTTCTTTGGCTTACTCTTTTTTATTCTTTTTCTTGGTGAGAATGGGGTTAAGTGACTTGCCCAGGGTCACACAGCTAGTGAGTGTCAAGTATCTGAGGCTGGATTTGAACTCAGGTCTTCTTGACTCCAGGGCTGGTGCTCTATCCACTGCGCCATCTAGCTGCCCTTTCTATGGCTCACTCTTGCTTATTAATTAAAAGTCCAACTCCTTTCCCTGGCTTCAGGGCCCTACAAACACTCTCAGGTACAACCCTACATTCCAAATTTTGTCCACTTCCTTGCATATGTGTACTTTACCCAAACTGAACTCCTCAATTTCCAGTATGGGTTCAGCAATTTCCTGCCTCCATCCAATGGCTCACAGCATGCTCTGTTGCCATAATTTCCTACTGTATAATTCTACTTGTTGAATTTGTTTTTTCTTTAAAGTTTTTTGTTTTGGTTTGGTTTTTTTTTGGCTAGGCAATGGGGTTAAGTGACCTGCCCAAGGTCACACAACTAGTAGGCATTATGTGTCTGAGGCCATATTTGAACTCAGGTCCTCCTGACTCCAGGACTGGTACTCTATCCACTGCGCCACCTAGCTGCCCCCTAAAGTTTCTTTCTTTAAAGTTCTCCACACAGTTCTATACCTTTGCCTCATTGTGAAGTGAAGGTGACCTTTTCAAAGGCTATGCTAAGAGAGCTAAAGCTGTCTTGTTCTTCCAAACTGCAAGGGCTACAAGTGTGTTTCCAGTAGCAGACTCTGTCTGCTTTCTGAAGAGTGGACAAATTGAATACAGAGAGACTCAAAACCAAATAGACTGGTCACTAACAAAACTTTGTCTTTGCTATGCTTGAAGGAAAAACCAAGGAGATAAAGAATGTCTATTGCTCATTCTCTTTTGTCCAATTGAATGGACAGATCATAGAACTGATAGATCACTAAATTTATATGAGCTTAGCATAGAATTGAATAAAATGATGAAAATAAGCTACTTTAGATTGCATTTGGAAAATTGTGCCATGTTTTTAATAACCACTAACTTTCTCTAAAACAAAAGTCCATTTAAAAAATACCAATTTATTAATGATAACAAGAATGAAATGCCATAATCTCTGACAAATTAAAGATGAAGGTCACCCTAAAGGCAGCAGAGAGACACCTGGTAGACGGCAGCAAATTGGAAGGATGGATAAAGTGCCAGATGTGGAGTCAGGAAGACATGAGTTCAAATCCTACCACAGTACGTAGTTCTATGACCCTGGACAAGTCACCCAACAACTATATGCCTCAATTTTCTCATCTGTAAAATAGAGATAATTACAGTACCTACCTCATGTGTTGTAAGAATCAAATAAGTTAATATAGGCAAAGTACTTTGCAAACCTTAAAGTGCTATATAAATGCTAGCTATTATTAGCTATGAGTAGTAGGTTGCAACATTTTATTTATAAAGAATGGTTCAGGAAAACCATTACAAAATAGATTACCATAAAAAGTTATGACTGGAAATGCAGGCCAGCCAGTCATGTAAAAGCAAAGGAGGATCATTGAACAGCCTTGAAATGTCAAGAGATTCCAAAATTTCCTTCTCATTTCTGCTGCTTAGCTCTCTTCAAGGCTCAGAGAATACCTTCCAAGCATGGAGAGAGCCTGTTCTGGGGCACAAAGGTAGACATCAGAATGCTTAGTTTGGGGAACAGAAAGTAAAGCATACATTTTCAGACTAACTAACAAAGTCTGTGTGTAAGTCAACTCTCAGTTGCTACTTGAACATAGCTGTCTCCTAGGAAAAACAAGAATTTACCAAGTTCTGTGTTCACAGGATCATTTAGAAGGGATCTCAGCAACTATTTAGTCCAATCAACACCCCTACCCCTGCCAAAAAAAAAAATCTCCACTACAATATGGCTGGTAATTTTTCCTTCTGCTTTTGTTTAAAGACTTCTAGTGAGGGGGGAGCCATTCCTTTTTTTGGACAGTTCTTGTTAGGAAGATATTCCATACATTTATGTCTTCGAAACTTCTACTGCTTTGCTGAAGTTTTTCCCTCTGGGGCCAAATAGAATAAATCTAATAATCTCTTTTTCATAGGACAATCCTTTAAATACTTGAAGACAGTGGCCATATTTTATCGATCCAAGTATGACATCATTTGTTTACTTTACATATAGATACTACTGATCAATTGATTTCTCCCTTATTTGATTTGATTAAAAAAAAACAGAATATAAGAACCTCCTAAGAAAGAATGACATATTAAGTCTAAGTAAAGTATAAATAAACATTTACACTTTGCTAGATGTTTATAAAGAACTAGTGACTCTTCTACTGAAAACTGGGAGAGGTATATAGAAGAGGCAATTGTACCAACCAAAACTGATAGAATTAAAAGGCACCTACCTACCCAGCCACAGACTAGCCTAAGACTTGCCACAACCCTGGTGGACCTTTAAAATGGGAGATATACTTTACAAGAAGGCAGTTGACAGCTCTGAAGAGTGTGATCCCTGACAGTTCAGAGAAGAGTTACCCATGGAAGTAGAACTCAGTCTATGAGAGGTAATGAGAGGTTCCTTGGTGGGATAAGATTAAGGGAGGGATATTCTATCCACTCCACCCCTCCTCCCATAGGTCTTGGTGTTTTGTAGTGAAATACTCACACACCCAGCAGGTAGCAGGCCCTGTTCAGAGTCAAGGCAAGAAGAATCTCTGAGGAGTATTATTTTTGCCAGTATAGAGGACAGCTAGCTAGCCAGCTACAGCAGAACACGGTTCTTCATGTTAGGGTTGGTGGATGTGCGGGGAGTGACATTCTTCTCTCTTCCTACCTTCATCCATGGCATTTTTTATTAGAACTACTCAATCAGTAAGAGACATTACACGCAGCAAAGACCAGACCCAGAAAGTAGAAGCAAGAGGAGATTCTAAGGATGGAGATGTCTGGCAGCAGAGAAGAGAACCGTCAGGGATGTAGCTGCAGAGAGAAACAGGCCAGGGAACCTAGCTGAACAACCTGCCCAGTAGAGTTTCTGTGCCTCTAAGTAAGCAGAGTGAGGACACCACAAGAAGAGAATGGACATCAGGACCCTGTGGCATTAGAGTTGTGAGTTTCCTTGGTCAATATGTTTTCCCCATAAATGCTGTGTGTTGTTATAGGAGGGTATGTCCCAGATTTAGGGTGGGGGTGGAAAAAAGAATGTTTTGTGGTCATTGTTATTTTGATTTGATTAGCAAATGATTCTGTTTTTAGGCAATTGTTTCTATTGACTTTCTATTAGAAGTAAGTCTACCTGGAGGGATCAGAAACTATAGTTTTAGCATTATATACCCACAGAATACTTTGGATCTATGGGTAGTTGCTTCCCTGAAAACCTGAAAACCCTGAAAACCCTGAAAAACTAAAATGTCAAGTTGAGGAGAGAGATAGCCTAGAGAGGAAATTATATTTCACTTTTAATTAAATTAAAATTTACTTAAATTTTGGCTATACCCTTATTTTAAGTAAACTTGATTTGCAAATGTTTTTAACCTAGATTTTAATCTCTGATAAAACTTTTTATTTAGTATTTACTTATTAAAATAATTATTGTTTCCAGGCTTACAGAAATATGGGATTCTACCATTGAGACTTTAAGAAACCTTGCAGAACAATTCATCAAAGTGTCTCTCTTCTTTTTTTTTATTTTAAATATTTTATTTTTTCCAATTACCTGTAAAATAATTTTTAACATTCATTTTTTAACTTCAGGTTTCAAATTCTCTCCCACCTCTCCCCTCTGGCCTCATTAAAAAGGCAAGCAATTTGATACAGGTTATACATGTGCAGTCATGCAAAACATACTTCCATACTACTCATGCTGTGAAAGAAAACAGACCAAAAAAAAAACAAGAAAAATAAAGAAAGTTTAAAAAAGTATGTTTTACTCTGCATTTAGACTCCATCAGTTCCTTTCTGGAGGTAGATAGCATTTTCTTTTTTTTTTCTTTTTTTTTTTTAGATAATTAATTGATT
Organism: Vombatus ursinus; assembly: GCF_900497805.2. Lineage (NCBI taxonomy): Eukaryota > Metazoa > Chordata > Mammalia > Diprotodontia > Vombatidae > Vombatus > Vombatus ursinus. Next base: position 75,165,912 of record NW_020954569.1, on the reverse strand, counting down.
TATTTTTGGTTTTCAATATTCACTTCCATAAGATTTTGAGTTTTAAATTTTCTCCCCTCCCAGTTCCTCCCCTCCCCCAAGATGGCATGCAATCTGATATAGGCTCCTACATACACATTCATGTTAAGCATATTCTCCCATGAGTTATGATGTAAAGAACAATTAGAACTAATGGGAGGAACCAGGAGAATGAAGCAATTGCTTTTTCTAGATCTATAAAATAATTTTTGGTAGTTTGATTGGTATGGCACTGAATAAGTAAATTAATTTAAATAGAATTGTCATTTTTGTTATACTAGCTCAGCCTACCCATGAGCACCTGATATTTTTCCAATTATTTAGATCTGACTTTATTTGTGTGGAAAGTGTTTTGTAATTGTGTTCATAGAGTTCTTGGTTTTGTTTTGGCAGGTAGGCTCCCAAATATTTTATAGTGTATACTGTGATTTTAAATGGAATTTCTCTATCTCTTGCTGCTAGACTTTGTTAGAATTGTATAGAAATGCCAGTGCTTTGTGTGGGTGGTGGATAGCATTTTCATCATAAGTCTTTCAGAATTATCTTGGATCATTATCTTGCTGAGAACAGCTAAGTCAGGGGGAGGGAGTCATTCACAATTGATGATTCACAGTATAATATTGCTGTGTACACTGTTTTCCTGTGTCTGCTCATTTCTTTTTGCATCAGTTCATGTAGGTCTTTCCAGGTTTTTCTGAAAGCATCCTGCCTGTCAGTTCTCATAGCACAATAGTATTTTGTCAGAATCTTATACCACAACTTGTTCAGCCATGCCCCAATTAATGGGCATCCTCTCAACTTTCAATTCTTTGCCACCACAAAAAGATCTACTATAGTTTTGTACATTTTTCCTTTTTTTACAAATCTCTTTGGAATACAGACTTAGTAGTTGTATTTCTGGGTCAAAGGGTATGGACAGTTTTATAGGCCTTTAGATATAGTTCCAAACTGCTCTCCAGAATTGTTGGACAATTCCACCAACAGTGCATTAGTGTTTTAATTTTCCCAAGTCCCATCCAACATTTGCCATTTTCCTTTTCTATCATTTAGCCAATCTAATAGATATGAGGTGGTATTTCACAGTTGTTTTAATTTACATTCTCTAATCAATAGTAATTTAGAGCATTTCTTAACATGACTACATATAGCTTTGATTTCTTCTTCTGAAAACTTCCTGTTAATATCCCTTGACTATTTATCAATTGGGGAATGAATTATATTCTTACAAATTTTACTCAGCTCCCAATATGTTTGAGAAATGAGGCCTTTATCAGAGAAACTAGCAAAAAAAATTTTTTCACAGTTATGATTACAGTGTATTTCCCTATATCCTATTTTTCCCATTGATGCTTTTTTCTTTCTCCTTTCATCTTGTCTCTCTCTTCAAAAGTGTTTTGTTTCAGACTATTACCTCCCTCAATCCACCTTCCTTTCTTTCAGTTATGCCCCTTTTTAACCTCTTTCCCCCTTGCTACTTCCTTGTAGGGTAAAGTAGATTTCTATACCCAACTGAGTGTATATGTTATTCCCTCTTTGAGTCAATTCCAATGAGAGTAAGGTTCAAGCATACCCCATCCTGACAACGAGGGGTAACAGCAACAATGAGACAAATTTGATTCATAACATGGCTTCATGACTGGAACATGGGTCCTGCAAGTTCTTGTCCAATCTCAGGAACCACCTGGGTCTGGTGTGAAGCAGTTCTGGAATTTTGCTGTGGCTGAATTCATCCAGAGGATGAGCACAAAGGAGTGTTGTTATACCAAGCTCAGGGCACAGTTTGCTTGCCGGGGCTTAGCTCTGGAAAATAGAGTGTGTCCTAATAGTAAAAAGAGAGGAGTGAAAAGAAAGGGGTGGTCTTAGTATGGGGATCCTGACAATTCATACTGCTAACTCCTGATCAAGTGTTACTGAAGTCATAGATTCCACATTTTTGTTTACTAGGCTGCCTAACTTGATATTGAAGGATCTGGTTTCAAATCTCAACTCTACTAAATATAGCATGTGTGACCTTGGACAAGTTTTTTTTTTGTTTGTTTATTTGTTTTTGTTTTCCTCTGGACCTCAGTTGCCTCATTTAAAAAATGAAGAAGTTCAACACCATGACTTCTAAGGTTCTTTCTAGCTCTCAATCTATGACCCTATAAATATGACAATTCCATAGAATAATTTCCCTGATTATTTTATAACATGTAGTGAATATTTAACAGAATGTAGCTGTTCATGTCAGCTCTTCCCAACTCTTCAAAAATAATTATTACTGTACTTTGAGTTATGCTGTTGGTTAGCTCACCCATTCTTAATAGGACATGAACTATATCTGCTTCTAATTCATTTAGCTTACTTAAAAACTTGATAAACTTTTTCAAAGTCTTTGGTTTACCCATCTGTTCCTCAAGATCCTGCTTTTTGATACACTTCTAAGGCAATAAGGTTTAGTATTATCTTTGATTTTTCTTCCCCTGATAATCGCACATGAGAAACATCCCTAGTTCATTCACTGCCCATTTCTTTCCATTTCATGTTTCTATCATTCAAAGAGAGAATGGGGTGAAGTTTTATTGCTACATAATTCTTTGGAATGGAAAGCTAGGAGGCATAGTGGACCGAGTGCCAAGCCTGGAAAGACTCATCTTCCTGAATTAAAATCCAGCCTCAGACACTTACTAGCTGTGTGACCCTACTCTGCTTTCCTAGCCCAAGGGAAAAAATAGACTAAAAATCCTGTCTCCAACACTTACTAATGTGGGACCATGGGCAAGCCACAGAATCATAGATTTGGATCTGAATGGTACTTTAGAGGTCATCTAGAACAACCCTTTCATTTTACAGATGAGGAAACTGAGGACCAGAGAAGTTCACTGACTTGGTCACACTGTAGCAGAACCCAAGATTTCAACCCTTGCTTTTTGGCTAAAATCCAAATATCCTTTTATTTTACCATATTGCTAACAGAAATCTTCTGGCAAGTTGGTGGAGTTGTGAAATGATCCAACTATTCTGGAGAGCAATTTGGAACTATGCCCAAAGGGCTATAAAAATATGCATACCCTTTGACCCTGCAATAGCACTTCTAGAGCTGAATCCCAAAGAGATCATAAAAATGGTAAAAGGACCCACATGTACAAAAATATTTATAGCAGCTCTTTTTGTGGTGGCAAAGAACTGGAAATTAAGGGGATGCCCATCAATTGGGGAATGGCTGAACAAGTTGTGGTATTTGAAAATAATGAAATACTCTTGTGCTATAAGAAATGATGAACAGGCAGACTTCAGAAAAACCTGGAAAGACTTGTATGGACTGATGCTGAGTGAAGTGAGCAGAACCAGGAGAATGTTGTATATGGTAACAGTCATGTGGTGAGATGACTTAGCCCTTCTCAGCAATGCAAGGCTCTAAGACATCTCCAAAGGTTTCATGATGGAAAATGCTATCCACATCCAAAGAAAGAACTATGGAGTTTGACTGCAGATCAAAACATACTATTTGCTATTTTTTTCTTCTGTTTTGTTTTGTTTCCTCTTTCTGATGGTTCCTCCTATTGGTTCTAATTCTTCCTTACAACATGACCAATGTGAAAATTGTTTAATAGGAATGTATATGTATAACCTATATCAAATTGCATGCTGTCTTGGGGATGGAGGTGGGGAGGAAGGTGGAGAAAAATTTAAAACTCAAAAGTTTATGGAAGTGATTGTTGATAAATCACAATAAATTAATACAAAAAAGTGGGGAGGCAGAAAATAAGTGAGTTGGTAAGGGTGTTTTTCTGTATAGTGGAAAACATTGTGAAGGGGATATTTTTTTTACTCAACTTGTTTGAAGGCAAAAAATAAACTAAAATAAAAGCTATCTATGGCATTGTTCGTAGTTTTATCACAATGATTTTTAACTGATATTCATCACACATCCTGTCTTTGCACTTTGGATCACCTACATTTTTTACATTCTTCAGAGCTCATCAATGGGCCATGATTTTTCAAGTACATAACAACAAGGAGAGATTATTGGTATTAAGAAAAGATGGGCTATTGTGACTTGGAGCAGGTTGGGATTACTGAAAGGACTGTTCGATTTCCCAAATATAATTCAGCCTCATCTAATTAATTTTTTTTTTTTGTTTGCGAGGCAATCAGGCTTAAGTGACTTGCCACACAGCTAGTGAGTATCATGTGTCCGAGGCCAGATTTGAACTCAGTCCTCCTGACTCAAGGGCTGGTACTCTATCCACTGCACCATCTAGCTGCCCTCATCTACTTAATTCTCCTCTTCAACTCTGAACTAACCTCTTTTCTGTCTAAAGTATAGGTTCTGGTTGACTAATTTTGGGGGGGGGGAGGGGGAGTGGGAGAGGGTAATGCAGAAATGCCCTTCACTAAATCAGATAGGCAACTCCTTTGTAGTTTGTAATCTTAGAGATATCTGAGACACTGAGAGCTTTGGTGACTTGCCAATGTTTACTAAGATAGTGTCAGAAGCAGTTCTTAAATCCAAGTGTTCTAGATTCCAGGACTGACCTGACAGTCTATCACTATGCCATGAAGGACAAAGCATAACTTGAAGTGTTATATGTAAAACTCCTGTGTAGATTAGACTTCTAGTAATTCTGGTGATCTGGACCATAGATTGTGGTCTCAAAACTTGTACAATAACATCCATGCGTTTCATAGGAGAAGAGGAGGAGGAGGAAAGACTTTGACTCATATAAGTAGTCTCAATTTTACAGACAATTATAACTTAGTTATGTGATTTACCAACCCATAACAGATTAGAAGGAATTTAGAAGGTATATAGAAGGGAACACTATAGAATTGTATACTGTAGTCATAGACAGTTTTGCATTAAGGAGCAAATTCAGAAGATTTTTTTTAACAGAGACAGAAAAACTGAAAGGCATAATAAGTAGGAATTATTTTAAAGAAGTCTGAATGGTTCACTAAAATATTTTCCCCACTCCTTTTGCACAGAATGGAAATACGTAAGGGGATAGGATTGGGTTTTTTGTTTGTGTTTTTTTTCCCCACGGAGCACCAGATTGAAGGAAAATATTCCCCATTTCTAAAGAGGGATGAAGTTGCAGCAAGCCACACTGTAACATAGCCACAAGGCATTGTAGAAACTATCTTGAACAGCAATTATATTGCCAGCCATTTATGGAGCCCACTAAAATTAACTAGAGCTGGGAGCAGACCCACTAATATTGACTACACAACAGACATGTTAGATTGAGAGAAATTGGGGGCACCTAGCACATCCGCTGCAGTAGAGAATGTGAGTGAACCCCAGAAAAAAATATGAGAAAAATTCAGTTGTTCCAAGGTGATAAACCCTGGGTGGGAGTCAAACCATAAAGAGTATTAAGAGATAAAGCCTCTAAAACCAAACTCTAGTGAGCTAAGAACCTGAATCACAGTTCGCAAATGGCAATCTGGGATCATTTGATGAACATGCAACTCACCACTTTGCAAAACATCATTCTATCTTTGAACAGCTCCAATTGTTGGAAAATTCCAACTTTTATTCAATCAAATTCATAACTTCCACCCATTTGCTCCTAGACTTTCTCACCCCTGAGCTGCAAAGAACAACTCTACACAGTCTCTTCCACATGACAATTCAGAGATTTGAAGAGAGCCCTAAGGCTCCTCTTTTCTAGACTAATTACTTCAATTGTTGCTCATATGACAAGACTTTCAGATACTCACTATCCTGGTGGTCTTTCTCTGGATGCAGTCCAGTTTGTCAATGTCCCTCTTAAAATGTCCCTCTTAAAATCCAAAATCAAACACTGTATTCTGTGTGGTCTGCTCAATGTGGAGTAAAATGGAACAATTACCCTCTGTGATCTGGACACTGTGCTTCTATTGATGTAGCTCAGATTACAAGAGCTCTCTCTCTTTTTTTTCAATCAGTCACATCACACTGTTGGCTCATCTTGAGCTTGCAACTGCTAAAATCCCAAGGGCTTTTTCATGAAAATTTTTCTCTAACTGTTGTCTTTCTTATCCTATGCATGCATAATTAAAATGTTTAACCTAAATGTAAGACTTTTTGGTTATTCCTCTCCCTAAACCCTGACAGCCAAACTTGGCAGAATCTATCTGGTTTATTTGCATAATTTCTTTGTCTTTTACCCCTTCCCTTCTATTCTCACGAGTTCAGACTCATAACTTCTTTTCTTTGAGTGATGTTTTAGCTTCTTACCTAGATTCCCTGTTTTCAGTTTTCCCTTTCTTCAGTCTCAGATAGAACTACACAAGTTACTTGGCAAGTGTATCACTCTGATAATGTCACTTTTCAAACTGAAAATCATGATTGGCTCCCCATTGCCTATCAAATAAACTCTTAGTCCTGATATTCAAGGGTCTCCATCGTCTGGCACTAGCCTATCTCAAAAGAATCCCCTTGGTATATTCAATGTTCCAGCCCAAATGGACAATTGAGTATCCTCTCTTCTCATTCCCCCTCCCTAAAGTGGACTCTCCATTGTCTCTAATTATTAAAGTCTCCTTTCAAGGTTCAACATAATATTACCTTCTCCATGAAGCCTTCCCTGAAATCCTCCAAATTTAATAACCCCACTTTCTTAAAATTTATATTGTTATTTTGTCTTTGCTCTTGGCAAAATTCCATAAGGAACATGTAATGATGGAATATATGTTTAAATTTTTTTTAATATAAAATTGTTTTAACAAGCATTTTTGGTCCTTCCTGTCTTCCCTTCAACCAGAAAAAAAAGAAAACTTCTGGTAACAAATATGTAAAATCAACAAATCAAATTCCCACATTGATCATGTCCCAAAACGTGTCTCATTCTGCTTAGTTTATGATTTCTCTGTTGAGAAGTGTGTAGCATTATTCATCATTGGTTCTCCAGAATCATCATCAACCACTGAATTGATCAGATTTGTCTTTTGAAATTGTTCACTTTTCACAATTTTTTTAAAGAAATTTGTTCTCTTGGTTCTATTCAGTGGTTCTATTCTATTCTCTCCATCTATTTGTTTCACTCTTTACCACTTCATGCAAGTCTTCCCAAGTTTCTTTTTTTTAATTAAATTTCTTTTTTTCTATCAGCTCAAATCTACCTTTTCCCTTTCAACTTCCCCCTTTCCAACAAGGAAAAAGAAAAAAAGAAAACCAAAACCTCTGTTACAAACATGTATAGTCAAGCAAAACATATTCCTGCATTGGCCATATCCAAAAAAGAATATGCCTCATTCTGCATTCTGAGAAGGATTTATTATGATCACAACATTATAAGGAACTACAGCTGATGTACCATCATCTACAGGAACTCTTTCCCAATGCCCCTTAATGCTAGTGACTTCAGTCTGTGAATTATCTACCACTCATCCTATATAAATCTTGTTTGTACAGAGTGATTTGAATGCCTTCTCCCCCATTAGATTATAAGTTCCATGATAACAGAGATGATCATTCACTTTTCTTTATAGACCCAGAATTTAGCATAATACCTGGTACAAGGTAAGCATTTAATAAATGTTTATTAATTTTTCTTAAATTTAAGTATAGGGACTATGTCTTATTTCATCCCCAAAATATGCAGTGGAAGCGTAATAAATATCTGTTGAATTGAATCCCTGCAGAAAGTATTCAAAGTCGTCTCCAAACTGGTGTTACTATATCATTTTAGGCTTCTTTCACACTATTTCTTAACACATATGCTCCATTCCAGGCAAAATGAACTATTTGCACAGTGCCTATCACATAGTAGGCACATAAAATGTTTGTCAAATTATATATAATGTATATGTAATTATATATTGATATCATTATGTATTTGTTTCATATAGCACATATATGTTATATGGATATATTTAACTATGATTTTATATGTATATGTGCATTTATATATGTATTCTTATATTTATGTATGAGTATATATATTATACATATAAATATATGTGCTCATATATATTCACAGTTTCCAGTCTCTGTGACTTGCTCAGCTCGTGTTATTCCCTACTCATGCAATGTCCTCCCTCCCTTCACTTTTCCAAACTTACTGAAAGCCCACATACTTTCCCAGACCCAACTTTCTCATGCACAACTTAGACCCATCCTCTTCATGAAGCTTTCTTGATCTTCCCACAGAGAAATTATGTTTTCTTTCTCAAACCTTATGGAACTTTTTCTTTGTACATCTCTTGTGTTTTTCTCATATTCTATTTGGATATGCATGCAAACACATATACACATATATATGTATGTATACATAATACACATTATATATATGTATGTATGTATATATATGTAAATAAGAATACATGTCTCATTTCCTTTCCTTAATGGAAAGTTCTATGAAGAAAGAGACAGTGCATTATTCCCCCAGAACTTCTCACAATGCTCTGCACATAGTGAGAGATTAATAAATGTTTGTTGAATTCAATTATTTAGTTTGTGACTTTCAGTCTAGTTTAGACTGTTGACTCCTTTTGGAAAACTAATCCTAAATTCCCATGTATTAGTTATCCTTCCTACTTTGGTGTGATCAGCAGACTTGAAAAACATATCTTCTCTATTTTGAAATTATTAGCTGAAATACTGAGAAGGAAGATGTCCTACAACCTTTCCACTAAAGACTTCCTGTTTGATCTTTGAGTTGGATTATTCAACCAGCTAGGAGTTCTCCTTAATGTGCTATCATCCAGGCTACCTTTCTCAAATTTTCCCTGAATGGTATTATGATACATTTGATAAATGCCTGGCTAAAGTCATGATACACATTCCACAACATTCCTCCAATCTAGACATTTTAAAAAAGCAAATGAGTTCCTGGGAGGGGGAGAAGAAAAAGAGGGAAATGCAGATGACATAAAAACAAAAGTTATGCATAAAAATTTATTTCAAAAATAGATCAAAACTTTGGGGAAACAATCTGTCCTTAGCTCATGCTGAATTTCAGTGATTGTTGCTATCATTTTTCAGTGATCACAAAAGATCCATCTAATAATTCATTCTAGAATTTGCCAGGGAAAACTCAAGTTTACCGTTTTGTAGTTTCCAGAACCTAAATTTGCCATACTTCAAATTTGCCCACCTCCAATCTTCTGACGCTTCTGCTTTCCATGATATCTCAAATATTATGGACAATACCTTTCAGATCAGAATTTCAGGTTCCTTCAGTGCTCTTTGTTATGTTTGGGGGGCCTGGAGACTTGAATTCATTTAAAGTGATTAAATGCTCATTAACCATTTTTTCTCTTGTTAAAGAGCTTAATTTCTTCTTAATGATTATTACAGATCTTCCAGTCTGAAGATTTTGTTGTTATTGTTGGAGAATATGAAAGCAAAATAGGTTTTGAGAAGTGTTTTGCTTTCTCTCTTCCAACTTTTAACATGTGTCATCTTCTCTAAGTAGGAGAACTGCATTTTCCTCAATAATCCTGCACCAAAGAGAATTCATTTAAATTGCTCTATTCAATGCAATATATGATACTAATAGGGACCTGTTTTGATTCTATATTCTATCTTTCCAACTTAGAGATAGATTCCTTTTGGGCAGGAGCTAAGGGCCTTCTTAGAATCTAGTAGTTCAAGGTTCTAATTTTTGAATATAGTAGGTGATCAATAAATGCTTGCTGGAGGTGAAGAGGTTGCTTGAAATGTTTGAGGTCATATCGTCCCCAAGGCAAATGTTTTCTCTAAATTAGTGACAGTTTGAGTAAGATCCCTGGAGCCATTTTGGGAGGTAAATGTTGGTGCCCAAGGCAAAGAACTGGATAGAACCATTGGTTCCATTTCCTCAGGTCTAAAGCCATCCCACTGCCTGGCTAAGGCCTGATTGACAAGAATTTCTGTTTCAGTTCTGTCTTATCTGTTATATGTATGCTACAGTCCATATCCTTCCTGCTCTAACTTCAATCATTGGTATGACTCTACACTCTACCTACTGAATTCTGTTCACCTATTAAAAAACTTTTGCAATCCTCTCTCTATCCCACACTTCCTGGCCTCGCCTTCCTCCTTTACTTTTTCTCTTTTTCTTATCTGTTTCCCTATCTCTATTTCTATTAGTCTCTGTCAGTCTCTGTTTCATTGTTTCTATGTCTCTGTTCCTCCACCTATTTCATTCTCTCTCTCTCTCTCTTTCCTTCCAGCTAAACAAACTTTCTTTATCTGAGCACCATATCTTAGCCAGAGTTCTACCTTGCTGAAAAACTGACCTCTACCCTATGCTAGGACAGTGGTGGCATTGCATAATATTCTGTGATCCTTCTACACCACTTGTAAGATACCAAAGCTCAAGGTCAAAGACTGTTACTTTTTTAAAAATTTATTTATTTTGCCTCCCCAGCATCTAGTGCACTGCCAGGTCTATAATAGTCACTTAATAAATGTTTATTGAATGAATAAATTATAAAGCATTTGGATCTTGGAATTTTCATGTTGCAAAATATAGCATTAATGCAAAAGAAGAGCCCAATTTTTATCCCCTACATCAGTTCCTCAAGGAACTGACCAAGCTATATGAGTTTGGAGTACATACTTAATTTCTAAGGAATCTTTAGGATGGCTTATCTAAAACTCTTCAATACAATTATATACCTGGAGTTAAAAGATTGTGGTTAGGAGAGCCAGGGTGTAAGGGATAAAATAAATAAAAAATCCCTCCTGATAAGTGACTCTAATTTGCACATTACATTTATCTTGGAGAAATGAGCAGTTTAATGAATCTTGCACTTCGGGTCAGCATGCCGGGCCAGCTGATGGGACTCTAGCTGTTCTGGGTTACACACCTGCGAGTAAGACACCTGTGAGTCTGGGTTGCAAAGGTTTTCTGAATCATTCTCCAAATACGTTCCTGAGTTGCTTTTAAAACAGCTTACATGCACTGCAGTAACAGGTGAAGTAAGTATTTCTATATGCTACAAAGGAGCACTTTTGAGAAGAGAAACATGGGTTTGCAGAAAAGAAGCAAAACGAATAAGGGGCATTTCTTTCTAATTGAGCTCAATGTTGATGCAGCATATCGTATAGGTATTTGTATAGCAAGTGAGAAACTTGCTGCTGAAGCAGCTATATCCTGAATTCTTTTTTTTTTTCCCTAAAGAGAGTTGCCAAAGAAAAGCAAAAAACGATACAATTAAGGCACAAATATAGGGAGATAGAGTCCAAAATACCCCAACTGTCCTCTTTTTCTTCTTTAACGAGTGTCATTATATTTTGATGTGTTTAATAATACAGCAGAGGTTAAATGAAACATGAGAAAGGGATGTACATTAAAATTGAGATAACTCTTCCTTCAGTGAAGTGGAACCCAGCAGATGTAGTCATGCACTGTAATTGCTGCCTGCTTCCTGTCAGTCTGATTAAGTTGCATTGTCCCCGCTCCAAGTGTAAGAAGCAGGGGCTTCCCATAGGGCTCAGCATGGGACAACTGGCTTAGGCAGTCACACCTCCCACTTGCCCTAGTACTAGTGTAGGCATACAATATACATTGATGACATTTAAAATCAATAGGCTGTGGAGTGTATTAGCAACACACTGTAATTCGTCTCCTCAAAGCTGCAACGCAGGAATGAAAATAAACAATACCATCCAGAAATTCTGGGCTCAGTGGACCAATCTATAACCTAGGAGCTAATGATTTGAATGTTATATTTTTATAGAAACATATGGACCTTAATTTCATTCTGATTTGACCAGATTTGAAATTCAGTTGCTAAGGTTATGATTTTTTAAAATTTTCCCTCCCAAGTCATGTTATAGGGGTTCTCTACTCAACCAAAAAACTGATAAATATATTCTGAATAGCTATTCTATGCCCAGTACTCTGAGCAGAGCAAAAGAAAGTAAAAGAAATGGTCTTCTTTTTTTCTGGAGCAGATAACTATCTAGTCAGATAAACAAAACTCATATAAATGAAAACAAAGAACAATTAATGAGAGAAACTGATTTGATGCAGTAGTTGGGAGAAGAGAGAATTAAGTATAGACTAGAATAGGCAAAGTAGGATTCATGTAGAAGGTGAGACTTGAGTTGCTCCTTGAAGATTTTAAGTGCCTCAGGAACAGAGATTATTTTGTTTGTCTCTTTGTACCAGATACTGTGTTAGGTGCTAGGATACAAAGTAAGAATTTAGCAAATGTTTATTTTGCAACAATATATCACAAATATCATACACTATGACCATGTGGGATTTAAAATGGGAACACAGGGCTGGTTCAATATTAGGAAAAGTATCAGCATCATTGACCATATCAGTAACAAAACCAACAGAAATCATATGGTTATCTCAAACGAGCCCATCAATTACATGAATAAAATTACAAGATACTTTGTACACAAATAAAGTCAGATATAAACAAAAAAATATTAATTACTCATAGTAGGCCAAGCCAATATAATACAGATAACAATTCTACCTAAATTAATTTACTTATTCAGTGCCATACCAATCAGACTATCAAAAAAAAAACACCCTCCTTTTTAATAGAGCTAGAAAAATAATAATAAAATTTATCTGGCAGAACAGAAGGTCAAGAATATCAAGGAAATGAATAAAAAAAAATGTTAGGAAAGGTGACCTAGCTGTACCAGATCTCAAACTGTATGACAAAGTAGTAACCATCAACAGAATCTGGTACTGGCTAAGAAATAGAGTAATGGATCAGTTAAATAGATGAAGTACACAATACACAGTAGTAAATGACCATAGTAATCTAGTGGTTGATTAACCCAAATATCCAAGCTTTTTGAATAAGAACTCACTATTTGACATAAACTGCTGGGAAAACTGGAAAGCAGTTTGACAGAAACTAGATATAGACGAATATCTCACACTGTATACCAAGATAAGGTCAAAATGGATACATGATTTAGACGTAAAGGGTGATATCATAAGCAAATTAAGGGAGTATAGAATATCTTAACTGTCAGACTTGTGGATAAAAGAAGACTTTAAGATAAAACAAGGAATAGAGAGTATTACAGGATGTAAAATGGAAAATTAGGTTACATTAAATTTAAAAGTTTTTGCACAAACAAAACCAATGAAGCCAAAATTAGAAGGAAAGCAGAAAAACAGTGGGGGGGGGGAGGGAGATGTTACAACAAGTGTTTCTGATAAACATCTAGTTTCTCAAATATATGGAGATTTGAGTCAAATTTATTTATAAGAATCTGAGTCATTCCCCAATTGATAAACGATCAAAAGATATGAACAGGTAGTTTTCAGATGAAGAAATCAAAGCTATATGAAAAACTGCTCTAAATCACTATTGGTTAGAGAAATGACAATTAAAATAACTCTGAGATACCACCTCACACCTATCAGATTGGCTAACATGTCAGAAAAGGAAAATGACAAATACTGGAGGAGATATGGGAAAATTAGGACACATGCACTGTTGGTGGAATTGTAAACTGATCCAACCATTCTGGAAAGCAACTTGGAACTATGCCCAAAGTGCTATAAAATTGTGCATACCCTTTGAGCTAGCAATGCCACTGCTAGGCCAAAGAGATTTTAAAAAAAGGAAACAGACCTATGTACAAAATATTTATAGATTTTTTTTGTGGTGGTAAATAATTGTAAATTAAGGCGATACCCATCAACTGCAGAATGGCTAAACAAGTTGTGATATGTGACTGTAATAGAATACTATTGTGCTATAAGAACTGACAAGCAGGATGCTTTTGGGAAAACCTAGGAAGACTTACATGAACTGATACAAAGTGAAATGAGCAGAACCAGGAGAATGTTTTGCACCAAAACACCAATACTGTACTGTGAATCATCAGCTGTGAATGACTTAGCTATTATTAGCAATACAAGGATCCAAGACAATTCTGAAGTTAATGATGAAAAATGCTATAAACCTCCAGAGAGAGAACTGATGGAGTTTAAATGGAGAACAAAGCATACTTTAAAAATAACTGTTTTTCTTGGGTTTTTTTTTTGTCTGTGTTTTCTTTTGTAATATGTCTAATATAAAAATAGGTTTTGCATGACTGCACATGTACAACCTATGTCAAATTGCTTACCTTCTCAATGAGGCAGGAGAGGACATAGGGAGGGATAGAATTTGCACCTTAGAATAAAAAAAAAACAAATGTTAGAATTGTTTTTACATGTAATTGGAAAAAATAAAATATTATTAAAAAACAAATGTTTATTGAAATGAGCTTAAGGATTTGGATAAGTAAATAAAGTAAGTAAAAAAAGGATATTCTAGGCAGAAAGACTAGGATGAGTAAAGATATGGAGATAGGAATGAGCATGGAAAATTAAGAGAGCAATGAGAAGACATAAATGACTATCGCACAATGGAAAATTAGGTTACATTAAATTTAAAAGTTTTTGCACAAACAAAACCAATGAAGCCAAAATTAGAAGGAAAGCAGAAAAACAGTGGGGGGGGGAGGGAGATGTTACAATTAAACATAATAATTATAATAGAAGGAAATATGACATTCTGCCAAACTTTTTTGATGAAACAAATATTGTCCTGATACCAAAACCAGGGAGAAAAAAGACATAAAGTTTCTATAGAAAATTACAACCAATATCTATACTAAATATTGGTGCAAACTATTACATAAAGTATTATTTGCATAATTGCATAATTATGCAATATGTTAAATGGTAGGAAATAAAGCAAGCTAATTTTTCTTAATGAAGAACTGGTTAATAATTGTGAAGCTTCTGGGAGAAAAGCACCAGTCTGTCTTTATGAAGGCAAGTATACCATCCAAGAAATAATGTTATTAAAAGGAAAACCTCTCATTGTCCCTACCTACAACTTGACCAAATAAACACTTTCAAAAGTTAAAAAAGTGCCAAACAACTGATTGTTAGGTTTGTAAGATGCCCCTGAGACAACTTTACCTGATACACAATTCCATCCCTTGGAATTGAATGAAAAATAAGTTATTTGGGGATTTCTAGACATGATTGAACTGGCTGACCTTTGGATTGAATTAACTGATTAATTTTTGTTTTGCACTGATAATGCTTTAAATAGAAATGAGGTCTCTTGATGTGTCATTGATTTCCTCATGCAAATATGATCAGTAGCCTCTTCAAAGAAGGAATTCATGCATTCTTAGAATATTAGAAAGAGAAAGAACCTTAGAGTTCATCTGTTCTAAACCCCTCCTCTTAGAAGTTAGGAAACTTAGATGTTGAGATAGGCAAAATAAGCCATTTGCAGAAGGCAGCATAACATTAGTATCTTAGCTGAAACTAGAACCTACATCTCCTGAGTCTTTTTTACATCCTTCTATGTTGGCTGCATACCAAATCAAACTTCTGAACTTTATTTTGCTCTACTGCAGGACTTCTTTGTGTTAAGTACTAATTTACTTCAAAGAAAGTTCCTGGCTCACAATGTTATACTACACTATCTATACTGGCCACTTTCAGAAGTTTCCAGATATTGCTGACCTCTTAGCAAATGTGATCCAGATGTATATTTGGTAAAATATTTTCCCTATCTAGAGGTTAATCAAATACTCAGGAAAAAATGTAAAGCACAGTAAACTGCCACAATGCTTCATTTATATTAACTGTAATTTAAACTTTTATAGTACTTGGAGATGAATGAAATGCTTTTCTCACTATAGAAAGTAGTGCAAATGTGATCATGACCATTCTACAGATGGGGAAACTGAATGATGTGAGACCTGAAGTCCAGGTTTCTCCTGGCTTCAAGTACAGGGATCTATCCTCTATATATTGCTATTATTCCACATGAAAAAGAACCAGGTTACTTTAGGGTTCACAATAACAAAAGAAATGAAATATTGGGAATGGTCAAATTAGGAAAGCAGATTTCAAAAAATTACAGGAAAAAATCCTATGGCTTGAGACTCTAAAAAGTGAAGTGGTTCATAAAATGCTCTTTAAAAAATCTACATACTTACAAAACAATTAGAAAGAATTCTGAAGAGAAAGAAAAGGGATATACAGCTAAAGGAGCCTGGAAGAACAAAGAAAGTTCTACAAACTTTACATATTATAAAAGGCTGTCTACAAAAGCTGAAAGTACTTAGCAAAGTACCAGGCTATCAGAGATAAATGCTTTTTCATTCGTAATTCATGAGCTTCCAAGATCTCTACAGAAATAAGGTACACCATAAATAGAGGGTAGGTACTCCATTTTATATCCATATAAACTTGGGCTTCAGAGTGATTAATTTCAGATAAGTGGTGATCAATTTGGAGTTGTAACTGAGTTTCAATCACCCAAATTTGTTCAGTTCAAAAGAAATCATATTGCAGAAAAGTCAAGCTTGCTTTGTCTTGCAACAACAAAAACAGAAGTAACAACTATCTTTAATTACTCTCCCTCAACAACCTACTTTCTACGATTCTTATCATATAGTTTTCCATTTTCAATTCTGTTGGAAAGTATATTATTCTTTTTTCCTTCTCTTTCTTTTTTGATAAAGTTCTCACAACCATCTTAAAAGAGAAAAGTTATCATTTTCACACTCTGTACTCATTTGCTTCCTATTTCTATAACTAGTCTTCCTAGTACTATATTAATTAGTAGCCATAATAATAGAAACCCTTGCTTTAACTCTAGTATTATTGGAGAGGCCTTTAGTATTTCCGTTACAGATGATGTTAGCTCTCAGTTATAGACAGATACTATTTACTATCTTAAGCAAAGGTTCATTTATTCCCATGTTTTGTAATTTTTAACATACAAGGGCATGATAATTTGTCAAAAAAATGTCTTGCATAAATTAATATAATCATGCAATTTAATTGCTTTTGTTCTTAATATTGTTTCTTATGTTTATAGTTTTCCTAATATTAAAACAACCATGTATTTCTGATATTAATCCAAATTGATCATAGTGCATAATCTTTTTAAAAATATATTGTTGTAGTCTTTTTGATAATACTTTATGTAATAGTTTGCACCAATATTTAGTATAGATATTGGTTGTAATTTTCTATAGAAACTTTATGTCTTTTTTCTCCCTGGTTTTGGTATCAGGACAATATTTGTTTCATCAAAAAAGTTTGGCAGAATGTCATATTTCCTTCTATAATTAATAATTTATTAAAAATTAAAGTTAATGATTCTTTGAATGTTTGAAAGGATTCACTTGCAAATTCATCTAGTAATGGAGTTTTTTTTTTCTTTGAGGATTCATTTATGGCTTATCTAATTTCTTTTCCTGAGACTAGGTTAAGTTCCCTATTTCTTATGTTGATAGTGTGGATTTTTTTTCAAGTATTTATTAATTTCATTTAAATAATCAATTTTACTAGCATATATTTGGAAAATAATTCCTAATAATTTTCTTTACTTCCTCTTCATTTATTGTGAGTTCTCCTTTTTAACTCTTTTACATAAACAATTTAGTTTTCTTCTATTTCATCAAATTAGCTAGCAGTTTAATTTTTAATAGCCCACAATTTTATTTATAATGAAATGTTTTTTATTTTAAATTTCATCACTTCATAATTTCCATTTTTTGTTTGAGTTTTTATTTGCTGCTTTTTCTAGGTTTTTTTCATATCATAACCAATGATTTTTTTCTCTCTTTCATTGATGAAAGTATTGATAGAGATAAATATGTCCCTAAGGATTGCTTTGTTTGACTCCCAAAAGCTTCAGTATATTGTTTTATCATTGTAATTTTTATCAATTATTCTTGGATTTGTTCTTTGACCCACCAATTCTCTAAATTTAAGTTATTTAGACTCCATTTAAGTTTGAATCATTTTAAAATAGCCTTCATAATTTTATTGTGTTGTGGTCATTAAGATACATGTTTAGTATTTTTATTTTCTGCATTTGTTTATGAGGTTTTTTAACATAGTATGTGGTCAATATTTGAAAAGGTACCGTGCAGTTGAAAATATGCATATTCCTTTCAATTTCCATTCAGTAATCACTAGCAGCTTAGCATATCTAACTTTTCTAAAATTCTATTCAGCACTTTAACTTCTTTCTTATTTATCTTCTTGTTAAATTTGCTTGAGGTTATATACTAGCCCCTCAATTTAACTATATGAATATTTGTTTCAAGTGCATGACTTTTAACCAACAAATTGTTAGATTCTATTTTCTAATCCTTTTTGCTGTGTTCCTTTATTTTATGGCTTAGTTAATTTCATTCACATTCACTGTTAGTATTGTTAATTGCTTGTTTTTCTCCATCATAACTTCTTACACTTTTTTCTCTTTTTTCTTTTTGGCCCCCTCTTTACAAAGAAGAAGGAGAGGTGGAGGAGAAAAGAAATTTAATTTACTAATTTAATTTACTAATCTATAATTGGAGTGGTCTGTTTCTCTTCCTCTATTTCTCCTTTCTTCACCAAGGTCAGACCCTGATCTATGGTTCTTATATTGCCTTTCTTTTGAATCCAACAAAAGGTATGCTGGAGCCAGCTCTCAATAACAAACAATTATTAAATATTCAGTATGAACATTTATGCTTCAGAAATCAGCAAGCATTATAAATCAGAGACTGGTGCATTGTTTTGTTGATTGTCTAGATTTAGGAAAGTGATGGAGAAAATATTGATAACGCAGAGTAAACTTAAGAGTGGGTCATGCCGACATTTTTTCAATGATCCAGTTGTTAAACATTTACCAGCATATTGCTAAATCCATCCCCTTATGATCAACCCTCTAAATTCAGTTTATTTTGTTAATGACTGTTCCCCCCTAATTTTCCTCTCTATTGTACCCCCTCTTCTTTCCCCGTTGAGTTTAGTGTATTTCTACAGCAAACTTCCCTTTAATGTATGTTTGTGTGTCCAGCGCTCCTTTATCTGGATCAGGCATCTTATGAGATACCTAATACCATCACCCATTCCTCTGTGTTTCCATATGCTTCTTCTTCTGCACCCCACTTATGCAAATTAACAAGATCATACCATTTCTTCATTTGTTCCCTAGAATATTTCCTTTTCTCTTCCCTTTTCTTACATTTATTAAAATAAAACAGAACAGAAGAAAAAAATTCATCACTGGATCTTGTGTCTGTCTTATTTAACTCTTCCTATAATTCTTAAAAATTGTTGTTGTTGTGTTTGTCCTCTGTCCTCTGTTCTTGAAGAGGACCACAGCATCAGGGAAATGATGCCCCGACCTGCAAATGAATTGGATTACAGTGAGGGAGGGCTGTGCAAGGTCACCAGCCTCACTTTCTCCTCCAGAGCCAGCTGGGTCCAGTGGTCAGATACTCATCAGGACAACTGGAGAAGGCTCAGGATGCAATGGGAGACCCTGGCCCTTTTAAGCTAAGGTCTTTTCAGGTTCTCACTTTGAGTGAGGTAATGTCCATTCAGTGAATAGGCCTCTTTAAGAAGTGAATCAAGAGATGGCCCCTTTGATAAACAAAAAAAAAAAAATTGAACTGGGAGGGGAAGACCCTCAGGGTTTCTGACCAAAAGAAAGACAGTTACTATTTACATTCATTCTGAGCCAGGAGGGCCCAAAAAATAACCATGAAGTGGTACTTGGGCAGGGGTCTATTGTTGTCCAATATGTAAGATCCAGAGTGAATTGGGTTTAAGGCTTGGTCTTTGAGAGAAATCTAGCCAGTAAACCCTCTTCTCCCTCTGTTAGAATGTATAGATGGGAAATGCCAATAAAATACTCTTGCTCTCAGATCTCCAGATGCTGCCCCTGGCTTGGAACTAAATAGAACCACAGATTTTCCTCCCTCAGCTTTAAAGCCTTTTAAGTTCCTGACTAAGACCTGATCTGGACAGGGTTTCTGATATTAGACCTTACCCTCTGCCTCAGTCTCCTGGTGGTCTACTGCAGGCCACCTTTAGACTCTTTATTTTTCCCTTTGCATAATCCTTAATTAAAAGTTGGTTCTTCCCCCCTGCTGTGCTCCTGACAGGTCCCAGGAGGATGCTGGAGACATGTTTTCCAGGCCTGTTGCACAGCTCTCACCATCCCTATCTCCTGCTGTGCTTCCCCATTCTCTAAGGAGTATACAACAGACAGGACCCTATCTCCCTCTGCAGTGACCTTCAGGTCTGGTTTTGTCTCCTGCATCTATTTGGACAGACCAGGGCTTGGATCCGGCTTCAGGCCCACTGATTATTGGAATTGATGCTGGCTTCCAATGCTCCAGTTCAGAGAACTGGTGGGACGTGGCGGGTGGGAGCCGAGACTGGAAAGGGAAGGAGAGATGGAAGATCAGTTTGCTGGAGTTTACACTGTATCTCCTTCTGGCCTCCTCTAGCCACGGTATAGCATTTGGAGTTGGCTTCCTTAATGTGCAGCCCTCTTTCCTACTCTAAGACTTCCAAGTTTACCTCAACTGTTACTCACTTCCCCAGATCAACCCCTCCCTCTTTTGTCCATCTTTTTTTTTCTGCAGAAACAAAGCTCACTTACGTTTCTCTTTATGAACTTCTTTCTCATTGGTCATTTTGGGGCAAATTTCAGATATTTGCTGGGGTTTCTGGAAGAGAAACAGCTTGTCCAGAACTTCTCCACTTTAATCCAAACTCTTGACAGTTTCTTTCCACCACTCTGATCCCTGCTCTTGGTCCTTCAAGAAGGTTCAGGCCTTCCCCCATTCAGAAATACCCTTTCTTTAATAAAGAGATTGTTAACCTTTTTGGTGTCATGGACCACTTCAGCAGTCTGGTGGAGCCTTTTGGACTCCATTTCAGAATCATGTTTTTAAATGCATGAAATAAAGTACACAGAATTACAAAGAAAACCAAAGGTTAATGAAAATGAAGATGTATTTTTTCCCCATCTCAAATATGCCCACAGATCCCATATGCATCCATGACCCCCAGGTTAAGAACACTTGCTTTCATTTATTGCCCTCATCAATATGCCTTTCTAAAGATCTTTCTAGCCTTGGTCCTCACTGACTTGAAGTCAAGTTCCCAGGGCCTTGGAGTCAGTCCAGTCTCTGAACTTCTTATCTTTCACTACTTTCTAAACTTCTCTGATTAATGAACCCTACCTTGAGGCCCTGAGCTACTTGGACCTTCCCGGACCCTAAGACAGCTTGACTTTGGGCTTTAGAAATCTAATATACCTGAATGTCAATTAGCTATCCCTTTTCCTCTGCTGTTGTTTTTATCTGGGTGCCAGGTGCCAGTACCTACTTCTATTTTTTTTCCTTCTATACCCTCCTACTCCAAACCACAGAATTTCATTCTCTAGAGTTTATTTACAAGGTCAAAAAGAATATGAAGTGTGAAGAAAAGAAATCTATGTAAGTTTCCTAAAATTTCTAATCTACTCTGCATAATCATATTTCCCCAAGGCTAACTAGGCCCATCATGATTTTCCCAGTTAGGGTCATCCAACTGTCTTATAGCCCCAGAAAAGAATGATCTATTTATCTTCATATTATGATTATGACCTCTGAGATGATTTTGGAATTTGCCCACCTTAACCTATTGGAATGAACTCACTGGTTCATTCTTCCACTCCCAGATTCATTCTCAAACCATCAGAGAGCCTACTAATGGCATGGCCTGTTGCTGTTCAATCATTTAGGCAGAGTAGCATTTATCATTCCTGGGACAAATTTCACGAAATGCAACAGAGGCAAAAAGCAGGAAAAGTTTCTTCAAATGAACTTTTTCAATTCATAAGGATTTATTTTTAAGTGAAAATTTTTATATTTTTTCCCAACTATATGTAAAAACAATTTTTAACATTTGTATTTTAAAATTTTGAGTTCCAAATTCTCTCCCTTTTGCCAATCTCCTCTCCTTGAGGAGGCAAACAATTTTATATAAATTATACATGTGCAGTCATGCAAAACATATTTTCATATCAACCATGATGCAAAAGAAAACATAGCCCCCAAAAAATAAAGTAAAAGAAAAAGTAGACTTCAATCTGCCTTCAGACTCCATCAGTTCTTTCTCTGAAGGTGGATAGCATTTTTCGTCATAAGTTATTAAGAATTGTCTTGGACCTCAAATGAACTTTTAAAGATAAACTCAAGTAAGAGAGATGGGAAATAGATTCAGAGACACTGGACCATCTTTTCAAAGGGAATTTCAGGGCGAGCCATGCTCAGGTGTAGCTGCTGGCAGAGGAGAATGAGGAATGAAGAAAGGAAGGACTACCTGGTAGACTCCTATTATGTATGTGTTTTCTATACTTTAAAGTGCTGTATAAATGTCAGTTTTTGAGATTATGATCATTATTTTAACTAAATTTTTTTGGGGGGGTGAGGCAATCGGGGTTAAGTGACTTGCCCAGGGTCACACAACTAGTAAGTGTCTGAGATCAGATTTGAACTCAGGTCCTCCTGACTCCAAGGCTGGAGCTCTATCCACCATGCCACCTACCTGCCCCACTAATTTTCTTGATAACTAAGTATTAAGTACAGGTTCCTATTCTGCTGAAGGTGCATCAATGCTATTAGAGCCTATTCCTCTTCAATACTCTGAAACAAAGCTCCATTTGCCCTGCTTCTTACCTCAATGCCAGGCTGCCACTCACTACCCTGGCTCCTCCAGGGGACAAATATGGAAATGGGACAAGTACAGAAAGTAGTCCTATTATTTCAATCATCAGAATAATTCAGTCCAACGAACAATTCACCTCCAAAGTTCACAAAAGACAAAACTTTTTTCTCACAGTCTCAACCTCCCTTCCACTCAACCTGACTTCCCTGTTCTTGCTTAGTACACCCACTGTGTTCATTTTCAGTCCTCCCACCATCTTTCAGTGATTTTTCAGTTTTATAATCCTTAAAATCTGAGGATGTAAAGGAAACTCTGCTTTAAAAAAAAAAAAGGCCCCTGATAAAATGATTGGATAAATGGACCTTTCAACTTGATGACTAAAAATGTAGAAATGACATATCCATGAGAAATTATTCCCCTCCATTAACGTTCTTCCCTCCCACCCTTTTTTTGCCTCAGATCACACCATCTCCACATTCGGGCTTCTGTGTTCCCTTTTCCCTTCTGAATCTTAGCTCTCTCCTCATTCCTTCCTCCTCCACTTGCCTCCTCCCTGCTGCTCCCAGTGTGCAAGTGTATTTCATGCTGTTCCCACACTAACAAAACTGATCTTCCAACATCTGATCATTGTCCTGCTCCCTCTGCCTGCAACACATGGGCAGAGCAGGAAGTGGAAGAAAACACTAATCCAAAGAAGTGGGGCGGACTTGAGCAGTGATACAAGACAGACAGGACCACTCTAACTAAACCATCTGAATTCTCCTCTCTGACCCAATTAAGCATGAATCTAGACCCTCACAGGAGCATAGATTTAAAACTAGAAGGAATCTTAAGAGGTCACCTAAACTAAACCCATCACTTTACAAATGAGGAAACCGAGGCCCAGAGAGGTTACATGATCATATAGGTATAGGTGTATGGGGTGTTCAGGAGGACTAGCACCTTTGGTATGAGGGCTTGCCAAGCCCTTTTCAGGGCTGCTAATTTGGTGTCCACCTTCACCCAGCTCTCACCTGTGGCTCCAAGAAGCAGTAGGATGTACAGCAGCCACACCCTTGTAAAATCATCTAAGCAGATGGGTTAAACCAGGTTGAGGGTAACCAACAGACTTCAAACTCATCAGTGAGTTAGGGCAGTATCTACCCAAAACTTGTGAAAACTTTCCCCCAACAGAATGGGCGGATGAGAGCAATTTGTTCCAACAGCCATGAAGAAGGAGGGAACAGGTGTCATGGAGTACTTAGAGCTTGGTTAGGAATCGAAGATACCAAGGTCATCCACTGCATCCCAGGTCATCGCTAGTTGTCCTGACTTTTGTCCTGCCACTGGACTTCGATGGAGGAGAGAGCAAGGCTGACAACTTTGTGCAACTCTTTCTCTCTTAAATCCAATTCACCAGCAAGTCAAGGCATTACCTGTGATGTCATTGTTCCTCTTCAATACAAAGGACAAACAACAAGGTATGTGCCTTTACTAGAGTCAGCAGAGTCAGCATTTGAACCCATATCTTGAACCCACCAAATCCTCTAATACTTTTTTTCTACTTCATGACCCTTGGATGTGATTCTTCCCCTCAGAAGCAGGGTACCAGCCACTGATGAGAAGAGTACCAGTTAGCTACCTTGCAAGTTGCAAAATTTCTATGGTCATACTAATCTTGGGAATTTTTGAGTTGGAAAGGTTTGGTCATTTTTGTTCAGCCTCTTTATTTTACAAATGAGTAAATTAATGGACAGAGAGGAAGTGTTTTGCCCAGGATCATAGCCTTAGTTAAAGGGACAACCAGGACAAGGACTTGGGTTTCCTCATGTCTAATCTAGCAGTGTTTCCCTCTCTACATGTGTTCTCCTCAAAGGAATGAATTTCTAACCATATAATTCTTCGTGCCGCAGCAGAATGATATGAAAAATTTCTAGTAGAGAGATGACAATGAAAGCTGCCTTCTACCTTATAAAAAATTTCCACGGCTTTTTAGGGATACTGGGAGTTCCACAAATAATGATTTATTCCTTTGCTTTATGACATTCTATCTCCAGGAAGCCATTATTAAAATACAACTATCCCCCTGATGCATAGAGTAATGATAAAGTATTACCTAACACTAATATTAATAACACTAACATTAACATCGAGTTGGTTTTTTGTCCATACTTGTGATTTCATTAGTGCAGAGAATTACCAGTGAGGGAACTTCCTCTACAATATCTTGCAATGTTATTAGAAGTATTATTAGAGGCACATAGGGAAGCATGATCAATAGAATGTTCAACTTGAAATCAGAAATATCTAAATTCAAATCTCATCTCAGCTATTTACCCAGGGCAAGATATGTGACCCAGAGCAAGTTGCTTAACTTCTGTCTGACTCAGTTTTTTCATCTGTAAAATAGATATAACAATAGCACTTGCCTCATGAGATTATGAAGGTCTAATGAGATAATGTACTAGATAAAACCAATTTTTATCTTAGATATTTACCTGGGAGCACTGAGAGCTTAAGTAATAACTTGCCCACAGCAGTATGATGCTGGGTGTATGAAAGGTGGGGTCTAGTTCCAGGGTTTCCTGAATCCAAGACCAACTCTTTATCTACTATGCCACGTTGCCTCTCATTGACAAGTCACTTCATCATATTAATTGAATCTATCAAAGCCCAGAGAAAATGGGAAAATGAACAGATAAGTCTTTTTTAAGTATTTTATTTTTTATGTTATATATAGTACATAAATATTTAAAATATATATATTATTTACCAATATTTTATTTTTCCCAATTACATGTGAAAACGATTTTCAACATTCATTTTTAAAATTGAGTTCTAAATTTTCTCCCTCCCTCCCTACCCCCTCATTGAGAAGGCAAACAATTTGATATAGGTTACACATGTGTAGTCATGCAAAAACATATCTCCATGTTAGTCAGGTTGTAAAAGAAAACAGACCAAAATAAAAACTCAAGAAAAAATAAAATGAAAAAAGTAGGCTTTGATCTGTATTTAGATTCCATCAGTTTTTTCTCTAGGGATGGATAGCATTTTTCATCATAAATCCTTCAAAGTTGTCTTGGATCATTGTGTGGCTGAGAAGAGCTAAGTCATTCAGAGTTGATCATCTTACAATATTGCTATTACTGTGTACAAGTTCTCCTGGTTCAACTCATCTCACTTTGAATCAGTTCATGCAAGTCTTTCCAGGTTTTTCTAAGAGCATCTAACTCATCATTTCAACAGTATTCCATCACAATCATATACCACAAATTATTCAGTCATTCCTCAATTGATGGACATCCCCTCAATTTCCAATTCTTTGCTACCAGAAAAGAGCAGCTATAATAATTTGGGCATAGTTACAAATGGTTCTACATAATAATTGAATCCATTCACAACTCTATCAATAGTAGATCAATTTTCCAACATCCCCTCCAACGCTTGTCATTCTCTTCTTCTATCCCATTAACCAATCTAATAGGTGTGAAGTAGTACCTCAGAATTGTTTTAATTTAAATTTCTCTAATCAATAATGATTTAGCGCATTTTTCATATGGCTTTAAAGAGCTTTGATCACTTCATTTGAAAACTGACTATTCATTGCTTTTGATCATTTATCAATTGGGGAATGGTTCTTATTTTTATACACTTGACTCATTGTCTATATATTTGAGAGATGAGGTCTTTATAAGAGAAACTTGCTTCAAATTTTCTTTCGCAGTTATGATTACTGTGTATTTCCCTACATCCTATTCCCCCCATCTATTCTATTCTCTCTCTCCTTTCACCCTGTCCATCCTTAAAAGTGTTTTGCTTCTGACTACTGCCTCCCCCAATCCACCCTCCCTTCTATAAACACCTCCTTCTCTGGTGCCCTTCCCGTCCTACTTTCCTGTAGGGCAAGATATATTTCTATCCTCAATTGAATGTGTATGTTATTCCCTCTTTGGGCCAATTCAAATTAGAGTAAGGTTTAAACATTCCCCACCACCTCTCCCATCTTTCCCACCACTGTAAAAGCTCTTTCTTGCCTCTTTCATGCAAGATAATTTACCCCATTCTACATCTCCCTTTCCCTTTCTCCCAGTGCATTCTTCTTTCTCCTTAATTTTTTTAGATATCATCCTATCATATTCAGATCAAACCTATGCCCTTCTTTCTTTTTTGTCTTCTGTCTTTATATATTCATTCTAACTGCCCTAATAATGAGAAAGTTCTTATGATTGACAAGTATCATCTTCCCATGTAGGAATGTAAACAGTTTAACCTTATTATGTCTGGTATGATTTCCCTTTCCTGTTTAGCATTTTATGTTTCTCTTGAATCTAGTATTTGGAAATCAGATTTTCTACTCAACTCTGGTCTTTTAATTAGAAATGCTTGAAAGTCCTCTATTTAATTGAATATCCGTTTTTCCCCCTGAAGGATTATACTGGGTATAATTGCTGGGTAGGTAATACTTGGTTGTAATCCTAGCTCCTTTGCCCTCTGATCCTTTAATACAGAAACTGCTAAATCTTGTGTTATCCTGACTGTGGCTCCATGATACTTGAGTTGTTTCTTTCTGACTTCATGCAATATTTTCTCCTTGACCTGGGAACACTGGAATTTGGCTTTAATATTCCTGGGAGTTTTCATTTTGGGATCTCTTTCTGGAGGTTAGCAGTGGATTCTTTCCATTTCTGTTTTTCCCTCTGGTTCTGTAATATCAGGGCAGTTTTCCTTGATAATTTCTTGAAAGATGATGTCCAGGTTCTTTTTATGATTATGGCTTTCAGGTAGACCAACACTTTTTAAATTAACTTTCCTGGATCTATTTTCTAGGTCATTTGTTTTTCTAATGAGATTTTCACATTGTCTTCTATTTTTCCGTTCTTTTGGTTTTGTTTTGTTTGTTAATGTCTCATAAAGGCAAGGTTCACTTGCTCAATTCTCATTTTTAAGAATTATTTTCTTCAGTGAGGTTTTGTACCTCCTTTTTCATTTGGCCAATTCTACTTTTTAAGGAATTCTTCTCTTCAGTGAATTCTTGTATATCTTTTTCCATTTGGCCAATTTTTCAATGTATTCTTCTCTTCCTTGGATTTTTGTACCCCTTTTACCATTTGGCCTTGTCTATTTTTCAAGTTGTTATTTTCTTCACTATTTTTTGTGCCTCCTTTACTAAGCTACTGACTCTTTTTTTTCATGATTTTCTTGCATCGCTCTCATTTCTCTTCCCAATTTTCCTTTTACCTCTCTTACTTGATTTTAAAATTTTTTGAGTTTTCCATGGCCTGAGATCAATTCATATTTTTCTTTGAGGCTTTGGATGTAGGAGTCTTGACTCTGCTGTCATCTTCTACATATGTATTTTAATCTTCCTTGTCATCATAGTAACTTTCTATAGTCAGAATTTTTCTCTGTTGTTTGTTCATTTTTCCAGCATACTTCTTGGCTTTTAACTCTTTGCTAATGTGGGTCTCTGCTTCCAGGATGGAGGGAACACTGTCCAAGCTCTTTTCAGAGATTCTTCTAAGGACCTGTAAGTTTTCAGTTTTTCCAAGGTGGTATGATCTATGGAGAGATGTGTTTCCTACTATCCTGGACTGTGCTCTGGCCTTTGAGCAATCAAAAGCACTCTTTTCTGCCCTGAAACTGTAATAAGGGTCCTCTGCTCCATGGTAGCTGCAAGCTCTGGTGTGCTTGTGTTTCTCCTTGCCCTGGGATTGCCACCCAGGACTGCAACCTGGATCCAAGTATGGGTGAAGCTACAGAGCCCCCAGTACCAGCAAAGAGACCCCTGTAATCTCCTTCTGGACAGTTGTTCTATCCCCTTACCATCTTTGGGCTGAGAGCTCTAGCAGCAACTGCTGTAGCAGCTGATTCAGTCACTCCCAAGACCTACTCCTGGTTTGCTGGGGTCTATGCTGAAGTGGCCTGCACTGGACTGGGCTCCACTCTCATCCCAGTGCCATATACCTTTCCTGCTGACTTTCTAAGGTGTCTCAGGCTAGAAAATCGTTCATTCCATCTTTTTGTGGGTTCTATCTGGCACATATTAGGCACTTAATAAATGTTTATTGATTGAGAGAGGTGAACTTCCAACATGTTTTGACAGCCCAAACTCCCCATCATAAAAGTAAGAATCTGATAATCCACCAGTCATTTTCCATTCTTTAAGCTAAATTAAGAAAGGTGGTGAAAGATATTAAGCTCACATTGCCCCTCTCCCTTTGGATTTGTGGTAGCTCGCTCTTCTAATTGATAGAATTTCCTCTTACTCTCTCATCTGCCACTTCCCCCCTCAAAAGCTCCATGACATAGGCTCTTTTTAAAAAAGAAATAAAATTGAATTTCATTTTGAGAATAGTGGTAGCACTAGTGCTTCAGAGATTGCCCTGCTTTGGGGGGTGAAAGGGTGGATATTAATGAAGAAACTTCAGGTGCTGTATTCCCTAAAGTTTTTTGAAAATTTTGCAAACCTTGAGATCAATAAAGATGATCAACACAGAGTTGAATTTAAGAATCACTGTGATCTAAGTTTTAATATCCAACTGTGGGTACATTTCATCGTTACTATACAGAAAAGACAATATATTTGAGAATCCCAAAGAGATCCAGGACTGCAGTATTGGTACTTTACCCTAGAGTTAGAGTCTCTTTAAGTCTTATGCTATAGAAAATTTATGCATAATAGGGTATGATCACGTCATGCATACTACAGATTGTACAATCACATGCGTAGATGTCCAAAGACTAGAAATATGTGACCACCTGAGAATTCGGAACATGGAAACAAGGTGAAGGAAACAATTCTATCGGACTGGGAGCTCCCTGAAGGCAGCATTGACATCTTTTTGAAGCCTTTGACATTTGTGCCTAACATGGAGCTCTCTCTGTACATGATGGGTGCTTAAATGTTTGTGGAATGAGATTAGGAATCCCTCAAAAAGGTATGAAGAAATTCAAGGAGAGTTAGGTTGTTTGTGTTCTGTCTCTCTCTCTCTCTCTCTCTCTCTCTCTTTCTCTCTCTGTCTTTCTCCCTATCTCTGTCTCTGTCTATGTGTCTCTTTCTGTCTCTGTCTCTCTTTCTGTGTGTGTATGTTTTTGTTTGTGTGTGTGTGTGTGTGTGTCTGTGTGTGTGTGTGATTTCACTAGTGTAAGGAGCTCCCAGTGAGAAAACTATCTATGTCAATGCAGATGGACATCTGCTCTGTAACTTACAGTTTCTAAGAATTGCTTGTAGCACTGAGGATAAGTGACTTGCCTGGGGTCACACAACCAGTATGTGTCCAAGGGTGGGACTTAAGGCTCAGTTTTCTTGACTCTAAGATCAGTTCTCAATTCATTATGAGATAGAAGCATTTAGATAGAATAAATTAAAAGAAGAGGTGCTTAGAATGGGATCCTAAATATGCCTCCCTAAACAGCTAGCATTTATATAGCACTTTAAGGTTTACCAAACACTCAGCCTTGTTATCTCATTTGGGGTGGCTAGATGGTGCATTGAATGCAACACTGGGCCTGGAGTCAGGAAGGCTTATCTTCCTGAGTTCAAATCTGGCCTCAGATACTTACTAGCTGTATGATCGTGGACAAGTCACTTAACCCTGTTCGCCTCAGTTTTGTCATCTGTAAAATGAGTTGGAGAAGGAAATGGAAATCACTCTGGTATCTCTGCCGAGAAAACCCCAAATGGGGTCAGAAAGAGTTGGACACAACTGAAAAACCACTAAACAATATCTCATTTGATCATCATAACAACCCTGTGAAGTAGTATTATTCCCATTTCCTCAGATGAGGAAAGTGAGGCTGGGAAAAGTTAAGTGAGTTGCCTGACCAGGAAGTTTCTAAGGCATAATTTTGAACCCAGTTCTTCCTGATTTCAAGTTTAGCACTCTACCCACTAACGCGCATGGCTGCTTACATTAATGCTGTACAGCACGGAATATTTGAGGTGGGAGAGGAGCAGAGAAATTGCAGCCAGAAAACCTGAATTTGAACCCTGACTCTGTTCCTTATTATCTCTGTATAACCTTGAGCACCTCACTTTAACTCTCCGGACCTCAGCTTCCTCATCTGTAAAGTGGGGATAATAAAATCTTCACTATTTATATCATTAAGTTTTTGATCATGAGGGTCAAATGAGGTGAATTATGTGAAGTGCTTGGTAAGCATGAAGTGTTATAAAAACACAGGCTCTTATGGCTGTTATCATCAATCACATGTATTTTATTGCTGTTTGTTACTTATTACTTACTTTATTACTACCAATAATAATATTACCATGCCGTGTAATAGGCCACTTTCATTTCCAATTTCCATGATACAATTATGTTATTTTGGGCTACATTAGGGTTGTTATTTATACTTAAGGACATTTTCCAGTACCAGAAAACATGATGCCTTTTTCCTTTTCACGATGATCAAATAGTGCTTATTAGTGCCTGTCTGGGCCTGGAGCTGCTGCTAATATGTACACTCTGACTCTTGAGGCAGACCCAATAGCCAACCTCTGTGAAGACTCCCTGTCTCACTATGTCCCTAGAAGGGCTCTGGGCTCCGAAATCACAGAACCAGAGGATGTGAGAGCTGGAAGAAAACCTTAAAAACAATTTTCCACAAAGCCAATGTAAAAGGCAACATGGTAGTGTAGAATGAGCGCAAGGAAGGGAAATAGGAGGCCTGAATTCTAACCCTGGCTTTGCCATTAACTAGTATAATGAATTCCATGAAGTTTGCATCTTGAGGTCCCAGAGACCTTTCCCTTAGGTGATAAAAAGGGAAGTTGTTGGACCAATGACCTCTAAATTTTCTTCTAGCTTGAACATAGGATCATATATTTAGAGAAGGAAGGGGCTTACAGGTCATCCAGTTCAACCCCTTCATTTTACAGATGAGGAAACTGAGGCCAGGAGAGGTCAAATGACTTCGCAATGGTCACAGAGATATAAGTGGCAGAGGCAAGGTCTAAAAACTGGGTGCTCTAACTAAATCCAGTGCTTTTCAGTGCCATCACAAAAACTCTATGAGTCTGTGATTAGGTAGTCAGATCCTAAATATGCCTCCCTTTAATAGAAATCATATGTTAGAGATGTCATCTCTGAAAGGAATCCACATTATTTTCACCACATTTATTTCTTTTTAAACTTCCCCAGAATGGCCACTAACTGAATCGTCTCTTTCCCTGGGGAGCCATAGGCAAGAGCAAGCCAGTAGTTACATTTGCTAATGCAAACTAAACAACCTTAACAAGCTGCACAAGAGAAAGCTTGTTTTAAAAAAAATTAAAAAACAGATTGGAACAGCATCCTCTAGTCCAGTGCACTGGTCATCGTGGGCACACTAGAAATAATTACTGATTGAAGGAAGCGTGGCTGGAAGCAATTCAAGTGATGTTCAGGTAACCTTGGATTAACAGAAGAGATCTATGTTTGCAAAACTGGCTGGAAAGCAATTTTCCATTAAGAAAAATCACTTTCTCATTGACTCATTGTGTTCTCCTGAAAAATGGTGTGGGGTGGAGGAGAGGAGATGCTCTTGGATAAATTAAATCCACACTTCAGAAGACCATTTAAAATGATCTATGATTTAAAAAAAAAGTGGAAGCACCATGTATAAGCAGAGGTGTCCAACACACCTCCAGCAACACTGGAGTATAACAGGAACCAGATTAAAATGTAATTGGAAACTAGTTAACAAAATAAATAAAAATACAATAAAGCATAGATAATATTACATTTTACAGCTAAGTCAATACACTACCCCCAGAGGTCCTTATGTATGGATTGGTGGCTCCTGATTCTATTTGAACTTGGTGCCAGTGGTGTAGTGGATATAGAACTAGGAAGATCTGGATTCAAGTCTTGCCTTTGATGCATACTGGCTGTGTGACCCTGGGAAAGTCACTTAACTTCTCAGTGCCCCAAGGAATTCTCTAAAACTAGATAGATGATAGATAGATAGAATATTTATTAAATGTTTGTTATATTCCAGGAACTGTGCTAAGCACTGGGCATACAAATTCAAGAAAGCCAGACAGGTCCTATCCTCAAGGGGCTTACATTGCTTTTCCCACCCAGGATCTTAAGATTATTTGGGGAGGGGAGGGTTAAGTATAGAGGGTTTTTTTTTCAGTTCCAAATTTTCTCCTTCCTCTTCCTCCTTCTCTTCCTCCCATTGAGGAGGCAAGAAAAGCAAAACCCATTGCAAATAAGCATAGTTTTGCGAAATAAATTTTTGAATTACCCCAACCCCCCCCACAAGAAAAAAAAAGAAAGCAGAAAAAAATGTGCTTCAGTCTGCGTGCTCAGTCCACTGGTTCTCTTTCTAGAGGTGAAGAGTGTATTTCAGGAGTCAAGGACCTTACATTATAATGGTGAAGGACATCACATATAGGGAAACTGGAGTGAGGTGGGAAGGACAGGTAGCATGGTATGGACTGGAGTGGTCTGGGAAGGAATGTGGAAGCCTGGGCCCTGGCAAGATAAGACAAAAGTTGGCCTATCGCAACCAGGGGATCCAGGGGGCAGAGTCCAGCTTACTAGTGGGGAAGACATGGAAGTGATGGTCAGAGGAGGGACAGCATGGCATGCCATGGTCAGAGAAGTAACCTAGGGCCATAGAAGGCAAGTTTCAGAGAAGATGCTAACCTGCATTGGAAAAGGGAGATTCCTCATTGGGGAGCTCCTTATACCAATGAAATCAGAGGTCCTGTCCTTATCCCCTATAATAGTAATAAAAACTATAACTTTCTAAACTAAACATTTTGTTGCTGTTCAGTTGTTTTCAGTCATGTCCAGCTCTTTGTGACCCCATTTGGGGTTTACTTGGGAAAGATAACTGTAGTAGTTTGTTATTGCCCTCTCCAGTTCATTTTATAGATGAGGAAATGAGACTAATAATGGTGAGTGACTTGCCCAGGGTCACACAGCTAGTAAGTGTATGAGGCCAGATTTGAACTCAGGAAGATAAGTCTTCCTGACTTCAGGCCTGGCACTCTGTCCACTGCACCCATCCAGCTGCCCCTAAGCATTACTGATACTCAAAATGTTAAAAAATATTTTAAATAGTTACTGGGAATAATGATCAGCAAAGGGAGCTTGTATGGATGATTGAATTCTAAACACAGTTATTTGTGTCTCTAAATGATGACAACTGCCTTCATTATGGAAAATCCATGCACTGTAATAACAAAACCTGGCTAAGTGCTTGAATTCTAGGAGCAGTACCTAGGCACTAGGGTGTAGAAATGGCACTAAGGGAATAAAAACAGATCCTTTATAGCTAGTAGAAGCAATAATGATTACACAATGTGTTTAAGTTCAAAACAGGAAAGCTCTAATTTCTTAGATTTTGGAAGGAATGGATTATAGTTCTACTCAGAATATGTTAAATAGATTGCTTTGGAAAAGTGCTTGCATATCACTCAGTCCACTGATATCTTAACAGCAACAATGGTTATACAAAAAAGACTCTCACCCCAAATTTGCAATAGCTCTTACCATTCTTTAACACATTTACATTTCTTAATGGTTTAAGTTATTGCTAGGATTACTTCTTTTAGGTTTAGGTATACTAATTTGCAAGTCTGATCAGCTAATTCCTAAATTTCATCTGTGAGGGACATCTCACACTTTAATAAGTCACTAACATGCTTCCTTGACATAATCATTAAATCACTTTTCCTAACAATCTAATTCTTCTGTGTTGCTGTTTAGGATCATGCTCTGCTTTTGCCAGGCAACATGTCAAACAAAAATTCATCAGGCCTTTTCTTCTTTAAATGTGGTTTAGATTTCTGCAGATTTCCATCTTAATTTTTTCTACCCTTGACTACACTCTCTGATTCTCTTCTCCTAGCTCATGGTTTTAATGTCTTAGCCTTCAAACTGTCCATTTTCTTTTCCACACCAGTTGTAATTATAATGAAGTCTCACTTCTGACAAGAAGAGACTTTGTTATTGCCCATTTTTCCACAAGAAAACTTCAAACACTAAAGCTTTTCTCCAATGCCACAGCATGGTAGAAAAGGGCCCTCAAATGTGATACCAGCAGAGTACAAGCCTCACAAGGTGCCACCAAGCCCCAAAGACCTTGTGGATAATATACAAATCCCTCAGCCCAACATTTCAAACCCTCCACAATCTGGTTCTTATTTTCTTTGCCAGTCTTATTTCCCTAAAAACATTGCTTCTGGAACCAGAAACACCATCTCTCCTACTTCCATGCATTTGTCCAGGCCTTCCCTCAAGCCTTGAATGTACTCAGCACAACCACCTGCCTCCCAGAATCTTTATCTTCCTTCCAGCCTTCCTTGATCAACTTAGTAGCTAGTATTCTCTGTCTCTTTGATCTCTCTGTCTCTGTCTCTTTCTGCCTCTGTCTCTATCTCTCTGTGTGTCTATCTATATCTTGCTTTCTCTATCTCTCACTGTCTCTGTATCTGGCTTTCTCTCTTTCCGTCTCTATTCCCTTGTTTCTCTCTCTCACTCTCTCTCTCTTTCTTTCAGCTCTCTCTCTGTCTCTCCTACTACCCCTTCTCCTCTCTTCTTCCCCCTCCTCAATTCTTCCGAATGTTTTCTGCATTCATATATCTCCATCACATACTCAAAGAATGTAAGCTCCAGAAGGCAGGAAGTATTTTTGATTCTGTATCCTCAAGTATCTGACATAGTGCCTTGTTCATTTATTTTATTTTGTTTTGGTTGGAATGTGGGGGGGTAAGACATAGGATTTTATCTTTCATCTGTTTTTTTAGGAACCCCCAGAATGGAAATGTCCACCACTAATGCAGATGGGTAGCCTATCTCTAACTTGTAGTCATAGAGTTGCCTGAGATAGTGAGTAGTTAAGTGACTTGGATGGGGGGGTAGAAGGGGGTCACATAAGAGTTACATGTCACAAGTAGGATTTATCTCCTATAGTTCAATGTTTCCTTCAAAAATCAACTTCAATACCACCATAAACATGGAGACTTTCCTGATTGGCCTAGATGCTAATGCCTTCCCTAAAGTGAATGTCAACTCCTTGAGTGAAGACTGGGACTATTTCATATTTGCCTGGGTACGCCAGTGATTACCATGGTCCCTGGATCTTAGTAGTCACTTAATAAATGCCTGTTAATTGGTTGATTGATTGATTCCTGCCTCCAAACCTACTCTCTATCCACTGCTCCATTCTTCTCCTCACCTTGTACAAAGTAAACTTCTAATAAATTTTAGTCAAATTCATTGGAACTGAGTACAGGCCATGAACAGTACACGAAATGTATGCCTGTTATTGGAAGACCAACCTAGCCAAATTCTGAAAGATTCATCCAGAAGGTTGGCCATGAGATAATAAAATGTTTTGTCCTCAGCTCATTAAGGCCATTGGCTGAGGCTTTGAGGTCTGTCATCTGCATCAGTTAAGGGAGTAGCCATAGAGATTAAATAATAGGCACTCAGAGTATCAAAGTATAGTCTAGGTTGTAGCATCTTCATATGCATTCTATTTCCACATCCAGTTATCAATCTTTCTGACTGTGGTCAACTAGAACCCCTAAATCTTTCTTTTTAATTCTCTAACAACTATTCTAATTTGTTTATGCCACTGGAGAGATAAATTGGAATCGTTGCTAATTAGATAAAGTGGAATTATTTTAGACCTGGAAAGGCCATTGGAGGTCATTTAGTTCACTTCTTTCAGAGAGACAGAAACCAATATACAGAGAATCAATATATCAATGAGTATTTCCTAAGAATTTCCTACATGCTAGGCACTGCCCTAGCTGCTGGGGATACAAAGACACATGAAATGCCCCTATCTTCAAAGAGCACACATTAATGTCATGTAGCTAGTTAGTAGCATAGTTAGAACTAGACTCTAAGCCTCTTGATTCACTCTTCTTAAAAACTTTTACTGGTGTCTTTTGTTTTTGTATTATAAACATTGATAGATTACTATATCTTCATAAGAAGTCTCTTGTAACAAAGTAAAACAGGTAAAACTCATAATATAGTGACCTCATCTGAAAGTGCATGCAACATTTCACAACTGTAGCAATACATACATCTGTGTTTTTAAAAATTAAATGAAATCTATTTTCTTTCCTTCCCACTTCCAACCCATTGAAAATAAAAGAAAAATAATTTTCTTATAATCAATATGCATATATCTTCTATACACATATATGGCTATATAATATATAAAACATATATCATGTCAACATCCATATGTATACATATATAGCTATATCTTGATTTTTAAGTCTAGGTTTCTTTTTACATTTTGCTAGATCTTTCATTTAATTTAAGTAAACATTGAAGATTTCAGCATCCTTACTTGATTTCCCTCAACAGTACTTGGTGACTCTATCCTTTGAGAAAGCAATATTATGCAATAGATTTTATTTTTTAACCAAAATGTAGTATTTTTTATTTTTTTAATTATACTGTAATTGATTCAAGTTATTGTGAGGTATTTTTGAATTCCAATTCTCTCACCCAACTTGTTAACTTTTCCTCCCAGCGTCCTGTCATTTGAATATCTGATTAGTTCGTGATGTTCATCTTCATCCAAGTCAATGGTAAATATGTTGAATATTACAAAGCCCAAGTCTACTGACTAGTAGTCTTCCACTAGAGAGTTTTCTTAAGGTTGACCTTGGCCGATTAATGGAAACTTTTTGAATCCAATTATTCAACCAGTTCTGACTTCAATTTTTCATTTCAAAAAAAAAAACAACAAAACATTAGGACTTACTTGGGGCAACCCACCTTATCAGCTATAAGAAATTCAAAATCAAGAATGAAACAGAGCCTACTCTCAAGGAATTTACATTTCTCCTGAGTTCTGAATTGACCTGTCTATACCATAATTAGTCCATATATCCCTATCTTGTCTCTAAGGATATAATGAAAGCTTTATTATAATAACATACTTTGTTAAAATTCAGGCATCCTGTGATGGTTGTATTGCTCAGATTTAGTAGCTTAATAATCCTGTTAAAAAGGAAAATGAGATTAGACTTAGATGACCACGTAATGAATGCATACTGACTTAGCTTCTCTATTTCTATTAAGGATATAACTATCTTCCTAGTCACCCAGATTTGGAATCTCGGAGGCATTCTCAACACTTTCTTCTCCTCTTAAACACCATAATTATTCATTTTCATAAATTGTATAAGTTTGCTTCTATAATATCTCTTGTGTCTACCCCTTTCTCTCTACACAGTCACCACCCTAGTACAGGCCCTCATCCTTACTAGCTTGAGTTATTATAGCATTTTGCTATATTTGGTCTTTCCAACTCTAAATTCTCCCCTCTCCAATCCAGCCTTCACATAGCTGCAAATGAAATTTTGAAGGTCTTCTCTTCCCATATCGATATTTTTGTGATGGTAAATTAGGCCATCTTTTGTCTCAATTCTTGCCAGCTCTTAGTCATTGAATGGATGCACAAGTCAAAATATTGCCCTTGTGATGTCATTGGTCCTTTTCAAGAACAAAGGATGAACAACAACAATTTCTCTAAAAGTAAGCTGTTCAATAGACAGAGCTAGAAGATCTAGCTTAAAAACCTGGCTCTGATTTCTATTATTTATATGCTTTTGGGAAAGTCACTTAACTTCTTCTAAATTTAATTTTCTCCTCTGTGCAATAAAGAGGTTGAGATAACCTCTTATGGTCTTTACTACCTCAAAATTCTATGATGCAATGTTAGCTTTAGCAACATGGGAAGGATAGGTGAGAAAAATGTTAGTTTCTAAAAGGTAAAGTTATAGCTTTCTTACAAGTACTGCACCTGTGACAACAGGTGAGCAATGATTTCCATTCACAAAAGTGTGGCTGTAGAAGAATCTCAATATGCATGAAAACAAAAGTGGAGGGGAAATGAGGCTGGTAATGAACTAGTAAATAATGAACTTTTTATTACGTTTTCTTTTTCCTCAAATGGAAAAGGTCAGTATGGAATGTGAAGTCAAAATAAGGTCAGATCCTCACCATCAGAAGAAAGAGAAAAACTTAAATGAATACCTAGCTAACTGAGTAGGAGGAAGGAAGGAAGGAAGGAAGGAAGGAGGGAGTAAGGGAGGGAGGGAAAGAGGGAAGGAAGGAAGGAGGGAAGGAAGGAAGGAGGGAAGGAAGAAAGGAAGGAAAGAGAGGGGGAGAGAGAGAGGAATGTTATATAAATTAAGTAAACCTTTCTCTTCAAACAGCTAGGCAGCCATGTTAATGAAGTTATTTTACTTCTTTGCTTTGTTTTGTAAAGATCAAGGCTTAAGTGTGACACAAAATGTAAGACAAAAATTTTCCAGAAGATATTGCAAATCTAAGCCCATTTGGAGAAGTTGAAAGAGTACCAGGAAAAACCAAGGAAAAAAATGAAAGCCTTTCCCCCAATCATTCAAGTGTTGTGAGGATGATAAGGCCACTTGCTATTCAAGGGTCTTGTTATCCTGCACACAGATCCCCAAAAGCCCTGGCTGGGTTGGGTAATCTTAGGTGATAAGAGAGTTGTAAGGAATTAGAACTCCTGATAAGAAGAGCTGTGTTTTTGTTTGACCATACTTTGGGAAGATATGGGTGACATAGATAAAGTGCTGGAGAAAACCCCAGGTGGGTTTCAAATGATTCCTCATTCCCCAGGAGGGGGTGGAGGGTCAATGATACCCAGGACTGATCTGCTACTGTATTTGTTCATGCTTATCTCTGTACTTAAAGCAATCAAAATGGTCCTGCCCAGGCAAAGGCAGCACTGTAGGAAAAGTGGACCTAGAGCTTGCGGGTTTCTTTGTTCATCCAGTAGTTTCCAGTGAAAAAGCCTTGCCTAGCTTCCAAATCCAAATTGTTATATTATACTATAAAACTAGAATGTGTAGGTCAGTAGGGTACCTTTATTCAGAAGGTATTTTATCTTTGGCTATTTAGGATTTTACCAAATTTCCATTTCCTTCTCCTCCACCTTACCCCATCTCTAAAAAAGAAGAGAGGGAGGAAAGAAAGAAAGAAAGAAAGAAAGAAAGAAAGAAAGAAAGAAAGAA
>NW_020954569.1:75051196-75126479 GCF_900497805.2 Vombatus ursinus | reverse complement strand
AAAGAAAGAAAGGAAGCCTAGACCTTTCAAAGTGAACTCTCATCTACATAATCTCAGCTTGAGGACAAAATTTTCCATGCATTAGAAAAAACTATTATTTGCTTTCTCATTTTTAGTGATTAGCCTACTTGCTCACAGTCCTGAAGTGGGAAGTGGGAAATGTGCTGCCATACAGCACAGGGTGAGAATGCTGCCCAGTCACTCCCTAAAAGGAATCAAGTTTCAGCAGCACTCTCTGTTCTCTGTTCCCCCTGTTCCTTCCAATTATCACCCCCACCCCACCCCCACCTTTCTAACATTTATATACAAGAGAATCTGGGATAAAATGAACCCAAAGACTTCCTTGTGGGGGGTGGGAGAGGATGATGTCATAAAAGAGTGTTTGTGGAAGGTCTATACCACCTGCTTTTCTTTCATGATGGCAGAGGTAGACTTATAGGATAATGATGTTTCTTAGAACCTCAAGTCTTTCAGTGGATTTCTTTGTTCTTTGTTTGAAGCACATTTTATGTGTTTCATGAACTCTTTTGGTAGTCTGGTGAATCTGACTGAACCCTTCTCAGAATTTTCAAATACATAAAATAACATAAACAAGATTACAAAGAAAGTGCATTATATTGAACAATAATATTATTTTTTAAACTAAGTTTAGAGATTCTCAGTTATAAACCCCTAATCTGTCTAGCAGAACAACTTCCTTCCCTGCTCCCATCACTCCATCCCTGTTTTACTGCCCAACTACCCAGCAGCATGTAATTTCTATACTTAAGTGTGGTTTTCATTAAACCCTAGCAACCAG
Source organism: Vombatus ursinus (assembly GCF_900497805.2). NCBI lineage: Eukaryota > Metazoa > Chordata > Mammalia > Diprotodontia > Vombatidae > Vombatus > Vombatus ursinus. The sequence continues at coordinate 75,125,680 of NW_020954569.1, read as the reverse complement.
AATTCAGCACTTCCTAAATTTGACCTCACTGATGTTTGAATCAATTAACCAGATATTTATTAATCACTTACTATGGTCAAACAAATGTGATGCCTTTGGGACGGCTAGGATACAGATTTCTCAAGGAGATCTGATGTGAGGTGTTGGTGGGGGGGGTGGTTGGGGAAAGGGAGAAGATATGTATGCAAAGAATTTCAATGTAAGGGAGGGTGAGCTAAGTGCCCATGTGTAATTTGAAGAGGGATAAATTACATTGACCAGAGTAGGTTGGAAAGGAATGGGAAGGTGGGGGACTTAGGCAAAAAAAAAAAAGGGGGGGTGGAGCATCCAAGGTAGGCCTTAAAGAAATGAAAGAATTCTATCAAAGGGATAGCAGTGGTGGGAGAACTCTATTCAGAAATAGAGAATGTCATGAACAAAAAAAAGAGTTAACATGGGAGAGGGCAATTTGGATAGAACATCAATAATGTGAAAGGAAAATAATGTGAGATGGGACTAGAAGAAAAAAAATTGGGACCAGATTGTAAAGGACCTTAAAGATTAGATCAGAAGTTTATTTGGTGGCAGTAAGGAATTATTGAAGATTTTTTTTGCATTGAGGAATGACATGATCAGAGGAATCTAAGTGTGATTAATTTTAAGTAATTTTTCAGGTATATTACTGAACCAAGTGGGAAGTAGAAAGCATTGCTGTATTTTCAATTGGAACTCCTATTATATGTTTTATTAAATTGACAGACCCCTCAATCAGTTTCATATTAATCTCATAATGGTTGCCAAACCATCTTGTCATGGCTGCTACAGTTTTTTAGATTTTTTTAAACTTTTTAAAAATAACTTACTGTGGGGAAGATAATTTGAGTTCCTTTCAAATTTTTTATGTCTTTAATAATTTTTCCCAATTGCATGCAAAAACAATTTTTAACACTTTCAATTTTTTTTTAAATTTTGACATAAACACCTAATTTGGTTTTATTATTAAGTTAATTTGAAAAATATTCCAAAGATTCCTCAGGCAGGAGTATTGAAGGACTGATTTGAGAAGGCCACTTAAGAGACCAAAATGGAAGTGATGAAGGCGTGAACCAATTTGATTGCAGGGAGAATGAAAAGTAGAGAATATCAATAATATGTCACTGAAATTTAGTTGGATTTGACTCATGACTGGAATTGGCAATGGAGGGGTATACCTTATTCTAAAAGACCAGATTACATAAAAGAGGTAGTGGAATAGGATCATATGTCAATACTTGCTTGTGTGTATAAGACCACTGACTAACTAGAGAAGTGAAGCAAGTTAGAGAGCACACCTCAACAGAGAAAGAAGCAAAATCAATCTTGTGGTGGGAGTCTACTACAGAGAAAGTACTCTATAAACCTAAATGTACATTCAGAATATGAGTTACTAATATTTTTTCAGTCATCCCTACCAGATGGGGTAAATGGATGATGAATTCCAAAAGGAAATCACAAAGTTGGAACAAAAGAGGTGGTACTCCTTTTCTTCTAAAAGCTGAGCAGCTGATAAGGTTTTGACTGGACTTATGATAATTTTAGCCTCCAGAAGGTGGCTGAGGTAAGTGGCAAAGGGAAATCTTGTTCTGGCCTTGATTCTGACCAATAAGGAAGAACAAGTTGCTGAGGTAAAAATGATAGAAATCTCTTGTGGGTGATGATCATGCTACCTGAGATTTAGGGAGAACAGATTTAAAGACATCAAAGAAAATATAGGTAGGATCTCACAACCTAAAATCTGTGATGGAAGTTGATCCAAGAGGGATAGGATGCAATTACAAACAAAATTCAGACCATACAAACACCAATGATTCTAATGAGGAAGAAAAAGAGGACATGTACAGAAAGACTGATTTAGGTACATAAGGAAATCATTGCTAAAACTCATTGCTAGAACAGTGTCTGCTTGTAGGTAAAATTTAATAAATGTTTGTTGAGTTGAAATAAACTCAGATTTTTAAAAGAATATGGAAGGAAGGACAAGTAACTAAGGGTGAATGCTAACGAGTAGAATTTGTTTAGTTGTTTTTCAGTCATGTCCAACTCTTTGTGACTCCATTTCAAGATTTCTTGGCAAAGATACTGGAAAAGTTGCCATTTCCTTCTCCAGCTAATTTTACAGATGAGGAAACTGAGGCAAACAGAGTTAAGTGGCTTGCCCAGGGTCACACAACTAGTGTCTGAGGCTGGATTCAAACTCATGAAGATGAGTCTTCCTGACTCTAGGCCCAACACTCTATCCACTGTATCCCCTAGCTATAAAAATAAGAGTAGGGATAGGTATTGGACCTATGATTTGCACCCCAGCCTTCCAGGTTCTGAGGCCAACTCTCCATCTACCATACCACTCTCCAGGATAAGGACACTCCTTCTACCTATGTCATTTAGCATTTTGCAATTTGGAGTCTGGAGAACTGCCTCAGTTGCCAAGAGATTCAGAGGCAGGGGTCTGAGGTCAACTCTCCCTCCAAGACACCACTATACCATGCTGCGCGGTAAAATAAACAAACAAATATAAATGAGTGAATGAGTAAATAAATGGTATTTATCTGGAGCATGAAAGCCCAGAATCAGCTGAGGCATTTAGTGAATGCTAAGGGTAGTTTAAAAAAAAATTTTTTTTTATGTTGGTGGCAAGATCAAAGAAGATATAGGACCATCACTCTGAGTGAAGCGAAGGAAGATAATGAATACCAGAGAAAAGACAGATACACTCAATTACATTTAAATAGCACTTTATGATTTGCAAAGTATTTTATATATCTCTTTACAGATCATATTTATCTCATTGGATCCTGATAAAACTCTGTGAGGGAGATGCTCTCATTACCTCTATTTTAGGGAGGGGGAAACTGAGGCTGAGAACTGTCATGTGTGACTCACCCAGGATCACACAGCTACTAAGTGTCTAAGATAGGATTTAAACTAGGATTTTGCTGACTCCAGGCCCAGCATTCTATCCACTATCTATCTCTTTCGCTGCCTTTACAAAGGGAGCAAGCAGCTGGTAGAAGAGTTCCCCCCAGCTTGCTATCTGGCAGCTTCCTGTTTTAACCAATGATTCTTTCTAACTAGACAGTAGGCTGTGTGGTTGTTGTTATTTTCCTTCTGAAGGCCTACATTTGCTTTGATCAAGCACTGAGCTGACCTCAGTGTCATGAGGCCTAGCTGAGCCATGTCCAACAAAGCAATATTAATGACTCGCATCTTTAAAGCATTTTATGGCTTGCAAAACACTCTTTTCTCTCAGCTACCCTTTGAGCTCAGTAGTACCAGTCCTTAAAGAACCTACAGATGAGATTACTGAACCACTGTGGGTCACTTTTGCAAAATCATGGAGCAAATGCAGAACAGAGCCTGGTATAGGGAAAAGGTGCAAATGTCAGAAAGGGGAAGGGATGACCTGTTGGTGATCTTTTGAAGTAAATTATTCTTCAAGAACAAGTTTGCCTAAAAGACTTCTGAGATGCCTTCCAAAGCTGAGCTTCTGCTATTCTGTTGTATTTTCTCAAGTGGGAATACATATAAAATGCTCTGCAGATCTTAATGTGCTATCCAAATACTAGCCAGTCAACAAGCATTTCCTAAATGTCTATTATGTGCCAGGCATTGTGCTAAGTGCTAAGGATACAGAGAATGTTAAAAGACAGTCCCTGGTTTCAGTGAGTTGTTTATTATTATTATTATTATCATCATCATCATCATAGCCTGAAGGTAGAATCCCATCAGTATTTCACAATGAGCTTCATAAAACTCAAACAATGTTACCCATAGGCTTCTCTCTATATAAGTTTTCCTGCTCTCAGAGAGTGTTGGCCACACTAGAGATGTGCAACGACTGATATTAAGATGCTGATTCTGGAACCAAGTGTTAGTTGAGCAGAAATTAAGGAGCTATGTTGTTGCCAAACATCTGCGCAAGGAACAGACCTAGAATCTGGGACAGACAAGAGGGTCAAGTCAAGGCACCATTAATCAGAGAGTCATAAAACAAGCCTGATACCAAGACAAAGTTCTAATGACAAGCAGAAGTTTAGGTAGAAACTGTTATGCAGAAACCAGTTCAAGGGTATGAAGGGCCCTAATTCTGAGGTCAGAAAAGCTCCTGTTGCATCAGTGGAGAAAGGAGAAGGGAGTAGAATGGGAAGGATGAAGGGGATCATGGAAGTGTGAGAGGTAAAGGAAGATCCTGATTCACATAGAAATTGACAAGGAGTCATGGTGTCAGCATAAGATCGCTTGTACGCGTTTCCTTCTCTCCACCCATATCGACACATCTCTGGTACAGGCTCTCCCTCAACATCTTATACCTACACTATTGAAATAGTCTTCTGGTTGGTCTTCTTGACTTAAGTATTGCCCCCACTTCAGTCTATCCTCCACTCAGCTGCCAAAATGATCTTCCTAGAGCATAGTTCTGACCAGGTCACTACTCAATAAATTCCTTGTTGTTGTTGAGTTGTTTTTCAGTCATGTCCAACTCTTTGTGACCCCATTTGGGGTTTTCTTGGCAAAGACACTGGAGAGATTTGCCATTTCCTTCTCCAGCCTCATTTTACAGATAAGGAAACTGAGGCAAGCAGGATTAAGTGACTTGCCTAGGGTCACACAGCTAGTAAGTGTCTGAGGCTGGATTTGAACTCCTGAAGAGTAGTCTTCCTAACTCCAGGCCCAGCATTCTATCTACTGTACCACCTAGCAGCCCTCAATAAATAACAGTGGCTTCCTATTACCACTAGTATAGAATATAAAATCCTGTTTGACTTTTAAAACCTTTCAAGAACCCTTTCTAGTCTTCTTACATTTTACATTTTTCCAGGTAACCATATGGCAAAATTGGCTTTTTTGCTGCTGCCCTTGCATTCCATTTCCCTGCTCTATGACTATACTACACCTTCTGATCCTCTGACCACAGGCCTGGAATGCTCCCCTTCTTCATCTCTGCCTTCTTTCTGGCTTCCTTCAGTCCCCACTACAATTTCATATCTGCAAGTCATCTTTTCCACCCTTCACACTGCTAGTGCTTTCTGCCAAGATTACTTTCCATTTACCTTATATATATCTAGCATGTACATAGTTGTTTCTCTGTTTGTTTCCCCCCATTAGAATGGGAGCCAGGGCAGCTAGGTGGTGCAGTAGATAGAGCACCGGCCCTGAAGTCAGGAGGACCCGAGTTCAAATCTGGCCTCAGACCAAACACTTGACACTTACTAGCTGTGTGACCCTGGGCAAGTCACTTAATCCCAATTGCCTAAAAAAAAAAAAAAAACAGAAACAAACATTAGAATGGGAGCTCCTTGAGGCCAGAGAATCTGTTTTGGGTTTTGTTATTGTTGTTGTTTTTTATTACAAGCTCTTAGCACAGTATATAGAACATAGTAAGCACTTTATAAATGCTTGTTGACTAACTGTTAAGAAGGAATCTTATAGGTCATTTAGTCCTAGCATTAAAAATTTAGAGTTGAAAAGGACTTCAGAGGACTATCCAGTCCAGGCTCCTTATTTTTACCAATAAAGTATCCAGACTGACAGGGGCAACATGTTTTGCCCAAGTTCACACAGATTTAAGTGGCAGAGTTAGGATTTGAACTCAGGCCTTCTAGTATTACTACCACTGCACCACACTGATACATAAGGCATTCATTAATTTCTGATAGGGGGCAACTAGGTGGTACAGTGGATAGAGTACAGGCCTGGAGTCAGGAAGAGTCAACTTCCTGGGTTCAAATCTGGACTCAGACACTTACTAGCTGTGTGACCTGGGCAAGTCACTTAATCCTGTTTGTTTCAGTTTCCTCGTCTGTCAAATGAGCTGGAGAAGGAAATGACAAAAAACTCCAGGATCTTTTCTAAGAAGAATCAGACATGACAAAACAACTGAACAGGAATAATTTACCATAGGGGCAGCTAGGTGGAGCCATGAATAAAGCTCTGGCCTTGGAGTCAGGAGGACCTGAGTTCAAATGCGGCCTCAGACACTTGACACTTATGAGCTGTGTGACCCTGGGCAAATCACTTAACCCCCAACTGCCTCACCAAAAAGTAGGGAAAAAAAAGAATAATATACCATAAGAGTTTTCAATAAACTGAACTAAAACTATGTAATGCAATCACTTCATTTTCTTCAATGAAGAAACTGAGACCTAGATGGGCTGATAATGTTTGTCCAATTATTTTGAAGCAAGGGGTAAAATCCAATTCTCTTGACTCGGCCCAATGTTGTTCCTACTACACCAGACTTGCTCCATTGAGGAAGACCTTCCCTTCCTCACCTATCCCACACTTTCCCATCTTCAGCAGGTGCCAAAGAAAATGGCCTCAGCTGTAAGCTACGATTTGTTAAGATGCATAAATGAAACAAAATGGAGCAGCTTTTAACATCACATCAGAACCATTGAAGAGTGTTTGAAAATATGTAACTTTGGTTCTCTTTATTAAGAAGTTGTCATCTTGAACATTGCTATAACTAACAAACTAACTGTTCTCTTTGGTTGGTGCTTTGGGTGGGGAGGAGGGCAGAGGAGTAAAATACAATTCTCCCAACTCCAATGTGCTTCCCTCTACCCCACACAGCCTCCATTGCAAGAGCAGGTGTTCATCCATGAGGACTGGAATTTTCCCACATGAACCAGCCTAGAAATTTGATACCCACAAAAAGTGTACAGCTGAGGTACCAAAAACTTTGGCAGTTGCCACTGTAAATCCTGAGACCTACCCCACGGATTTGGGGTGGCCAAAGAATGCACCATCACTGCAGCGTCACTAGAAATATAAAAAAAATTCATTTGCTTATTAACTTTATTGTATGTGTTCATTTTGTATGTTTAGCACTATGTTTGCTGGGGGAGGAACCTAGAGATTTTTATAATGGTTTCATGTTTTCAAAATGCTTTCCAATCGTGATATGAAAACCAAACAACCAAAAAAAAAATGAAAATGAAAATTCTGGCAATCATTTGGAAGGTTGTAGTTTCTAGCAGTGCCGTTAGAGAATTTCACAAAATGAGAACCAGTCCTTGGAAGTACTCCCATCACATAATGTACTTTGCAACTCCAAACATTGAAAAATCTTTTAGAGTCAGTGAATTAAAAAAAAAAAAAACAACCCAATGGGATGAAAGTAAGAGGCTATGTAACATCATGTAATAAAGTCCTCAATGTTTGAGGCTTTAAATGAGAGACATAATTTTTAATGTCACATTTTAAATGACCCTTTTACAGATTCCCCCATATTCTCAGGATCATCATTTTTACACCAGATCCCTTCCTGGATTTCAGAAGATCTGTCCCCCTCCTATACTCAGAGGAGTTTTTGTACATATTTTATTCTTATTTTTTGAGTAAAGAACTATTTTTTTCAGAGTGTCTGGGGAGACTCTTTTGTTCCGGAAAACCCCTTATATCTCAGCTGCAAATGATAAAAGGGCACATTCCAAAGTCTTTGGGTTTTTTTTCCCCTCCACCCCCAGACTACCTTCATTCCTAAGAATGGCTTAGGCCTTATTGGTTCAAATTATTTTTTGCAATATCTTAGAGATAGGCTCCCTAATCTACCTTCCCCCCTACCCCCACCTAATCAGCCAAATCTTCAGTGGTCTCTATAAAATTTAACTCCTTACAACCAGTAGTTCAGGTCAATCAATTTCCAACGATTCTAACAGTGCCAGGAAATCTAACTGCTGGTGTGAGAGGATTAAGAAAAACAGCTAAGCAAATTATCTGGAGGATTCTTGAGGTTTTCTTTGCATTTAAAGAGGGAATGTTTGGAAGGTTGAGGGGATTCGCATTCATTTGCTCCTTACATTACTGTCTAATGTTGCCTGTCTCGTAGCTGGAAACAAGTTAAATGAGTGTGCTTACTGCCCTTATGCCTAGCACTGAGATTTTCCCCAAATGATCTAAGGATGTGAAAGCAGAGCCCAGCCCCTTCCCTCCCTCTCCTTAGATTGCAAGGAGTGTTGACTGTGAGAGTCGATAGCAAGCAAAGTAGTTCTGCCTTTGGTTCTGTGGGTGCCTTCCGTTCTATACAAGTTGGGGGATTTCTGAGTCGCCTTGCCTCCCATGTCCGAGGCCTCTTCCTGCAAAGAACTAGATACTTGTTTCCAATAAAGGACTCCTTTCTCACATGAAAGCAGGAAGTATGTTAAGTGGCAAACAGAAATCTGCTGTTGAAAATCCTCTGTGATGAGCATTATATGGAGACAGGATGGGAATGTGTTGGCTGAGACAATTTTGTGTTCACATTTTGCTTCTTTGCACAAGTACACAAATAACCACTCTCAATACAATGCTATTATCTTGATTTTCCAGAATGAAACAAGGCTGAGCACCTACACTAAACAAACAAACTAAAACATGGACCTAACTTTCCTGAAGCCATCCTAACTCCTCACACTTCCCTTATTCTGTTTGACATATCCGATAAATTGTAATTGTTACCAAATTACCATTCGGTTTCCAATGATGTGCACACATCTATGATCTTAGTTAGCTGCTTGCTGGCCTACTTCAGGAATGCCATTGTGTCCTCCAGGGTAATTCTATATCAATGACTTTTCCAAATAAATCTAGTTGCTGGTTTATATTAATGAACTGTCACAGTTCCTATTGTTTTCCCATGGCCTTGCAGCTGCATTCTTTCACAGGTGCTTGGCAAATTAAAATGATGCTGGTTTGGGGTTTCAGCCTGATACAAAATCACTCCTTCAGCAAATTGTTAGGAAGTTATTCATGCAAGAAACACGTCTTTACTCTAGACATTCAGCTTTTCCCACTTATCCAATACTCACGCTTTTATTGACTCTTTGCATTTTGGGTTTCTTTCCTTGTGTAGCACAAAGAGAAGCTGTCTTTCTTGCTTAGAAGGTTTCTCTTAAGGCATCAAAAACATTGGAAGCACTAGGGGGAAAAACGTTGTTTTCAGTCAAACCTAACATCGTGCTCATGGATCACAAACATTAATTACTAATGTTTGCAGATTATATATCTTTTGGGGTTGTTTTTGTTAAAATCCATTACCCAAGGGATCAACAGACAGGAAGAAAATTATTAAATGCTAACTAACCAAAACCAGATTAAATACTCCCTTTTGGATCAGACATATTATTGTAGCCCTTATTTGAAATACTTTGTTCATGACTAAGTTCTACCAGTGAAAATGAGAATGTTTAACATGCAAGCACCTATTCGATTAAATTATCCAGGCTCTGTTTTAGTTTGTGCTTCCTCCCTATGGTGCCTTTGCCTAATCCTCAATTTCCTTTCATCATCCTGAATTCCTTTTCTGGCCTCTTAGAGGCCACCATCAGAGCACCTTCCTCTGGACCACTGAAAGTCTAGTTTGTCCAGCAGGGAGCTGTAAGACTATTACATCTGACTGGAGAGCTGGTGCTGCAATTCCCCAACTCCTCTTGGGCTGTTTTGTTTTGTTTTTTGAAAGATATTTGCTTATCCTTAATATGTAGTATATTATAAAACCTCTGTGCATTAGAAGAGATCTATACATGTTTATCTGTATAGTCTGAGTTTGCATATTTAGAACTCATTAATACATAGCAGTGCAAGTGCTAATCCTCAGGGGAGAGGGGCTGAGGCCCAATAGAAGACAAAGACAGTTTCCTGTTTTTGTCTTCAAAGTGCCCTTTAAATTTACCAGTGAGCCCTGACAAGTTTTATCATTATTGTTAACATTTTGTTTCTATAAGCAGAAAAATCCAGTTCATGCTCATGCTCACTGAATTAATGTTGATTGAATACCTAGTATTTAATTCAAGATACATTTATGAAGGGCCTGTTATGGTCAAGGAAGATACAAAATCAAAATGGGCCCCTGCCCTCAAAGAGCTTACATTCCATTGTGGTGATATAACAGGTACATAAATAAGGTAAAATGAAATATATATAATGTATATATGACGTATTTAATACAAGTCTTACAAAGCATTTTTTTGGGGGGGAGGAGAGAATGTTAATATCAGGAAAGATCAAGAAAGACTGTATTTGAAGTAGTTTCTTTTACACATAATACCTCACACTCTTGCTCTAGAGAGCAAGAAAATTTTTTTTTTAAATTTGGTACCTATTAAGCATAACCTGAGGTATGCTTTGAAGGAAACTAGGAATTCCATGAGGCAGGGTGAGGGGGGTATCAAGATGGTACAAAATGTCATGTCATATATGGGGAGCCCCTAACAAGCTAGCTTGGATAGAACAGAGTATAGATAGCAGAGTAATATAAAGGAAGACAGGAAAAATATGTGTAGGAGTCAGATTATGGAAAGCCTTATCATATTGAACACTTTGAAATTCATCCTAGACATAACAATCATCAAGTATTTCTTAGTATGGAGTGACATGACAAACTTGTATTTTAGGAAAATCCATTTTATAACTCTGTAGTTAGATGGTACAGTGGATAGAGTGCTGGATCTGGAGTCTGGAAGACTCATCTTCCTGTGTTCAAATCCAGCCTCAGATACTTACTAGCTGTGTGACTCTGGGCAAGTCACTTAACCTTATTTGCCTCAGTTCCCTCATCTGTAAAATGAGGGGAGAAGGAAGTGGCAAATCATTCCAGTGTCTTTGCCAAGAAAACCCCAAATGGGGTCACAGAGAGTTAGACATGACTGAAAAATGCCTGAACAAGAAAATGAATTAGAGAAAGATGAAACTGGCTATAGGAGGACCAATTTAGGCTACGTCAAAAGTGCAGGTGATGAGGCCCTGCGCTAGAGGAGAGAATATATAGATTTAGCATGCAATTAGATGAAATAAAAAAGCATTTATGCAGCACTTACTGTGCCAGGCACATAGCAAGTATCTAATAAGTACTTATTGACTAAATGACTGATTACTAAGCCCTTGAGATATAGATTCAAAAATGAAGACAAACTATAATAATAATAATGCTATAATACAACATCTAAGCCAAAAGGGAGTATTGAATCTGATTATGGGTAGTTGTAATATTTTTCGTGTAATATTTTTCTTCCTGTCTGTTGATCCCTTGAGTAATGTATTTTAACAATGACTTCATTGTGCTTATTTTCTAATAAGAGGAGATACCACATAGGTGGCCAGAATGGGGTATTTGGGTTTTTAAAGTTATAGGGATGGTAAACAGAGCCATAGGAGAATCAGATTGACACACCCTTTCCAATAGCAAAGACAGTACTGTTCTCATTATGGTTCCAGAAACAGGAAAGTGAGGGGTGGAGAAGCAAAGAGTACATGTTGTGGTGAGGAAACTGACTAGAAGATGGCCAGGGAGTATATTGAAGTAAAGCTGAAGCCTGTCTAAATCCAGTAGGCCATATAAGGCACAAATCAGTCAGGACATCAGAACCCCAGGGCAAGAGATGTGGTGATAAAAGAGTTAAGTCCTCCAGGGAATGGCTTCTTGTTCCAGTGTAAGAGACTGGCTGGGAGATGGATATGAGGGATGAGAGAAAGGGCAAGTCAAGAATGACTAGAAGATTGCAAACCTGGTTGACTAAAAAGATAACGGTGCTGTCAACAAAAATTAGGAATTTTGGAGGAATGGATTGTTCACAAAATACAGTGTACAGTCTATGCTGAATGGGTTAAATTTAAGATGCCTTTAGGATATGCAGGTGGAGATGTCCAGTAGGCAACTGATCATTCAGGACTGTAGTTTAAGAAAGAGATTAGGGAGTTTTCTAAATAGAGATGATAATTGAAGTCATGGGACAAGTGAGTTCATGAGGGGAAATCATATGGAGAGGGAAGAAAAGAGTACAGAGACCAAATCTGTGAGAGATATTTAAGTGGACAGAAGAAGGATCTAGCAAAAGAGATTAAAAAGAAATAGTATAAAAAATAAGAGGAAAACTAAATTAGAAAAGCATCCCAGAATCCAAAGGAGAAGTGGATATCTAGGAAGAGGGGACAGTCAATAGTATCAAAAGCTATGGAAAGAGAACTAATAAAAAGCCATTGCATTTACCAGTCAAGAGACTTTTGGAAACCTTGGAAAGAACAGTCTTAGTGTAGTAGTGGGGTAAGAAGCCAGGATTTTAGGGATTGAAAAGTGAGGAAATGGAAGCTGTGAAAATAGACAACCCTTTCTGCAAGTAGGGCTATGAAATGGAGAAGAGATATTGGATGACAGTTTGGGAGAATGTCAGGGTCAAGTTAAAGTTTTCTAAGGGTAGAAGAGACCTTGGTATGTTTGTAGAGAGTGGGGAAGTATATAGTCTGGTAAAGAGAATGAGACAAATAACCCTACTACAAGGCAAAATGTGAGAAGTGTCACAAGAAATCTGCAAAGTATGGGAGCTCTATAGAAGGGGAAGGGAAACAAGTATTTATTAATCACCTATAATGTGTCAGGTACTATGCTAAGTGATTTTACAAGTATTATTTCATTTGATCCTCACAAACACCCTGGGAGGTAGGGGGGATTAAGATCCCCATTTTATACTTGAGAAAATTGAGGCAAATAAGGGCTAAGTGATTTGTCCAAGGCAAATGTCTGAAGGCAGATTTGAATTCCCATCTTCCTGATTCCAGGCCCAGAGCTCTATTCATTTGTACCACCTAGCTCTTTTTAAGTTGTATCCAACTATATTACAAAATGATCTGTGATTGTGACAGGAATGCATTAATAATCTAAAGTGTCACTGTGGTGTAGTGGAAAGGGGGACAGATCAGAGGACTTGGTTTCTAGTCCTGCCAAGTCATTTAACTTCCCTAGGCCTCAGTCTCCTCATCTGTGAAATGAGGAGATTGGAAAAGATTGTTTCTAAGGTCCTCTACTGATCTAGATCTTAGAAATACTTTCTTTCAAACTGACATCAAAGCCTCCTAGACATCTAATCAAGAAAGATGTTCAAAAATTGTATTAACAACATTAGATATCTTACTAGCTATTTGATCCTGGCCAAGTCACTTAATCCCAATTCCCTCCAATAATAATAATAATAATAATAATAATGATGATGATGACGAAGATGATGATGATGATGATGTTAGATATCAGCCAACCAAAGAGTATTTACTGAGTGCCTGCTACAGATTTTGCTAACATCATGATACATAATAGAGGTGCAAAACTAATTTTCCCCATAAAATGAAGTGGATGTCTTTCTACATGATTCTCTAGCTAGGTATCAGTTATTGGTTCCTCTTCTCCCTATTTTGATGTGGAATAGGAGTCTTAATGGCACTCAGGTGAAAATTATTTTCCCCTTTTCATATTTTTCATGATACAATACCTAGATCTCTTCTTTGCACCGATAACATTCTACCTTATATCATGGTTATTTGTATGTATGTATCCATAGCTCCATCTCTGTATCTATTAAGTTGTAAGCTGCCTAAGGACAGGATTGTATAATTTTTCATCTTTGAATACCCAAAACCTAGTATTATGCCTTGAACAAAATAAGTGATGAATGAATGTTTGTGGAATGAATGAATGAATTAATGGAAACTAACATAATTACCCAAAGCTTTAGCACTTCAGTCTATTTTTCAAGGATGTAGGAATCAATCTATCATCCTTCACCCCTTCACAACCTATTATCTCTTATACCCTGTGACACACACCCTGAAGCTTAGTTAGTGACCCAGTACAAGAAACAAGGAAATATAATTCCAAAAGGAAATGTGATATGATATATAAAAGGAAGAGAAAATAATTCCATGACTAGGTATGGTAATTCTTCAATTTAAATTCAGGGCTCTTCATGTGCCCAGTGAAATCATGATGCAAAGGCCTTATAAGGATGATCCCTTTGCTTTTGTGCAGGGATAAGTCAGTAAGTGCTGGTATATCTGGTAACAACCTTCCCTTTAGACCTAAATTAAAAGACCGTTCACTCATTCAACAAACATTTATAAAAAAATCAACCACAAAGCAGTGTGCTAAGTTTGGGGACAGATGCAAAGATAGACAAAACTCACCTCCTGCCCTTGTGGGGAATACAATATAATATAAGAATATAATTTGCACACGAAATACACAAGGTAAAATTTTTGAAGGGAGATTATTAGTAGCTGGGGGATGGGTAGAGGGGAAGATATCAGAAAAGCTTCATTTAAGGAGTATTGCTTGGTCAGAGTTTTGAAGGAAACATAAGGACTCCCAAGAGGTCTATATAAGGTGGAATTGTATTCCAGACACAGAGGATGCACAATGGGGTGGGGAGGGGCTGGGAGGAAGCATATAGATGAGAAATGATGTGTTACTTATGAGGAACAGCAGAAGACCAGTTTGGTGAGACAATAGAGGATGTGAAGGAAAACAATATACAATAAGATTGGAAAGGTAAGTTGAGGTCCAGTCATGAAGGGCTTTAAAAGATAAACAAAGAAATGTATATGTGGTGTCTAATAGTAGCCATCTGAGAGGGAGGAGGGAAAATGATAACTTTATTATATATTTAAAAAAGAATAACAAGTTGTACATAATAGATCTGCAATTTCATGTGCAGTCATCTTTTTTTTATTCTACTATATTATGGAAATGCTGGCTTTATGTAATAAATTAAAAATAAAGATAGTAATCTAATTATATGGGAGCATTTTTACTTTTGCACCCCTAGGATCTATCACGATGGCAGGGCACACACTGATGGACACTCCCTATGAAGCTCCTGTGATTTCATTTGTGTAAAAGCAAAATAGTACACAATAAGTTTGTAAGAGATTTATAAAATACTGGACAATTGAAAAGCTGACACATCTGGTGACAGTTTCAAAGTGGGTAACATAGAAACCATTCTTTTCACTTTGGGAAGGTAGCATGTGTTATAATGAAGAGAACAATGGACTTGGAGTTTTCTCTCTGCCATTTATTCTCTGTCATCTTGGAAAAGTCACTTCATTTCTCTTGCCAAAGTTCCCTCATATATAAAAGTGAAAGTATATAATATATACATATAAATACACATACACATATATAATATACATACATCCATGTGTTTATGTCTATGTATGTAGACATATACACATGAATATATATAAAAGTGAACACAGAAGAGGTCTCAAAATGAAAAAGACTTGGATTCAAGTCCTGCCTCTGGCCCAAATTGGCTCTCAGCCTGGACAAGTCACTTGACTTCAGTCTTCCAGACCAGGGTGATGGCAGTGGGACTAATCAGAAAGAGATGGCTGTGAAAGATAAGAGTCAAAGGTAAGGTTTTGAACCTGGGTAATTGAATAAGGTAAATGCAGATGCAATTGACAGAAATGGAGTGGACTAATTCACTTTTTCAATATGCATTCATTAAGTGCCTACTACACACAAAGCACTATACAAGAGGCTGGAATGTTCAAACAAAGAGAAGCTTTCAAAGAAAGGTAACAAATTCAGTATATTGACCACCTACTGTGCTTGCTTCTCTTGTGCATACAAAGATGAAGAGTTTACAATCAAGTTGAGAAGATAAGCTGTATGCCAATAACTACAATCCAAGTCAGGATGTGATAAATGCCTTAAGAGAATGACTTAGGGCCATAGGAGGTCAGAAATTGCTCTGAAGCCTGTGTGGGATGATTAAGGAATACTTGTAAAGCAGCTAGGATTTTAGCTAAACCTTGAAGGATCTTAAAAAGTAGAAGTTTTGGTGGCCAGGTATCCTGCCTTTCAGGCGGAGAGAATGGCATGAGTCAAAGACTCAGACATTGAAAAGGGCAAGACCTGCTATTTAATTAATTACCAAGCAAATACCAATTAGTCCAGTTGGGCTGAAGCATTGGAAATACATAGAAAAATAATGTGAGGAAAGCCAAGAAAGATACACTGAAGCCATAAGGCTAAAGGCTTGTGACAAATCAAAGAGTCTAGTCTGTGTCTAGTAGACAATGGGAAACCACTGAAATTTTTTGAATAGGCTAACACTACTGCTTTGGAAAGAATAATTTGGTGGTGATATAAAGGAAAGAGAGAATGAAAGAATGGAGGCCAGCTGCAATAGTCCAGGAGAAAAATAATGAAATCACAAAGTAGACCAGTGACAATGGCTAGACACAGAGGAGTGTGAGACATTGAAACAAAATAACTTAGTGGACTTGATAA
Organism: Vombatus ursinus; assembly: GCF_900497805.2. NCBI lineage: Eukaryota > Metazoa > Chordata > Mammalia > Diprotodontia > Vombatidae > Vombatus > Vombatus ursinus. The sequence goes on along the minus strand of NW_020954569.1, from coordinate 75,109,623 downwards.
CTGGATGGAAGTCAGAGCAAGGGTGGCCCGAGTGGATGGATAAATGAGTGTGCCATTAACAAAAATGGGAAAGTGCTGACTTGGAGGCAAAGATTCTTACTTGAATGTTAGACAAGTTGAATTTGAGGTGCTAATGAAAAAGTTAAGTGGAAATGTCTATCTAGCAAATGGTAGGGAACGTAGAACTGGCAATCAAGAGAGATGTTGCAACAGGAGATAGGAATTAGGGAAAGTAATAGAAACTATGGAAAAAGACGAGATAACAAAAAAAGAGTTAGGGGAGGGGAAAAATTAGAAAGTAGATGAGAAAATAAGCTGAAGGCAAAACCATAGGATATGCCCACATGCATTAGGGATGGAGGAGTGACAAGACTAGTCAGAAAGGTAAGTGGAAAACCAGAGTATTTCATGGGAGACACTGGTGGATTGTCAAGCTGGAGGTGATAACTCTTAACAAATGTTACAGAGCAGACTGGGAGTGTAAAGACTGAGAAAAGGCCATTGGATTTAGCAATTAGGATGCCCAGCCTTAAGGAGAATAGTTTCATGCAGAAGCCAGATTGCAAAAGGTTAAGGATTGAGTAATGACAAGAAAGCCAGGAAGAAAAGGAAGACTAATATTTTGAAATGTTTAGTGGAAAAGGAAGAAGAAATAGAATAAAATAATTCATTTGAGAATGTAGTACAATCAAGAATAGGATTTTATTTTAGTATGTGGGATCCCTGAGCATGTATCTAACCACAGATTAAGGGTAAAAGAGGAGAAAGAGAGAATGAAAATATGCAAAAAACCAGCAATGCCATAAAGGTAAAGGCAGGGGGAAAGATAAGGAGGAAAAGGATAATGATAGTTCATTTTTAAATAGTACTTTATGGCTTATCAAATATTTTCTTCACAAAAACCTTGTGAGATAGGAAGTATAAGTATCAATTATTCCTCCCATTTCACAGATAAGAGAACTGAGACTCAGAGGTAGAGTGCCCTTCCAATCATCATTTATCTAGGAGTTTTTGAGTTGGATCTGAAACCCAGGTCATACAGCTCCAAGTCCAATGAATTCATGTTCATTGCATGACACAACGGTGAGCAAGAGCATAGATGGAGAGGTTTGGCTAAGAAAAAAAAAAGGAAGAACACCTCATCATCTCAGACATAAGACAAAGAGGAAAAAGTGAGTGCAGACAAAGAGAGTGGGGCAATGACAGGTCTAGAAAATCATAGCACTTGAATGTTTACAAAATACTTTGCATGCATCCTGCCAATTAAGACTCACAACTACCCCAAGAGGTAGTAGATAAAACAATATTATTATCCCTATTTTATAGATGAAGAAAAAGAGGCACATAGAGGTTACATGCTTTTCCCATAGTCAAATAGCCGGTGACTGTCAGATGAAGAACTCAAACACAATTTTCCTAACTTCAAGTCCACTGTGTTGTGTTAGCCCTCAAAAGAAGCCACGTAAAAGGGAGCCTCCTTCAATGGGGCATGCTATCAACAAATACCCCAGGTGTCACTTAGGGGCACCCATGTCCTAGGTCTCCTAATCCTAAACCATTCAGATCATATGAGAGACACCATTCCTATTGTTATTTGGAAGAGTTTAACAGATGATGTAAGTGATGCCTTTTATGAATGAAAGTGATACATAGATCATCAACTGACTTAGAATTTAGAACACATTACTGCCAAGAAGCAGTGGTATTATTTAGGGAAGAATAGTGCCCAAGTTTACATTATCTTAAAAAAAAGAGATATTTTCTTTTGCATCCCCAAATATGGTGAATTCAATATCATTATAATAACATTTACTATCAGTTAAAACTAGTCAAGTGGAAAACACCTCCAGGCTATAGCCTTTCTTTATTAGTGTGTTTTTTGGGTTTTTTGTTTATTTGTTTGGTTCGTTTTTTAATAAGCCCTTTCCAATAGATTTCTGATTTCTGAGGATCTCTTACTCAAATCTCTCAGATCTCTTTTCAGTGTTAGAACTCATTTACACGTCAGTCTGGCCATCTCTCACCCTTAGAGGGGAGATGGCACACTCATGGCCACCAGCCCATTCCAAGCGTCAGTCATCACTTTGCTAACCCCAATATGCCTCTCACCCAGCTGGTGATTTATCACCTAGCTCTCTGATTCTTCACAGCCTTCATGCCATTCTTTTCCAGATCCTGGAATCCTTGTGTGTTTATGCATGTGCATGTGTGTGCTTCCACCATGTAAGCCTTGCTGGGAACAGTGATCTCTAAACACTAAGACAGGGAGACACTGACCTCACAAACGTAGGACATATACATTGCAGTACTGCAGTCCTCTCCACAAGTCCCCTAAAACTCTAGGTGTACTTGGGCTAAATTTCAATGTCATGTGAGCTAACACAGCTAAGAAGATTTATACCTCCTCCTGCCTCGGGCTCTCCTTAGCCCACCGCTGAGGTGAATGCATCTTTTTTTTTCCCTTCAGTTTCGTTAGATAGTTTGAGTTGTCACGTAATCTAAGATCATGTTTCTATGATTCCACAGTCTTCAAGGTATTACACTGAGATTGTAAATTAAATTCCACAAAGCTCCTGTTATGACAGCTAGGTGCTGGGGCCACAAAGACAAAAAAGATACAGTACCTGCCCTTTCTGAGTTTACCTTCTACTGGGGTGGGGGGATACAGTATGTACACAGAGACCTAAATACCTATTACTATATACATACATATATGTTATATATAAATATACATTATTGTACATAGTAATATGAGGTTAAAAAGAGTTGAAGCACCTCTGTTCCCCTGTAGAGCATACATATATGGGGAAGCAGATGTTGAAATTCTCCAATCAGACCGACCAAGAGGCATGTCACTGGGAAGAGGGGTTCTGCAAGTGCTGACTGATATTCATCAGGCTTTAAATGGATTCAACAAACATCTATTAGGCACCTAATTGGAAAGCACATAAATGTTTGTAGAATTGAATCGAACTGAACTGAATTGAGTGAATGTCTATCCTAAAACCTCCAAGCTGGCTAGGACCTTACCTTTTCCTCAGATAAGCCAGGATAATCAGAGTAATCATCCCTAGGGCAAAGCCTGCCCCTGTCCTACGCTGCTTGATGTGTGCCTAACACTTGGGAATGCTTACTTCATTTTAAATGACCATAGATGGATCTGCCCTTCAGGAGAGTGTTCTGGTATTGCTTCTGCGGTTGGTGAATGGAGGGTGGGGCGGGAGAAGAATCTGATGAGGACTTTGGGAATACAGATGCTGAGCCCACTGCCATTCCAGGATTTCACCCAGCCCAACACTGCCATTCTTCCAGCAACCAAACAATGAAATCCTTTGTCTGATTTGTAGTTTGAGCCCATTATCCGAGCAGACTAGGAGAAGAATCTTCTCACGTTCACAAGCATTCCGTGATTTTGATACCGTTTGTTTTGATGTCACACTCAGAGGAACTTGTTCCACCAGGGTACATGTTCTGTAGCTTGTTGATTCAATCTCCTGCTTCTTCCAGTGACAGCCTGTCTCAACATTGTCAATACCTTTTCAGAACTGACAATAAGCAGACATGATGGCAGGCTCTACTTGTCTGCTTGCTTAATGATCTCACTGATGACATGCAGGTGTTCAGTGGGGCTGTACCTAGTGTTGAAGCTCTCTTGTTCTCTTGGGTGGTTGTAGTGCCGTCTCCATTAGCTTCCAGACTCATTGCCAATAGAATGTAAAAAAAAAAAAAAAAGAAAGAAAAAGTTCTGGGTCCTCGCCAAGATAAGATTAGAGATGTGTGGTCATGGAACTCTCTCTCTCTCTCTCTCTCTCTCTCTCTCTCTCTCTCTCTCTAATAATTTGTGAAACAGTGTTAAAGAAATGTTAGGTCAACTTATCTACTAGAGTAAAATATGCCAAGGCCATTACTTTCAGTCAGACATAGACATTTGAGGAGTTTATTATACATACAAACATATACACGTGCCTCTTTAGATATGTAAGTATATATGTGTGTATGTGTGTATATTTTCATACACACATATGTATGTGTGTATATTTCAACCAGACCTGTAATTTCATTCATGTGAGCAACTCCCCATAAAGAAGCTTACTCTACCAATATGAGTCAACACCAGATCTGCAAATTATAGCCTTAAAGAGTTGCCCAGGCACTAAAAGGGTAGGTACATTGCCCAGGTTCACACAAGGAGCATGTATGAGGACTTGAACTCAAGTCTTCTAGGCCCAGTGTCTATCCATTGTGCCAAAGCCGCATCCATAAAGTCCTACACAAATGTCAGTTAGTATTAACTTCTCTGAGTTTTCTTATCTGTAAAATGAAAATAAAAACTGAACTCCCTAACTCACTGGGTCACCTCTCATTATACTTTACAATAACATTACTGTTTGATGCTTATGCTACTAAAATGAAGCACACAAATGTTATTCCTAAGTATTCTTTAATTTTACACATCCTTTGGTAGAATAAAGTTATGGCTCTCCCAAAAAAACAAAATCAAACAAAAATCATGCCTTCTTTTTTATTTAAAGAGAAGAAAGACTAAAGAAAGTGTCTGTCACAGCTGGAAATCCAGTGAAGGCCTTAAGCTTCCCTTGCCACAGCTGCACCCAACAGATAATATCCCTTCAGACTACATAAGATATCTGCTGTGATTGATTGATCCGTTCCTTTATATTCTTTTGTTTATATTTACTCCTGCTTACCACTCCTAAGGATACCTTTTCTTCAGAGTTTCTAATTCTAGTTTTTAATGATCTGCTTAGGTCGTGGTCACTGGACAGTTATTGATAGATTTATGCTGAAAGTGCACCTGTCAACATAAGTGTTTAGTATGCTTTTGATCAGTGTGCTAGTAGCTGTTTAAGTATGGAAGGAAGATGAGCAAAAGGTCCAGATGGAGAGTCCTGATCAGGCTCTTTTGTAGAATGCAGCTTTTAAGCAGAATCTGACACAATTCAATCAATCTATCAACAAATTATTATCGAGTGTCCACTATGTGCAAGGAACTGAACTAAAGATATGGGGATAGAAAAAAAAGTTTTAGTTCAGTCCCTAATTTCATGGTCTCTTTCTTCCTTTCCAAGGCTAGCCCTGTCACCTTGCTGCCATCCTATCCTAGCTCCTCTGAGACATTGTGTCATTAATTCTAATTTAACAGGCATTTAATGAATACCAGCTATGCACAAAGCATGGAAATCATTCATATCTTTCTCTCCACTGGTTCCTTCCCTCTGCCTTCAAATATTGACTTTGCTGCCCTTTTTAGCTACCAACCCATTGCTCTCCTTCCTTTCATAAAGACCAGACTTCTAGGATGAATGGTCCATATCAGCTGTCTCAATGTTTCCATTCCCTATTCTCTGCTTGCTCCTCCATAATTTGGTTTTTCCTCCCTCCCATTTAGTGCAACTGAACTCTTAAAGGTCATTAATGGCCTCTCATTATTCGCTCCTCAATATTGTTCCCCTTTGATCCTCAGAATCCTTTCACATTATTGTTCCCTCCCTTTTTGATTCTGTTTCTTTGTTTTCTGTGACACTTCTAAGCTGTCCATTCCTTTACTTCCTTTCCTGCCTTTTCTTCTGCTGCTGAATTGCAATTTAACCCTTATTCTCCATCCAGGGGTAGGAAACCTTCAGCCTCCAGGCCACTTGGGGCCCTCTAAGTCCTCAAGTGTGGCCCATTAACTGAATCTAAGTTCAAAGGGCTGCATTTGAGGACCTAGAGGGCCACGTGTGGCCTCAAGGCTGTAGGTTCCCCACCCCTGCTGCATACCATTCCTTTGCTACTTTTCATAGTGCCTTACATTGTTCATTGTGTTTTTCGATAATTATGATTTATAAACATTGTAGTATATAAAGAGCCAGCTGTGAAGCCAGGAATATATGCATGACTGTGGCTGGGTAATTGCAGGCAAGTCATTTCACTTTTCCAGGCTCCCGTCAGCTCTTTCGGGCTCTAAGTCACAGAGCCGTTACTGACCTACATTGGTAATGGGCATTTCTCACCAGCATCATCCTATGCCAGGGAAACCACAGATCTATCCCGTGGTATATAAAAGTTTGAGAAATATGGTTTCTGGCTAATTAATTATTTTATTAATTATGCTAGCAATAATTAATAAAAGGGGCCAATGGCACTCTCGATTGCCAAAGACTCCTCATGGAACCCACTAAACCCTTATATGCCCTTGGAAGAGTGGGTGTTCCTCAGGGTGGCAATTGGCTCGATTGGTTAACAAGTAATGAGAAGAATGAACATTACAATGAGAGGTGGACCTATTCTTTTTTTTTTTTTTTTTTGGTGAGGCAATTGGGGTTAAGTGACTTGCCCAGGGTCACATAGCTAGTAAGTGTCAAGTGTTTGGTCTGAGGTAGGATTTGAACTCAGGTCATCCTGACTTCAGGGCCGGTGCTCTATCCACTGCCTAGCTGCCCCAAGGTGGGCCTATTCTAATGAAGGGTTGGGAATCTTTCAGTGTTGGACAAAGAGATTTATCTCTTATTCAAACAATCCCACCTAAACCAATCTAGACCAGAGGTGCTCCCACCTGGCTAAGTAGAACACAATGGGCCACAATTCACCTTAGATTGAATTCTTTGTTAGGTTCTCTAGTTGGATGGAGCAACAACTCCACCTAGATAAGATAGTCTAGATGATGTAAATTTTTGGGAAAGATCAGGGATATCTCTAATAATTTGTTATTTAATAATCATTTCTCTCAATCCTATCTTTGTTCTGTGCATGAAACTGTGCTAGGCAAAAAATTTAGCCAAGATGTGTTCACTCCTTTCCAATATTGTGGAGGAATGCCACCAAGGCCCAAAATAGAGGGGACATTCAGGAGATTATTGTACAGCTGTTCAGGAAATCTGCTTACTCTTGCAGAAAACCTGGAAGGAAAAACACAATGGGGATGGGGTTATTTGCAACATCACCTTTGCTATTATTGTTATGTGTTGTCGTTGAGACTATGTTGGCAATCTAACAACAACAAAAACAAAAATTTGTTTTCTAAGATGTTATGTTTTTCCTCTTAGTTTATGAGTCACATGACTCCCACAATCATATATAGTAGAAAATTGTTTCTGTTATAGTGTGTGTGTGTGTATGGTGTGTGTGTGTGTGTGTGTGTGTATGTGTGTTTTGGGTTGGATGGGGAGAGAATACATTTCTTTAGAACAGCATGTATGACATTATCTCTCTTTCTCTCCCTCTCTCTCTCTCTCTCTCTCTCTCTCTCTCTCCTGCAGATTCCCATTTGCAACTAATTCCCTAATTCTTCCTACTGAATTCTAATCATTAAAATAGCATTTGAAACAAAAACGAGAAAGTATTGGTAATAGGACAGAAGAGGCAGAAATTTCAGAGCACACAATTGCTACCCCAAAGCAAGAAAAATATCGGCACATGGGAGCATCTATGTGTTCCATAAGAAAGTGAGTACTTGGAAACTCTCAAGGTATTCTGCTGATTGTCAAGGAGCACAATGTAAGACTTGAATGCCTCTGTGTGAGTAGAACTGCCATGTGTCTCATCACCAGGGCATTCGGATACAATCTGAAGTGCTCAGATTTTTTGCTTGACATGTCAAACAAGATTGCATTAGAATCAAATTTGGGCCTTCCACATAGGTGTTCTGGCATGATGCCTTTCATTTCTGAGAATATTGCCAACCAGGATGATCAAGTTACAAATGAAAAGACTCAGACTTTGGTAGGCTGTGTGGTGTTTGATATGGTATTATTATTATTATTACTATTTTGCATATGCAGCTATCCTCCATAGTTACCTTTGAATAAGCCCTCAAAAGCAAATTCACTGGAAGAAAACAAAACAAAAAAGCAAGGATTCTTTAATTTGTATTTCTTAAGAGAAATGGGAAGAGTATTCTGAAAAAGCAGACAAAAAATTAGTTGTGACACATATGCCTGCATAAAGCAGTCTGGAGATAACACAGCCGGAGAGAGCATTTCCATTGGCACTTTACCCTCAGAGGATGGGACAAAGCCAATGGGGATGCTCCATTAAGGTGTTAGAGTGTGCCCCACCCAGTGTCTATGCTATCATATCTTGGCTGTGAGTATAGAAGTAAAAGTGCTTAAATATAGAATTAATATTCCAAAACATTTAATTCTAGAGACAATAGACCCAATTGCATGACTATTGAAGCTTTCTTTTCCCCCTTGAAGAAAAAATAATCCAAAATATTTATACTTTGTATTTCAGGACTAACACATGATATTAAATTATAGGTAGACCTTGCTTTAGAAAACCTAATACACGAAAACTGTATTTGCACAAAAGATAAACTAGAGTGAGTCAATTCCCTTTACAAAAAGATTTTTGCTTTACAAAGATATTCAACACAGGATTCCTTTAAACAGTGAAATACTCTAATGAACACAAACTATGATTTGATTTACAAAAATTTGGTCCACAGTACCACTTTTTAGGAAGGCATCTACAGAAAGTAAAGTCTACCTGTTATTATTGAGGTTTTTTGTTTGCACGGTTTTTTGTTTTGTTTTGTTTTTACAGGCAATATTCTGTCTCTCTAGACTTCATATCAAAGTGCAATGCATTTATTTCTTCTCAAAATTCATTGGGTCTGTCTTCAAACACTCCCATCTTCATTTTAAGAAAGGTCTTAAGGCCATAGTCAACTAAGGCAGATTTCCATCTTTACCTACTATAATGACTTTTACTAATACAATAAACAATGCTAGGCAGTGCCTATTAAAAAAAAAATCTGTAGTTCCCAAAAGATCCACCATATACTCATAGAAGTATAGCTTTAAGATCTGTAAGGAGTCTCAGAGATCATATTTTCTTTTTGCTCAAAACAAAATGACTTCCAGAGGACTGATAAGGAAACAGGCTCCTCGTCATCTGATAAAGAAGTGATAGAGTCAAGATGCAGAATGAGACATACATTTTCAAACATGGCCAATGCCAGACATTGTTTTGTTTAATTGTGAATATTTGTTACAAGGATTTTGTTTGGGGTGGGGAATAAGAAAAGAAGGTAAGGGGAAGAATAAATTAAATCAAAGGTTTTTGTAAGCAACATGACACCTACCTAACAATGAATGATTTTGGGGGGACCAGTTGTGCTGTCTGTGGCTGCCTCCCCAGCACTCTCATAAGCAAAATACAATAGTGATTTCCTAAAACATTGGAACTTGCCTGTAGTAGAACTGAATAAAATGGCAACATGTCCTGAGTAACAAAGTCTTAAGTCAAATAATTCTGCTATATCTGCTGTGGCAGGAAAAGTCTATAATAGACAAAAGACCAATAATTGATCCAAGGATCTAGTCTGAATGATGGGGGAAGACATCAGAAGTGCTCTCATGATCCAGCTTATTGTTTCTACTGCCTTCCCCCACTTTTAATCTAGAGACAATATTTCTCTCTCCTTTCAGGGGCTTGCTAAAGAAAAGGATTAACATTTGCACCAGAAAAAAACTAACTTTTGTTTTGTTGTTCAGTTATGTCTGACTCCTCATGACTCCATTTGGGCTTTTCTTGGCAAGGATACTGAAGAGGTTTGCCATTTCCTTCTCCAGCTCATTTTACAGATGAGGAAACTGAGGCAAATGGTTAAATGTGACTTGCCCAGGGTCACATAGCTAATGTCTAAGGTCAGATTTGAATTCAAGTCTTCCTGACTCCACACCTGGCACTCTATCCACTGCCATCACCTAGCTAAACAAACAATTGGGGAAATGTCTAGTTTTAAAATTGTCCTCAGAATGCAGGAATCATCATGTACATATTTCCTAAATACCGTGTCTGAACATAACATTTCAAGAATTGAGCAAAGAAAGTTTTCATTTGTATGTTCCTCTAAATAATGATCATCATATCCAACTGTCTACTTATTTACATTATCATCACAATAATAGCTAGCATTTATACAACACTAAGGTTTTCAAAGCACCTTAGGAATATTTATTCATTTTGTCCTCATGACAACTCTGGGAGATATGGTGTTATTATCCCTATTTTATTGATGAGAAAACTGAGACATACAGAGGTCAAGTGACTTTCCCAGGTTCACATAGAGAGTAAGTGTCTGAGGCTAGATTTTCATATAGGTCTCTCTGACTCCAGCATTCTATCCATTGAGCCACTTAGCTGCGTCTGCATTCTTCCGGACTGTTCAAACTTGGCAAATTTCTTCTCTTACCTTTAAAGTCCTTTTGTGAATTCATTAAGCCTATGTTAATTACCATGCTCCCAACTGATTTCTTTCAGTATACCTGAACTGGAACAAGGAAGGGACAAGGAAAAGAAAGGTGAAATTAGTTGAGGCTAGAAAGTGCCCAGAGGTGGGAGAGAAGAAACATAAGCAACATGAGACAGAGACAAAGATAGAGTGGGAGAGGGAGAGACAGACAGACAGAGACATAGAGACAGAGAGTTATAGAGACAGACAGAAAGAAGTAAAGAGGCTGAAGAGAGAACATGAAAAAAAAGATATAGAGAATAAGTGAGAAAGAGGCATCTGGTTCCAGGCTACAGAGAAGCCAAAAGTGAAAAAGGAAGAAAAAGACTTGAATAGTTGCTAGAACTGGATGTTAGAAAATACAAACTACATTTTATAGGGTAACTAAGAAAAATAAATTAAAGACAGAAGACTCATTGGTGTAAATTGAGGGGTATCAGGAGACCCAGCCTCTAAAAATATTTCTGTATCTGGTTTGCTATGGAAGATAATATTCAGTATTCATCTGATTAGGCATTGTGCCCTCATTGGATACAAATTCCCCTTGGAGGAATATCACATTAAAGAAATTATTTGTCTTTAATCCTATTTTAGTCATTATGATGTCCATGTCTTGTCAGATTTAGGTATTCAATCATCTCTGCACAGATAAAGAACATTTAAAAGACTCAGGGTCTCAATAGAAAAGGGATTTGAAGAAAGGGTCAAGTATAGGGAGTGGAGGATGAGGATCTATGATATCATGTTTCGACCTCTGGAACTATGTCTTAGACTTTCTTTCACCTCTGGTCTGCCAAGTTTTGTGGCTTCGACAGTGATTATGACTATGTTGTAATTCAAAGAAATGTCTCCCAGACCACTTAAGTCATGCATGTGAAGGACCAGCTTTATAAAACAATGTACTTCTTACAGTTGAAGAGGAAAATCTTCACGCGTTGTTTTCCTTTTATCTTCAGCATCTAGCATAGTGCCTTGGCATATAGTAAGTGCTAAATAAATGCTCAGTTAAATGAATGGATGAATGAATGTATAACCTAGGTTTCAAGCCTGAAATATTTTACATAATATTCTCTTCACTGGTGAAGACAATGATGACTCAGTGCTATGTGCCTATGTAAAGGGCAAAGTTGGCAGGAGGTCTTTAGAGAGGAGAGAAATTCTTTTTTCTTACTTCAAGAGAGGACATTTGTGATACCAGACTCTCTATGGGACCAGTTCCAGGAAGAAAAAGAGAGAGACTCTCCTGCAGACGTATATGAGGAAGCTGCAGCCTCAATATGTCCCTGATTTCTAGCTTTCTTCTCTATGGACTTTGGGGAATTTCCTGATGAATAAGATCAAGGCCTCTCTCTTGTTTGGATGAGATTTCAGCTCACTCCCATCTAAAGATCTCATTAAATCTTATATATTTTCTGTATATTCTAATCTGTTGAATTCTTTTTCAGTTTATATCAACTTGAATAAATGGGTTTACTTACTAATCATTATTTGTAACGTGTGTGTGTGTGTGTGTGTGTGTGTGTGTGTGTGTGTAACTAGCACTGGGGAAAGGACCAGACCAGTAGGTATAAGCTTGAGGTACTCGCTCCCTTTAAGAGATAATGGATTGGAAAGGGTCTTGAACCTAATAACATCATGCCTCTACACCAGCAATAAGTAGTGGGACAAATAGATACAATTCTAGTCTGCTCCCCCGTCTTAGAAAAGAACAGAGTAGTTAGCCATGTGGCCACATATCCTTCTCTCTTCTAGGAGGGAATAAAAGACTCCCATGGAAAAGGGTTGGCAAGATTACAGAGGTTTTACACAAGCAGCATTAAGACAATCTCTGTGGGGCAATTAGGTGGCACAATGGATAGAGCACCGGCCCTGAAGTCAGGAAGACCTGAGTTCAAATCTGATCTCAGATCAGATACTTGTTACTTACTAGCTATGTGACCCTGGGCAAGTCGCTTAACCCCAATTGCCTTGCAAAAAAAAAAAGAAAGAAAGAAAGAAACAGAAAATATCAATAAAAACTTTTAAAAAAAGAAAATCTCTGTTTATATATACATCTTGCATAGGTAGTATACACTGTAGAAATGAATGAGTGACCCATCATATGATGCTGTCTAGCATAAGTAAAAGCTTGCTATGTTTTTAGGTGGTAGGTGGTTAGGATATTCAGCACAGTGGTACATTTTGTTTAACCTATAAATATGAATATATTTAATGATTGGGGTCAAATGTCTAAGGCTTTGTAGACTAAAACTTTAGCCCAAATATTTCTGATCATTTTAATTAAATTTAATAATAATTTTTTAAAAACCTACTATGTGCCAGACACTGTGTTTGGTAATGAGGGTTCATAGAAAAAAAGTGTCCTTGCCCTCAAAAAATTTGTATTCTGCAGGGAAACAGTGAGTTATTTGCAATCATTTTGTTTTTAATCTAGGGAATTCCTTTTAAAAAGTGGTAAGTTTGGGAGTATTTTTGTTTATTTGGGATTTTTTTTTTAGCTTTGAAACAATAAGACAGAAAGTATTTATTAAGGGCTTACTATGTTCTAGGAACTGTTCTGTAAACTGAGAATACAAAGAAGGTAAAAGATTGCTTATTCTTAAGGCACTCACATTCTAAAGGCACATCTCCCTTTAGGTCATCTCAGAAGGGAAGGCACTCAGTGCTGGAGAAACTGAAAAAGGAAGACACTATATACTTGGCACTTTTCTGTTATAGGATGCTCTTTTTTAATCCCACTTCTTCCACCTCCATTCCCCAAACCCAACAAATTTGGCCAGGATCAGATATGCTTCTTATTTCTCAATACCACTTTCAGGCTGGTCACCTTTGCCACCATCACTCAGAAACTTTTCTAAGGTTCACTCCATCTATCTATCTATCCATCTGTCCATCTGTCCACACACACACACACACACACACACACACATACACATATACATATGTAATGTATATACATATATGTACATATGTATATATATAATATACAGATCTTTGTTATAATCATTCTAATTCCTTTCTCAAAGAGCTCAGACACTGAATCAAAATCTTCTTGTCTGCTCCAATTCTTGCTTTTTTATCTTAAGACTTCGACCCCTAAAGTTACCTCACTCCCAAATTCATCAACCCTCTTATCTCTCATGACTTAAATCTTCACTACACCTTAAAAAATAATTGATCATGCTATTATCCAGAATTTTATTACATCTATGATCCAGACATCTAAAATTTCTCCCTCTAATCATAAAATCCTACCCTTCCCTATCTCCCATTACCTTACTTCTCCAGAACCTATTCTTCTTTTTACAATGCCTCCATCCCTACCTCTTCTATGAGTCTAGCAATATTGCTTTATATTCAACTTCCTTTCTTCACCATCTTGAACCTATGGATCAACAAGTTAACAGCATTTATTGAGCATCAACTTTGTGCCAGACACTGTTGTAGGTGTAGCCCTTTGATGTCACTGTGGGACAAAGTTTGGGGCATTTATTCTTTTTCACTCTCTGCTCCCAAGTGGAAAGGAAATGAAATAATTCTTTCCAGATCACACCTTTCTCCTCCCACTGGAAGTCCCAGAGGCATGAGCTTTCTCTGGTTTCCTATCCGCCCTGCCCCTTATGTGAAAGTAGATGGAAACAGGAGATTTGACTGAGGCAGCCACAGTCTGAGCCACCTGATCTGGCTACAACAGATTACTTGAATTTAGCCGAGGAGTGAATTGGTCCTAATTAACAGAAGTGTCTCTGACATTCAGGAGATTATAAATAAAGGTTACTAATTTAAAAACTATCACTATAAGATTCACACATTCAGAACTAGATCTGCCAGGTAGGCAAAAACACTAACATTCTCTTTTTGTTGTTGTTATTGTTGTTTGTCCTTCATTTTGTAAGAGGATGAATGACATCATGGGATGATGTCCTTATGCACGTGTGAATTGTATTTATATGAGGCAGAATTGCACAAAGTTGTCAGGCTTCCTCTTTCTTCCTGTCATTGAGGTCCAGTAGAAAGACAAAAGTCAAAATGACTGGCAAGGATCTGGCATGCAGTAGATGACCTTTGATGTCTGACCAAGCTCTAAGCACTCCACTGCCCCTTCTTCATCCACCTACATGGCCATTGGAACAAATTATTCTTGTCCACTAATTCTATTGGGAGAAGTCTTCACATACTTGGGGTAGACACTCCCTTTTAACTGACTAATGGATTTGAGACCTGTTAGTTACCTTCCATCTAGTTTAACCCATCTACCAAGACAGTTTACTGGAGTGTGTTCACTATAGCTTTTTGGAACCACAAGTGAGAGTAGAGTGCCAGGTGGACACCAATGGTGGATGAGCAACCCTGAAAAGGGCTTGGCAAGCTCTCACAATAGAGGTACTAGGATCCCTTGAACACTCCATAACCCCCTGACCTGGTTGAATTCTGTGCATTTTGATATAGTCATTGGCATCTTCCATGCTCACTCCTTGCATGCAAACTTTATAGAGACATTCGTCATAAAGAGATTATGATTGATCATGGATTTTATGCCAAGAGAAAGTTCTTTCAATAGCATGAATTAAATCAGAAGTTGTAAACAGAGAGAGAACAGAAGAAATTTGGATTCAATTCCTGTTTTCTGCCAACAGGAACAAAAACTGGAAGGATGGAGGAGTTAAGGTATGTAATTGATTTCCTCAGAGTGTTGGGAAAGAACATTTCAATCAACTCTCATCCAGGAAGTTGACTAGATAGAGACAATTTAACTTCCTGATGGCCATCTCAAAACTCTAGTCCTAATCTCTTTTCCAGAGTTCACACTCCACCCTCTGGATCAATTGCTTTCTCCATTGGATCTCCCATCCATCCACCTTTATTTCTCCAGTCTCTGAAGCAGTAGCCCTTCTTGCCTACACAAGTCCTTCTATTCATAATCTTGATCTTAGCCCCTCCTTTCTCTTGTGGGAGGTTTCCTCCTTAATCATTCCTTTTCTTTTTCTCATCTCAATCTCTCTTTATCCACCAACTCCTTCCCTGCTGCCCACAAATATGCTCATCTGCCCTATCTTTACAAATCTTTACTCTGTTGACCTTGTAATAAATCTATACTCTTAACCTAAATATTAAAGAAAATAATCTATATCTACTGCCTTCATTTCCTCACCTGCCACCCCTCAAGTTCTTGAAATCTGGCTCTTTAACCTCACCACTCAATTGAAATAGATGTATTTCAGTTCCTCAATGATCTGTTAACCATTACAACCAATGGCCTTCTCTCAGTACTCATTCTAGTTGACAGCTTCAAATTTATACTGATGATCAACCTCTTTTGGATATTCTCCTGTCCTGGATCCCTTAACTCTCTTCTCTTTTGGATCTTCTTCATATCTAGCTACTCCTTTTCAGGCTCCTTTTCTGTAGCATCATCCTTCCTTAATCACTGAATGGTCGTTGCCTCAGTCAAACTGAGACCTGTTAAAAGGTCAAGATCTCCTGCTGTATCTAGGGCCATCATTAGTCACCCTGATCTATATCTTTCCACTGGACCCAGATGGCTCCAGAGGAGAAAATGAGGCTGGTGACTTTGCCCAGCCCAGTCTCACTTAAAACCAATTTACTTGCATGTCATAGCATCACCTCCCTGATGTCATGGTCCTCTTCAAGAATAAAGGACAAACAACAACAACTTTCTATTACAAGTTAAGTGTGAGTGACACCCACAGCACTGTCCTAAGTCCTCTTTTCTTCTCATTCTAAATTTTATCTCATTAATTTCATCAGCTTCCATGAGTTCAACTGCTTAGATGACTACAAGTTCTTTCCTGAACTACAGCCCTGCTTTACCAACTGGCTACTAGACTTCTCCATCTACATATCCCATTGACATCTTATACTTAACACACCCACTCTAAACTGTCCTCCACTCAACTATCAAAGTGATCTTCCTAAACCACTGATCTGACCGTATCACATCCCTCAATTCAAAAAACTCCAATTGCTCCTTATTACCTCCAGAATCAAATATGAAATCGTCTGTTGGACTTTTAAAGCCCTTCATAACTATCTTTCCAGTTTTTTACTTTACTCCTCTTGCCACATACTCTACAATCCAGTGACACTGGCCTTCTTACTTTTTCTGGCACATCTTCCAATTATACATTTTCATTACTCCCACCCCATGTCTGGCACTCTCTCTCTTACAAAGGGACCCTATCCTTTACTTCTTCATATCCCCTCTAGTAAAATACATATAGTGGGTATGCAATAAGTAATTCTTGCATTAATGAATTTTGTAGGATAGAGTTTCTATCAAATTTTTAAAAATTTCTTCACTTTTTTGAATTTAGTAACAAAGTACAATAAGTGAAATGTTATTCAACTTCAACGTATTCTTAGCAGCATGGAAGGTGAAGATGAAATGATACATCTTCAAATTAGACCCAAAAAAGGTCTTTGGCCTATGACACCCAATACAGAATTTACAGAAAGACGTGGGTAAAAGTCATCCAGAATGCACAACTAAGGGTAGGTTGTAATCTATCATTGAGTGGTATACTCACCTAGATGAAAGTGTGGACTCATTGTGGACTCATTGATACATTGAGGTATATTAAGAAAGAAGATGGGGCAGCTAGTTGGTGCAGTGGATAGAATACCAGGCCTGGAGTCAGGAAGACCTGAGTTCAAATCCAGACACATAACACTTACTGGCTGTGTGACTTGGGGCAAGTCACTTAGCCCCAATTGCCTCACAAAAAAGAAAAGAAAAAAGAAAGAAGATAAAACACCTAGTTTAGTTTCTCTATAAAATTTAAAAATCAAATAAAACATAAGTATATAAAATAATTGGAATACAATTCTAAATGAGAAATGGAAGAATTGAAAGGTGCTTAAAGAATTCCAGCCATATTACTTAAAAATACATACAACTTACCAAGTGTTGTCAATCAGAACTTCTGTTATACCTGCTTACATTAGTCAATTGTTTACATGAAAATGAGAGTGACTATTTTGATTTAGCAGGCAGGAAACCATTTTAAGTAGACTAAACATTCACTCTTTAAATTTTTGTTTACCCTTGCTTTACTTTAATAAACTTATTTTCCATCCATCATGAACAGTTAAATTTCAAAGCAGACTAATTAAAATTTATGGTAATACTTGTCTCTGCAACAAAGTGCTTCAAGATATTAAATGGCTATGTGACCCTGGGTAGGTCACTTAATCTCCATGGGTTTCTTCATCTTTATAGTATTGAGACAAGACTAAAACATTCAAGCTCAAAAATCCTAGGATTGTGTGGTTATGTTCCTTATTCTATGTGCACAATTTGGGCATTGTGAAAAATACTGCCCCAAATAAAATGCATTACTTGAGATGTGTCTCAAATCAAAGTGAAAAGGAATTAAGATGATTTACAAATGGCTAATATTTCTAATGGGCAGGGGAGTTTTGTGTTTACCATCTTCAGGGAAACTTTCATAATCCTTTGGATCAAATTTTCTAAGTGCGTGCAGCTCAGGTGGTACTATGAAGAACTTATTAGTGGTAAAGTCACATCTTAACCTTTTGCACAAAGTTAAAACTGCCAATCAAGCTAAGACTGGCTTATTAGATGAATAAGGTGCTTTATCTTCCATCTCAGTGAAGGTATTTGCCAAGATTTAGTTAATTGGAAAGAAAAATAACAGGAATACATAGGACAGGAAGTAACTTCTAAATTAGAGAAGTGATTTCTACTCAAAGTTGTGAGACAGTTGAGGGCTATTGCAATTTATACTATGGTCTCTTTCCATCTTGGATATGGTTATTAACAAGGTTATCCCTCACATAAATGTGCTCAGGAAAAGAGGCCTCAAAGAAAATAAGCTCTTTCTCTCCTTTCTGTTAACTTTTGGTTAAGATTTCATGTGAGTTTGTGTTTGGAAAAGCCTTTCTATGTGAGCAAAGGAAAACATCATTGGAAAACATGAGCAACTCAAGCTCCAGTCCTCTAGGTAATGGGCACCCTTTGAGGGCTCAGGAATATTTGTGCACTTTAAGACTGACTAACATGCAGCAGATTAAGGTAACTTCCACTCCCAGGGTGCTCTTGCTGCTTTCTATATCACTGAAGCACACTTATTTCTTGGTTTGCTGCCCATGGAATACAAGGAAAGAGCTAAGCAGCAAATCACTTTCCACAGCATAGCCTCCGTGGGTGACTTTGCTCTCAATGGAGCCTGTGGTATGACCCTTTCTGTGCTGTTAAAATGATTGTTGGACTTCCTGCCACCTCCAGCAACTATATTGAATAGAATTGGTGGTTAGTGGTTGTTGCATATGTTTCATAAACAGGCAGCCATTGTATAAGGTGGCATGGCTGGATCCATGATTTCATGGATGCAGTGAAATCCCATGGTGGAAACACCCTTCACCCATGCAGATCATCAACTTGTCTATAATTTACAGTCTGAGAGGGTTGCTTAGGACACCGAAAGGTTAAGTGATTTGAGCAGCATGACATAGCTACTATAATAACAAAAATCTCACTCATTTATTTAGCTCTTTAAACTTTCCAGAGCACCATATATAAATGAGCTCATTTGTTTCTCACAACCCTGTGATTTAGGTACTACTATTATCCACATTTTACAAATGTGGAAACTGATGCAGTGAGAGGTAAAGTGAAATGCCATTGGTCATACAAAGAGTCCACTTCTGAAACAGGGCTCAAACTTAGATCTTCCTGACTCTAGGGCTTAAGACTGTCTACTAAGCCTTTCTTATTAATGACAACATCTAATCAGTTGAATTCCATGGGATTCTATTTAATTGAAAGGCAATATGGAATCAAGAAGATCAGGGTTCAAGTCCTGCTTCTGAGATTATATGTATATATGTGTCTATATGTATACATATGTAAATGTGTGTGTATATATATTTAGTGGCCCTGGATAAGTCATTTAACTTCTCAGTGCTCTAGGTAATTCTTTAAGACATTAAGTTGCAGGGGCAGCTAGGTGGCACAGTGGATAGAGCACTGGCCCTGAAGTCAGGAGGACCCGAGTTCAAATCTGGCCTCAGACCAAACATTTGACACTTACTAGCTGTGTGACCTTGGGCAAGTCACTTAACCCCAACTGCCTAAGCAAAAAAAAAAAGTTGCAGAGAAGGAACTGATCTGCGTAAGTAGAGTTATTTTCCTCTCCTGGGACCTCCCAATAGCAAAGAAATCACAGGCTCAGTCCCTATCCCTATCCCTTCATCACTTAATAATATGCATGTCTTTGCCATTGTTGGAACAACCCTAGGTTTTTGGTTTTTTGTGTTTTTTTTTTTTTTTGTGAGGCAATCAGGGTTAAGTGACTTGCCCAGGGTCACACAGCTAGTACATGTCAAGTGTTTGTTCTGAGGCCAGATTTGAACTCGGGTCCTCCTGACTTCAGGGCTGGTACTCTATCCACTGAGCCACCTAGCTGCCCCAGAACAACCCTTGTTTAATGGATTTCCTAGAATTGTGTTCATCTTAAGTTTGTCCAGTGGTATTCAGATATTTCCCTTCTCCCTACTGGGACCCACTCCATACTTCAGCAGAAAAAAGTGGTGGCATTATTTTCATACCCCTGAGAAGTAATATCACAGAATATGGAACTAATAAATGTTGACAGACTGTTGACAAGGGGGAAGGGCTGAGCAGTTCCTTGGGGCCCTGAGGTCAGGCCTTTGGAAAGGCCAAGCTGACTTTCCTATCCACTCCATCACTGCCAGTTTCCTGATCATGGTATTTCCTAGCTTTATTTGGCATTATGAAGTTCAAGACTCTCACACCAGCTTTGGAAAGTATATAGGAAAGCAATATAATCTGGTACAAACAGATAGTTTGTACTATTGTCTATGAAGCACAATGCTAGGTCCTGGGGGATATACAAAGTTTAGATAAGACAGCATACCTCTCCCAAGGGGCTTCTAATTGAATAGGAAGGTAGAACATCAGTAGAGGTAAGAACACAGTATGATACAGATACCTACCTGCCATTAACCAAGGTTATGAGTCAATACTTAGCAGTATTATTACTACTGTCATTTTGAATATTAAAAATAGCCAAATTAACTACAAAGTACATATGAAAGATATCTGCATCCAGAAAAAGAATTGATAAATAAATAGAAATACATTATAGAATGATGTTACATATATATATTATATATATATACATATATATATATTTGTATCTAATGGTAGCCATCTCTAAGGTAGTGGGGTGGAGAGAGGAAAGAAGAAAAGGGAAAAAATTACATGATAACTTTAGTATATATTTAAAAGGAATAGCAAATTGTACATAATAGAATTGCAGTTTCATGTGCAAAAAAAAAAAAAACAAAGCAGGATTCACAATTGTAAGACCCTATCAGGATTGATCCCTGCCCTAACTGGTAACCTATATAGCCAAGTACTAATAAATCGTTGGATGTCCATGTTTTTTTTTTTTTTTAAGATGATTCTGGCATGGGCCCCATAGACAGAGTGTGCTGGTATACCTTGGGGAGAACAGGACTTCTGACACTTCTCTAAGGGGAAGACTTGCTAATTGCTATGCTCCCTCCAGGATGTGTGGCTAGTCCACACATAGAGTGAGTAACTCTCTGAAGCTGACCCAACTGAGCCAAAAAAGAGACCAAAAGTCTTGAAATTCAACAAAACCAAAAGCTGTACTTCAGCAGTAGTTACTGTGTTATCACATTCTGATGCCCACTGCTATTATTTGTGACATAACAGCTACTTAAGAACTGAATATTGGACTCAACTATTGGCATTCTTGTGCCCCCTAGCTTATCGTTCAGCTTTAGCCTTGGACACTATTTTCTGAATTCTTACTTGCAATTGGCGAACCCCATGACTCCCAGTTCTGATGTCTCTGGACTATTTCATTTGGTGTTCTAGTTCCTTTCACCTACCAGTTGTAAGCTATAATCTCTGAACCTTGGCACTGGTTCATTGACCTCTACCTCAGATTCTGACTCCTTTTCATGGTACTTTTCTGAACTCCCACAACAGAGCTTTGGGATTAGAGGAGAAGGCAGTAGTATCCATCTCTTCTGACAAGCAATGAATGAGTTGATAGTAAATGTTTCCTGCAACACTTCAGAGAAGACAAATAACTATGCTGAAAGGATCTTGGAAATAATTTACTGTTATGCACTACCCTATTCTGGTTTTGGTTTACATTTATTTCCAAGTACAACTCTAACTACAGAACTTTCCAACTATGGCTTCTGACATGAGCTCTTTAGATTTACAAGTTGTGGCTGCCCACACAGAGTGGAAGGCTTCACATTTGATTGAGCACTATACAACATCATTTTCATTAGCAAATTTTAACTAAGTCCCTGTTACATACAACATCCCATTAGGCACCAAAGAGAGATCTAGGAGCTTGTATTGTCTTTCAGCAGATCTAACAGAAGCGCTTAATAATTATAGAACGAATCAGTATTCTCTAAGGACCAAATAAGAAGCATAGACAGTAGTGCTTTAAAAGTTTAGAGTACATTTCTCTGGGCTAGGGTAGAAAGGAAGTCTTCATGAACTAGGTAGAATTAAATTTAGGTCTTAAGGGATACACTATGTTTGGATAGGCAGAGAGGGGGATGGGGATGGGGAGAATTCCAGGTGGAGGAAATATCATATCACAGAGGCTAGGAAGCATACATGTGTTCCAGTGACAGTTAAGTAAGGATGCTAATTTGATTGAAGCAGAGGATTCATGTTGGGGTCTGAATACAGAGGACCTTGAAGTTTGGACTTCATCTCATACGTATTTAATTTGTACAAATAAAGCAAAAAAATATATACTTGTATGAAGTAGGGATTTAATGGGTTTAGCGGAACTTTTTTTTCTTTCTCCTTTTCTTCTTTCCTTTTTCCCACTTCCTTTTCTTTTTTTACCCTTTCTTCCTCCCATATTTCTTTTTCCTTTCTCTGTTCTTCCTTTCTTCTTTCCTTTTTTCCCCTTTCTCTTTCCTTTCCTTCCTTTCTTCTACCTCTCTTTTTTCTTTAATTCCTTCCCTCTTTCTTTTTTCTGTCCTCCCTTTTTCTTCTTTCCATCTCTTTTTTCTTTCTGTTTTCTTCCTTTCTTTTTTCCACCCTGCCTTCTTTCCTTTCCCTCCCTCTTTTTTCTCTTCCTTTCTTTTTCTTCCTTTCTTTTCTTTCTTTTTTCTTTTGTCTATTCTTCCATCCACCTTTCTTTTTTCTTTAATTTCTTCCATATTTCTTCTTTCTTTTCTCTTTCCTTTCTTCTTTCCATCTTTCTTTTTTCTGTTTCCTTCCTTTCTTCCTTTTTCCATCCTTACCTCCCTTCTTTACTTCCTTCCCTCTTTTCTTTCCCTTCTTTTCTTTCTTTCTCTTTCTTTTCTTCTTTCCATCTTTCTTTCTTTCTTTCTTTCTTTCTTTCTTTCTTTCTTTCTTTCTTTCTTTTTCTTTCTTTCCTTCTTTCTTCATTGTTTTTAGTTTAATAATCCAAAGGATTGCTGCACCTTAGCATTTAATTTCTTGCTGTGGACAAAGATGAATAGTTCGTTGACATTTTGAATCTCTCCCCATCCCTAACCAAGACAAGTTAAGTGCTGAAGATCATGCCAAATAGTTTGGAATTTTTAAACTGTATCTTTCTTTTACTTTTCCTTTCCAGTAAAATGCATAGAAAGTCCTGAAGACTTGAATTTTTTCTCCTGCTTTGCTGAAATTTAATTTTGAGTCAGATGAATTGGATTTTAATTCAGTTTCTAAGAATAAAAATAGCATTCCTTTATATAGCACTTTAAATTTTTCAAAAATTCTTTTAACATGATATCCCTGTGAGGTAGGTAGAACAGACATTGTCATCTCCATTTCATATGAAAGAGGTAATGATAGGCCAATGAAAAAACTAGATTTCAAAAAATGACTGAATCTAAAGCAGGAACATTCATTAAGAAAAATAAATAAGGATTCTAATTCCTGTGAAGCATGTTGAATGAATGAAAAATAATTTGTTAAATACTTATTATGTGCCAAGTACTATGCTAAGTGTTAGACTTACAAGTAGAAAAATCAGAACAGTTCATGTTATCAAGATGCTTATACTCTAATTGGGGTAGATATGTTTAAGAGACTTAAGCATGGATGGTAGATGGAAAGGTGGAGAAGTCCTAAGGGTTCAGCAGTGAGCAAATGACAAAGCCCAAAAAAGTTTAGGCTGTATCTATGGGTCAGAGGGTAGTAGCTGAACAAGGGTCTGGTGGGTGGAAAAGCAGGGAAGATAGTAATAATGTAGGACCTCAGGAAACAGTGGCAGTAAAGGTGGTAAGGCCTGTTGATCCTCCATTTTACTAGAAGGGTTGTGGTTGGTGACTCACCTAACTGGTTTGAATAGCCAAGTCATTCTTCCTGCCTGGAAGATCTAGTGAGGTCTGACTAGTTCATAAGATCAGGGGAGTCCAGAGGAAGGGAAGAAAATGGAACAGTGTATCCTTGCTGGTGGCTCTTCTCTCCTGGACACCCCAGTAAGTACTGGTGGTTTGCATCAGGATTAGTGGTGGTTAGGAGAGATGAAGAAAACAGATGGTAAAGGAGGCCACAATTGGATTTGTAACCATGAGGTTCACAAAGGTCTTCTTAGAAGCGTCATCTGTGGGGACTCTTATTCTTGTTTAATTGAACTTAATACAAGTAGATGAGATTTTCTGACTATGAAAAGACTGGTGAAGTTCCAAAATATGTCAAAAGCTTCATTGAAGATGTAAGGGCTAGGAAGCAGGTGACTGGGTATACATAGATACATAAGTTAGACAAGATAAGACTTATCTAAGAATACAGTCAGGATGAGACGATGGCTCTATCTTGCCCCTGTTCTATGAGTCTTGGTGGAGTTTATTTCCAAAACAGTTGGGAGGTGGGAAGCAGAAGGAAGCTGAGATTTTGTCCATTTAGGAGTATGTACAGATACTGTTTTATAGTTCTTTTACTATTATTTTTAGTCCTTATCAAATGTTTTACTGTTTCATCTGTTAATACAGTGAACAATTAAATATCTAGACTTGAAATGAGTTTAGAAAATCTCATTTTCAAACTAAGTGGGAGCAAAATGTCAGAAGAATTTAACTACTATTAAAAGTCCCCATGATTTATACCTGAGATTAAGTCCAGAGTAGGTGGAAGCAATAGGCTACATACAAACGAGAAAGCTAAAACAGAGAGAGGTTAAACAACTTACCCAAAGTTATGCAACTTATTAGTGAGTGTCAGAATAGAACTTGAAACACAATTTTGCACTGCGTTGTGACAAGAAAAAGCTGGGCAATACTGAGCAAGTCACTTAACTCTATAGATCTGTTTATTCCTCTTTAAAATGAGAATATTAAACCAAATGATCTGTAAGGTCCTTTGTTGCCTACAATTTTATGACTACATGAGATTCCATTAGGATACTAATGGGAGAGCCATTTGAAGAACCTATACCAGGGGTGGGAAACCTGAGGCCTGAGGCTACATGTGGCCCTCTAGGTCCTCAAGTGCAGCCCTTTGACTGAATCCAAACTTCACAGAACAAATCCCCTTAATAAAAGGATTTGTTCTATAAATCTTGGATTCAGTCAAAAGGCTACTCGCAAGGACCTAGAAGTTCCCACCTCTGGCCTACACCTTTTGCAAATAATTCCTTAATTCTTCGTAATGGCTCTGTTGCTGATCAGAAAGTGGAAAACCATTAGAGAACATGGTTCCTGTGAGATTCCAAAGACTGTGGGGCTTTGGGTTCTAAACTTCTAGAAGGGACGACACGATATCTGCTTAATATTGTAAAATACCATGGTGATAGCATTTTTAGAACTGGCAGAAAGAACCAAGGAAGTCATCTAATCCAGTGGTGTCAAATACAAATTGAAACAGGGACCATTAATCCATTCATAAGGAGCTCCATGAGCTATACACTGACTTCATTTTAAAATGTAGCTATCTATGATTTTTGTATTTTTATTTATTTTGCTGAACATTTTCCAATTACTATTGTCCCAATTACATTTAATCTGGTTCAGGCTACACATATTTGACACCTCTAATCTAATAAAACTCTCTTGTCTTACAGCTGAGGAACTTCAGGCCAAGAAAGTTTGCAACTTGCCCAAATACTTAAAATTAGTTCATGGCAGAGCTTACACTCACACTTGTGTCTTCTCCTTTCGAGCCTAATGCCCATTTCATCACTCTCCTACAATACCATGCAGTCACAGGTAGCAAATGCTTGTTTGTTTTTAATTGTGATGATCTCATGTAGTGTACTCTGGGATTTCTTCATTCAAAAAGCTTGAACCCTAGAATCTCATGCATATGATTTCATCATGTATATGTTGTCTTTCCTGATAGACTATAAGCTCCCTGAGGGCAGGGACTGCTTCATTGTTGTCTTTGCATTACTAGCACCTAGCCCAGTGTGTGGCATGTAGTAGGCACTTAAGAAATGCTTATTGACTGAGTCAGCAGAGCCTCCTGGGTTAGATCTGTGTTCATTAATCACTGTTATGACAGTAATACCGTTTAACCCACAGTAAACAGGATTTTCCCAAATGCTTCAGTTCCTGCTTATTAGTGAGAAGCTTTTAGAAGCTTCATTCACTCATGAATTGATGCATTTGAACTTATCTTTGATGTGGCATGGTGGAAAGAGAGCGGCAGGGCTTGGCCTCAGGACATTTGGGTTCATGCTCTATTCCAGATACTTTCTAGCTGTGTGAGTACGGGTGATTCATGTAAACTTTCACACACTTATCAGTAAAATGGACATCATAACATTCTACCTGTGTCACAAGGTTGCTGTGGATTAGGTGTTCTGCAAACCCTAAAGCTCTACATAAATGGGGATTATTGTTGTCTTGTGAGGCAACATGGCACATTGGAAAGGGAGTCAACTGAGGAGGCAGAAATAGCTGAGTTCAAGTCCCACCTCTGACATGTCTTTGCCATGTGACTCTGAACAAGCCACTTAACTGCTCAGTGCCTAGGCATGTCTTTAACAATACCAGTTTCAGGGGCAGCTAGGTGGCACAGTGGATAGAGCACTGGCCCTGAAGTCAGGAGGACCTGAGTTCAAATCTGGTCTCAGACCAAATACTTGATACTTGCTAGCTGTGTGACTCTGGGCAAGTCACTTAACCACAATTGCCTAAAAAAAAAAAAAAAAACCAATATAAGTTTCAGAGAAGGGACTGAATTGCATGGTTATAAGGAGAGTCCTCTTTCAGGAATTCCTTATATCAATAAAATCATATATCTGGGCCCTTTTCTATTATTACCTTACATTCAAATAGTGCTTTTAACTTTTCAAGGTACGTTCAGGTCTGTCATTTCAGGCAATGTAAATTACTGGAAAAAGCTTTAGAGTCGGAGATTTGGATTTACTTGTTGTCTCTAACAACTACTACTCACGTGACCTTGGACAAGTCCCTTAATCTGTCTGGGCCTCAATTTCCTCATCTATAAAGTGAGGGGAGGGGAAGACTAAATGGCCTCTTACAGAGAACATCTGGGTTCAAATACCACCTCTGAGAATTACTACATGTATGACCTTACACAAGTTCCTTAACCTCCCTAGGCCTCATTTTCCTCTTCTGTAAAACCAGGGGGTTGACTAGAATCCAGGGTAGAAACATTCTTGGCGGGGGGAGGGGGAAGATTACAATTCCTATGAGGCATGTTGCATGGATGATAAAATGACTTTATTCCCAGAAAAGTTGTGACTTTATGAAGGTTATGTGGTAACTTAGTGACAGAAACAAGACCAAAACTCAAGTCTTGAAGATGGTAATAATGTAGAGTCTTAGGAAACAGTGGCAATAAAAATGGCAATGCCTAGTGATAATAAGAGCTGATAGTCATATATGAATTTACAAAATGCTTCAAGTTCATTGGTTTATTTGATCCTCTTGACAAATACTGTGATCATTTTACTGATGAGAAAGCCATCTCAGAGAAGATCAAGGACCTATACAAAGTCACCTCCTAAGTGGCAGAGCTAGGATTCACATCCAGTTCTCCTATATCCAAATCCAGTATTCTTTCTGCTATATGCCAACCTACTCCCACTGCAACCACATTCTTTGTCAATGAGCACTGCTTGAATTAACAGCACCCCAGGGACCTGAGTGGAAGTCCTATTTGATAGAGCCTTTGGTACTAACTCAGACTCTGAAAGAATGAATCCCATTGCTAAAGACTATAAACTCCTTGAAAACAGGGACTGTTTCTTTGTCTTGGTATCCCCTCAAAACCAGCAGATGCCTCTCACAGAGTAGGAACTTAATAAATGTTTGTTGTGTTGCATTGAATTGAATATCATGTAAGCCACCTGGATTCATGCTACAGGTGAAATAAGAGGAAGGAATTCTGTTGTGTTGGGTAAATAACTTTGAACTTTGAGGTGGTCATCATCATCTCATCACCTGTGTTAAGTGCCCTCCCAAGGACATTGTAATGCTCATTAATTCCTGTCATGCTTTTGTGAAAGTATACATTGAAACCCTTCCTGAAGATAGAAGAACTAGTAATTGCACATTTCTTTGCAAGAAATGACTCCGATAGGGTAGGAAATGTATTTATTTTGCTAGGTAAGGAAAGAGTTACTGAAAAGAATACTTTGATAGCGAATGGAGGAAAGTCAATGGCATAGACCAAAATAGATGGTACATGGGATACTGAGTCGTTATTTACTATATTTATTATCCAGAGAGGAATACAGATTATATATTTCATGAGCCAGATGGGAACAGTTATTTAATGTACGGTAACTACTGCAGAAAATGGTTCTATTGAATCTCTAGTAAGACGTGTTCTCCGGCACGGTTGCCAGCTCCATGGGAATAAAACAAGCAAGTTATGGAATGGTTAAAGGATAGGTAAGTGTGTGTATAGATACTTTGCTAAAGCTTAATTAAAACTTGAGATTCTGTATCATTTTCCAAACTTTGTTGCCCAGAAAAATAGAACAAAAAAGAGTGCTATGAGAAGAGCCTGGGAGCTATGTGAATTTTGAAGGACCCTTAAAGCCCACAGATTTCCCTTTGATACAAGAATAAAAATTGCTTGCTGCCTCCCCAATCTTCCAGCAGTATTGGTACCTACTTGAAATGAGCAACTAGGAAAGAAAACAGCTGGTGGAAAGCTATTACTGCAAAGCAGAGTGTAGTATGCAAGGCCGTAATTAGTTTAACATCATTATTCAGTCCACTGCTGGAGAAAAACCTCAGGTTGATGGCACAGAATGTTCCCAGTGAACAGGAGACAATTCCACTGAAATCCTGCCCAAAGAGCCAAATCTAAGTCTCACCAACAGAACACTGGGGGGTGATCCTGCTGGCTTACCTTACAGAACTATAGTGGAAATGAGATGAGGCCCTATAAATGAATACAGAATGCTTTCTGGTTACCTGGCAGTGAGGTGTGCCCTAGAACAACTCACAATAATCCCTTCTTGCTGGCTAGTTTGGAAATTAAAAAGGAAGGACACGTGAATGATCTGCTGGGTTGCTCCATTAACAGAACAACCTACCAAGGGAAATAGTGGTATAAGTGATTAAGATCCCACCTAAGGTAGAGGCAGTAACAACCGCTGTAGGCACCAGCTGGGAACAGTGGGGGGAAAGCAGAGGGTGTTTACTCAAGGGTATGAAGGAAGAAGAGGTTGTGGAAAATGGCCACCTTTAGGGGGGGCTGAAGTGAGTGAGTAAATTTAGAGTGTTTGAGGCTTGCTAAGGAAAAGACTTTACCTTTATACATTGTGCTTCTAGCCAGACTGAGGCCAAATAGGAAACTATCCCTGCCTGCCCTGAAACATACCCTGCTCTGGGCTGCCCTGGCACCACCCTCCATGCCAGCTGGTCTGAAATGCTCACTGTTGGAGTCACTTCTCTGGGTGACACAGAAGAGGCTACTGAAACAGAGTTTCCTTAGGTCTACTCTTAAAAGGCACACTTGTGATTTGGAATGCAAAATGGAATCCTCATTGGATAAGATTGTTTTAGAGCCATGCATTAGCATAGAATGATCTCAGATTAGTTCATTTTCACCCTGAAAATCTCAAAGCCAGGCTCTACAGATACGGTACAATAGATTAAACTTCAATTAAGGGAAATGTGACATCACTTAGTTTGTGAGAAGAAGCAACAGGGATGTCTTCTGCAGGGCCCTCCTGAGAAGTTCAAGATACGCCCACCTCTCTGAACCTCAGTCTCCTTATTTGTAAAATTAGAATATTAGGAATATTTACCTCACAAGGTTGTGATGAAGACAAAATAGAAGGCTTCTCACAAAATGCTTTACCAACTTTAAAGTACTAGACTAAAATTATCCATTGTTTTATTACTACTACAATACAAAAATAAAGAGGGGCATAAGCATTATCCTACTGGTTATCTAAATTTAAGGTACATCAAGTCAAATAACTAGGTGGTATAGTGAATATTGTGCTGGGCCTGGAAACAGGAAGACCTGAGTTCAAATCTGACCTCAAACGCTTATGAACTGTATGATCCTGGGCAAGTCACTTAATCTCTGTTTGACTGTTTCCTGAACTATAAAATGGAGATAATGGTACCTACCTCGAGGGGTTGTTGTGAGGATCAAATGAGGCAATATTTGTAAAACACTCAGCACAGTGCCTGGCACATAATAGACACTGTACAAATGCTGATTCTTTTACCTTCCTCCTAACTCTTCTGTTAAAGAGTTCCTTCTAACACAAAGGGGCAGGGTATACTGTGGAGAATATTTCTCTAGCTCATTTCCCCAATCCAGATGATCTGGGAACTTCAGCATTATAAGAACCCTCAGAGAATACTCACCAACTCCCTATGAAAGCCCTCTAGTTTCAAAACAGGTATTGATTTACTTGGGGATAAAAAATAAGTCAGTAGGACTCAAGTCAGTATCTGTAGCAAATTTTAAAAATAAATGCTGTGTTGCATTTCCTCTGAATATCCCTTGTCCTCTTTAAAAAATCTTCTGTGAAATGTGTGTGTGTGTGTGTGTGTGTGTGTGTGTGTGTGAGTGATAGCAAAGAACTGGAAACAAAATAAATGACCGTTGACTGGGGAATGGCTAAATATAGTGTCATTCAACAGTGTAACGATGTAATTCTAGGTCATGTGACCAGCAAAGTGGAGAACTAGATATTTTCTCTGATCCTCATAACCCCTCAAACCTTTCCAAAACAGAAATTACAAAACAATGACAAAGGAACTTCAGCTGTCTCCATGGTATAGGACACCTGGAACCCAAAAGAAGATTGAAAAACTATGAACTAATGCCTATCTTGAGCTCATTTAACATATCCTTCCCCATTGACCACCATGCTACCATCAGCAATGCTGCACTAGCCAATGTGATGCATGAGCTTACTAAAAAACACAACCTTACACTGTGACCCTCCTCCTTCTTCAAAGTGCCACAAAGATCCAAGCTCCAAACTGCAGAAATTTTCTGTGGCCTCAATAGCCAGCACTACAGTGGCATTCTGTACTATAGAAATCTCTACAGGAAGAATGGAAGAACAGAGAAAATAGAACAGGTCAGTTATATGGGCTTGTAATAGGGTTCAACCCCATATCTCAACCTAACCCACTCTCTCAGTGAGAAATCTATAGTCCAAAGAAAAGAAATCAACTCTGGCTATAATAACATCAGAATAACTGTGCTCAGAACTACTGTGCCACAGAACAAAGGAAAAGAAGGAATGAAGAAGAACATTTGGGGAAGGCGAAAGAGAAGGGTGATGCATCAAGTTGTGCAGCACTCCAGTAAGCCTAGGAGAAAGAGCCTAACGTCCATCTGAGGCCGGTTCCATCATCCCTAAAAGTCACTTGGCAGAGAGACCTAGGGTGGGAATCATCAATTGCCCATTGAGGGTGAGACACTTTCCAACCTCCAGGAAAATCACCATCAGAGAGAAGGAGACAGAATATGAACAACAGAGAAAAACAAGAAGAAAAAGATTAAAATTACCGAAGATCTCAGGAGGAAGAAAATTCAAACTTGAATTTAAGCAGATAAACAGAAGAAAACATTAACAGCAGGAGGAAACATGGCCTCCAGATCTAGTAAATGAGCTCCTGCCTCTATGATAAATACTACAAAGGAAATTACTCAACATTTAATAAGACAGAGGATCCTGTGCAATGTGAGAACACAGAACCACAACATGCAGTTCCTAAATGGTTTAAAAGAGAAATAATAATGAGAGGAGTATTTATAGTCTACAGAGCAAAAAATATTTAAAAGAATAGCAAAAGTTGAATTTGTGGTGGTAAATCTCACCAAAGAAATGAAAGAGAGGACAAATGATTGGGAATGTAAATACACAAAAAACAAGACAATCTAGAAGAGAAGCAAAAATCAAAAACATTAAAAGGAAATATGCTTTCAATTCAAGCAAAACATATTGATCTCAAAAATAGAATATATGTAAAGACATATCTTCCAGAAAAAACATGACAAGTCAAAAAATAAAAATAAAAATTTGAAACCCATAATAAAAATAATATAAGAAAACTGCCCAGAACTTCTGAATGCAGAAAATTAAATGCCAATTGAAAAAAATCCATAGATTGCCTTCAGAAAAAAGCCTAAGGCTGAAAACACCAAGACATATAGTGATTAAATTTACAATTCAATTAAGAGACAATAAACTCTACAGGTGACCAGAAAAAAAAGATCTTCAAATACAAAGGGAAGGAAATTTGAATAAGACAAAACTATTCTGCATCCATTAGAAAATGCAGAAGGAAATGAAATGTGTTCCAAAGGGCAATAGAGCTCAGGATATAAACCACCGTGCCCTAGTCTGAAAATCTGAGCTTAACCATAAATTTTAAAAATGGATATTCAACAATAAAGAAGCATTTGGAACATTATTGAAAAGAAAGCTAAACCTGAAGAGATTATTTACTTCTTCAATATCTCAGATAGTAGAAATGCTAGAGGGATAAATGAATGTAATAGCCAAGGATAACAGCAATAATAGTGTGACAACAGAGAGACAAGAGACTTTCTTTTCGAAATGTGTACAAGGAGACTAGACAATGCTTTAAATGCTTTATGGATAAACCTCATGACATTCTGCCTGTGAATCAAGATGGATCAATGTTGCTGTTTTGGTTGAACCACATTACAAAATGGAACTGTGAATGGAAAGGTGATGGGAGGAAGAAAGTTAAGTGGGCGCTGGGCGTAATGTGCCTGGGACAAATTAAGAGTTAGCAATGAGAGGAAGGTGATAGCTGTGGTTGTTCAGAAAGAGAAGAGTCTACAGAGGAACGGGTGAAGGAAATGGTGGAAGAATTGAAAAGGAAGGAAAATAGAAGGAGGCTCTGTTTTGGTGATTGATAGCTGTTCCACTAATGAATGTTGCTATTAGCAGAGAGATATTCTGTGAAGGAGAATAGGGACCATGTGTTGGGTGCTGTTTGCCAAAATTTGGAGCTTGAAAATACCACTTATTGTGGTATCCTGCTTCAGCAGTTATGGAAAAGTCAAAACTCCTGGGGGTACCCAGCATCTGGGGGAGTGGGAAGACATAGACCCAGGGAGGAGATTTTAAGGCAAATGGGGAAGGAAAGTGATCAGAATGAGAGTATAGGTCAATGGTAGGTGTCATAATAAAGGGGAGAGGGTCCTGCCATAGGGTACATCCTCTCTGTAATGGGAAAGAATTGGGAGTGAGACATAATGGAAAAAAAGGAATCCAAGGACAAGTGCTACAAGTCAGTAATAGAAGCTGCTTAGAGGGGAAACCTCAGAAGTTTTGACTCCATGAGGAATATAGAGAATAGAGAGAGGACTAGATAAATATAGGGTTCATGAACCAGAAAAGTACTCTAGAGAAGACAGAAAGAGAGAATGGATAATAAAGAGAGTGAGTGAGAGAAACACTTTCTTGAAAGGGAGGGGGAGAAAGATTGTTTTTAACATAATGAATAGGACTAGTTGAAGGGAAGAGAGATCTACTTGACTAACTGAAATTTTAAAAAAGGAAAGAATAAATTAAATAAGCAGATAAAAGCAAGGAAGAAAAATAAATTAATAAGCACAACTCCAATGGGGAACAGGTAACAAACGGGAGAGAAAGATCAGGGATAACAGGCATAGAGCCAGTGGGCATAGAGACACCTTTAAAAAAAAAGGTTAAGCTAAAGTAACTAAAGAAAAACAGTATTTTGTTTAAAACAGAAAAGGAAAAAAAATAACTTTAAAAAATTAAAGGCAAATTCAGGAAAATATAAACCCAAGTCCTGTAACTTTGGGCGAAATAGATTGATAATTTAATAAAATTTAAGAGTGGCATCCTGGATAAGGAAAAAAAGCTATCATCTATTGCTTATACAAAACACATTTAAAAAAATGACACACAAAATAAAACTGAGAGTTGGGGGAAAATATGTATTATGCACCAAATGAACTTAAAAAAGCAAGAGTTGCAGCCATTCTTTCTAATAAAGCAAAATCAAACATCAAAAAGCAAAAAGGGATAAGCAAGGAAACTATATCATGCTTAAAAAAACCAAAAACAATAAATCAATATTAGCAATAAACTCATATGCCTTAGCACCCAAATATATAAAGGAAATACTAACAATAGAAAAGTAAGATGATCAAGCATGAATCATATGAAGAGATATGAGAGGACACCTCTAATCCACAGATGTGCAGATGGGAGGTCCGCAAGTGTTACATATTGTACGTTACACATTGCATATATTGTTTTTACTTTTTTGTGTACTGATTTTTTCTTCTATTTCATCTTTCAAAAGTTCTATTTGTCATATGAGATAACTCTCTGAGAGAAAGAGGAATACTACAAGTAAAATAATACTAATGTGACACTTCCATGCCTCTCTCTTAGTTTTCAATAAGTCTAGCAAAAAGATTTAAAAAAATATGGAATTGAGCAAATTGCTGGAGAAACTAGAGCTGAAAGACTTATTGTGTGTCCTAAATGGTACTCCAAAAGTTCTATATGATTCTCAAACCATATAGAAAATATACAAACAAATAGTTCTCAAACCATATAGAAAATATACAAACAAATATACAAGGAAGAAATCTTAACTACATCCTTACTAATGCAATAAATAATAATGATAATAATAATAATAATGCAACAAAAAGTCCAATTCAGGGACTACAAAAGAAGGTACAGACTCAAATGGAGATTTAATGATTAATTCTTAAATATAGAGTCAGTAAAATAACAAATAATAGAAACAAAAATTGTGTGAAAGAAAATGATAATAAAGTTTTTTTTTTCCTTACCACTCTCACCGATTTTGACATTTGCCAGGGAATTATTAAATTTAACTATGTTATGCCATGGAGTTTGAAGCATAGGGTTTTTTGGAGGTGATGTATGGATTCTTTCAGTTAGTATTTTGTTTTCTGTATTCTGAAATTCTGCAAAGCATTGTTGTATTATATCATACATTAAAGTATTCAATTTTTTTTTTTAAATTTGTCATGTTCTCCTGGGAGATCTGGGATCCTGAAGTTGTGTCTATGCATTTTGTCTTCGAAACCAATTGGCTTTTACTTGTATAAAGATTATGTGTTCTTGGGGGCAGCTAGGTGGTACAGTGGATAGAGCACCAGCCCTGAAGTCAGGAGGACCTGAGTTCAAATCCAGCCTCAGACCAAACGCTTAACATGTACTAGCTGTGTGACCTTGGGCAAGTCACTTAATTGCCCACTCAATTGCCTCATTTAAAAAAAAGATTATGTGTTCCTTTAATATTATTACCTTTTCATTCTTTTCTTCCAGATTGTTCTTTACCTTAACATATTTGTATTCCAAATTCATTGCAATATGGTCTGTAAGCAATTAGATGGTACAGTGAATAGAGTGCTGAGGATGAGTCAGGAGCATCTGAATTTAAATCTGGCCTCAGATACTTACTAACTGTGTGACCTTAGTCAAATCAATTAACCTCTGTTTGTCTCAGTATTCTCAACTGCAAAAGAGGAATAATTAAAGCAACTACTTCATAAGGTTGTCGAGAAGAACAACTGCTTACCATAGTGCCTGACACATAGTAGGCTCTATATAAAAGTTTGCTTCTTTCCCTCCCAATGTGTTTTGGTGGCATTGTAAAATGGTATGACCATTTTGGAAAGAAATTGGGAATTATGCAAATAAAGTGACTAAAATGTCCATACTCTATGACTTTCAGTCTCCATTATTGGGCTGCCACCCCAAGGAAGGAAGTCACTAATTAAAAGAAAGTTCCCATAGACACCAAAATAGTTATAGCAGCATTTTTTGTGATAGCAAAGAATTGGAACCCAAGTAGATGCCTACTGATTGAAATATGACTGAACAAATCATGGTACATGAATGCAGTGGAATATTACTGTACTATAAGAAATTGTTTCACCCAGCAATACTACTACTAGGTATATTTCCAAAGATGATTAGGTAAAAAGGAAAAGAACCTATATGTACTAAAATATTTATAGCAGCTCTCTTTGTTGTGGCAAATACCTGGAAATTGCAGGAATGCCCATCAATTGGAGAATGGCTAAACAAGTCATGTTATATGATTATAATGACATGCTACTGTGCTATAAGAAATGATGAGCTCAATGATATTAGACACACATGGAGAGACTTACACAAAACAATGAAAAGTGAAATGAGTAGAACCAAAAGAATGTTATCTACAGTAACAGCAATATTATATTAAGAATGACTTTGAGCAAATAAGTCGTTTTGACTATTTTTAAATACCCAAATTAACTACAAAGTGCATATGAAGGAAGATGTGATCTACATCTAGAGAAAGAAATGATAAGCATATATATGTATAGAGTTATTTTGTGTGTGTGTGTGTGTGTGTGTGTGTGTGTGTGTGTGTGTGTGTGTAATGGTAGCCATCTCTAGAGTGGGAGAGCAGGGGAATAAAGGGAAAAAATTACATTATAATTTTACTATATATTTTAAAGGGATAGCAAGTTGTACATAATAGATTTACAGTTTCATGTGCAATTACCTTTTTACTATACTGTGATGGAAATGCTTTTTTTACTCCATAAATTAAAAATAAAATAATTTTTAAAAAAGAAATTATGTGTATGATAAATACAGAGATTCATGGAAAGATCCATAAACTGATGGGGAGTGAATTAAGCAAAGTCAAGAAAACAATATATACAATGACTACAACAATGCAAATGGAAAGAAAATGCACACACACATACACCCCAAAAGTGAATGTAACAAGAGTATAATGATCAAGCATGACTCATATGAATAAAAATGATAAGACACCCCTTATCCACCTTTTTTGTACAGGTAGGAGGTCCATGAGTTTTACATATTGTACATTACATATTACATAAATTTTTGAACTTTTTAATGTACTGATTTTTTCCTCTTTTTTTTTTGTCTTTAAAAAGTACTGTTTGTTGTTTGGGATAGCTTTGCAGAAGGAGGAGAGGGAGAGATAGTGGGGATAACTGTAATGATTTTAAAAACAGAAGATATCAACAAAAATTTATTTAAGAATAGAAATAATGCCATGGCATATTACTATCCCATAAGAAAAAATTGAATAAGAAGAATTCAGAGGTTTATGGGAAGGTTTATATGAACAGAAGAGTGAATCACATAGAACAAAGAAAAAATATGTGTGTGTGTATTTGTATACATACAAACATAATATATGCATATATACACTGTATATGTATAAATGGGGAAAAAAATTAAACTTGTGTGAATATAATGGTCAAATGTGGTCCTGAAGAGGAAATGAGAAAATGAACCCACCTCCCTTATTGGCAAGGTTGGGGGACTACAAATGTGAAGTACTGTACTTACTGTCAGACTTAGCTAAAGCGTACATTAATTTTACTGAACTGTTTTATTTTTACTTTTTCTCTTTTTTCCTCTTTGTTATAAGATATGGCTCAGTAAGTATTGGTAGTGAAAAGACATATTAAGAAATAAAGGTGGTATAAAAACCTTTATCAATAAAAATTTTCAATTAAAATATAGAAAGTCTGATGTGATCATCATTATTGTTCTTTTGTAGTGATCTCTACATCTTTGGGCATTTGTATTTTTTCCTTAGTCTTCTACTGTTAGGATTTAACTAGGATTTGTTGTTATTGTTGTTGCTTTTAAAGGGTCTGAGCCTGCAATTTCATCAGTGTAAGGAAATCCCAATGGGAAAACTTTCTCTGCCAATACAAAATAGCAACTGTTCTGTAACTTATGGTCTTAGGGGGTAGTGAGGATGGGGGAGAGATTGAGAATTAGCTCGTGCTGCATGTGTCAAACACAGAACTTGAGCATAGATCTCCCTAACTCAAAGGTTGACTCTCTATCCATGACAGTACACACCATTCCTCATAAGGTATTGAGTTATGTAAATATTGAGTTCTACCATTTGGGGTCCTGTGGATTCCTTTTATTTGTATTTTGCTGGTTGTTTTTTTTTTCAGTTATGGCAAATTCTATTTGAATTTTTTTAAATGAGAAATTCTATGAAAAACTTGATAAGAACCTCCAAAGCAAATCAATCAAGCTCTGGTACTTTGTGACTTCAATGGTAAGGTGAGAAAAGGTGATGATGAGTGTAAAATATATCAGAAAGTATGGCTCAGGAAGAAAAATGAGAGAAGACAAAATTTTATAGATTAAATGAAACTTCATGCCTCTAATGAAGAGGAACGAGGAGGAGGAGGAGGAGAAAGAGAAGGAGGAAGAGGAAGAGGAGGATGAGGAAGAGGAGGAGGAAGAGGACTTATGAGTTGGGTCCCCAGAATGTGACTTATAAATCACTTCTGTTCTCTAATGTAGTCCTAAGGCATTAAGAGTCATCTTTCTAATGCTATAGCTTATGAACCTCCACTGATATACCTCTCTCAAAGTGTAATATTTGAAAATCAATTTTGTCAGCCTTAAGTAGGTTTTGGAAGGGAATATTTACTAAGGTGATACAGTTAAAACAATTGGTTTAAAACATGCCCCAAAATATTTTTAAAGTTCTGGAACATACTCTTCTTCCAGAACAAATAGATTCCAAAGCAAAGTGGGCTCAAACTTATACAGCACCTGTGGCAAAAAAAAAAAAATAATAATAACCCACAACTCACAGAGATCCTTTTACTGGAGTCCTCAAGATATTCCTCTTATTATGGTGTAGTGTTTCTGCTGGGATGTAGAGTCTTGAATCTTCTTTCCTGTCATGGACAGCCTGTACTTGGCTACCAATTCAAGCTGCCATGAGCCATTCCAAAAGCACTGCTAGGATGCCGCCAAGGGAAAAGTCCAAATCCTTCAAAGTTCATAAAGCTCCTCCAGGCAATATGGGGTTGAGAATGATCTCTCGTTTCTGATACCAGGCACTCTAAACTCTAGTCCCACCAATGTTTTTATACAATTCCCAGAAAGTGTGATGAAGTCCCTCAGACCATCAAAATAGACTTTCTGTAGTAAGATTGTCAGGCCTAATTAACGATTGATTTATTTTCAAACATGATAAATATATTGGGCAAACATCTTGTCACTTATTTTAGGTGGGATAATTTTGTTGATTTATTTAATGGACTTCCACCCTTAAACATTTAAATATTTTATTTGGTGTGGAAATGATCCCATTTTGGAGAGCAATGTGGAACTATGCCCAAAGGGTTGTAAAAATGTGCATACCCTTTGACCCAGCAATAGCACTTCTGGGGCTATATCCCAAAGAGATCATACAAATGGGAAAAGGACCCACATGTACAAAAATATTCATAGCAGC
Source organism: Vombatus ursinus (assembly GCF_900497805.2). Taxonomy (NCBI): domain Eukaryota; kingdom Metazoa; phylum Chordata; class Mammalia; order Diprotodontia; family Vombatidae; genus Vombatus; species Vombatus ursinus. The sequence goes on along the minus strand of NW_020954569.1, from coordinate 75,070,595 downwards.
TCTTTTTGTGGTGGCAAAGAATTGGAAATTGAGAGGATGCCCATTAGTTAGGGAATGACTGAACAAGTTGCGGTATATGAATGTAATGGAATACTATTGTGCTATAAGAAATGATGAACAGGCTGACTTCACAAAAACATGGAAAGATTTACATGATCTGATGCTGAGTGAAGTGAGCAGAACCAAGAGAACATTGTACACAATAACAGCCATGTTGTGTGATGACTAATATTGATAAACTTAACCCTTCCCAACAATACAAGGATCTAAGACTTCCAAAGGCCTCATGATGGAAAATGCTATCCACATCCTAAGAAAGAACTATGGAATTTGAATGCAGATTGAAGCATACTATTTGCTATTTTTTTCTCTTCTATTGAGTTTTGTTTCCCCTTTATGGTGGTTCCTCCTATTGGTTCTCATTTTTACTTACAACATCACTAATCTGAAAATATGTTTAATAAGAATGTGTATATATATATATACATATATATATATATATTTATGTAGCCTATATCAGATTATGCACCATCTTGGGGATGGTGGTGGGGAGGAAGGGGGAGAAAAATTTTAAACTCAAAAGCATATAGAAGTGATTGTTGATAAATCAAAATAAATTAATTTTAAAAATATTTTATTTGATAATCTCTTAAAATATAGTATTCACAATCCTTTTCTAAATTCTCTAGTATATTGTTAGTCCTGGCATTGCTGTGGCATTATCTATTCTCAAGACTGTCACTTGTTTTCCAATAATTTGGAAAATTCAGTGACATTTAGAACCCATATTTCCAGCTGCTCTATAAAGTGTGCCATTTAATTTTCCACTGTAGGAAGTACTGTGTAGGTGGTTCTATGGATTTTTTGAGGTTTTCCAATGTGTTTTCTGTATTGGTCATTATTTCCACTATTTCCTCCCCCTTTTTTTAACATCTTTTACATTTACCTTGTTTTCTTCAAGTTTTTCCTTTATTTGATCATGTAGTCTTCTTACCAGTACCAATTCTTGAGTAAGTTCTTTCAATGTGCAATGGACCAATTTAGGGATATCTCTCAAGATATCATATGTGGTTTCTTTTTCCATCTCCATTGCATCTAGTATTTAGCTAACTCATTACTCCAGAGCATTTCTTTTATTATATCTGCTTTGATATATTTTTTACTTTGATTAAGTTTCATATCCTTGTGTAAGTTTTCTTTTTTTACTTTTTCTTCCCTTAAGTGCTTGTGTTTGTAATTTTTTTGTAGATGGGCAAATCTTACTCACTTAAATCCTCTCATTCTGACATTCTGGATCAGTCTGTGGAAATCACAGAAAATCATAACATCCACCAATGAGCGACCCTCCTAATAGAGGCTTGCATAATCTCAGTCCCTTTTTAGTTAGGGCTCCAGCTGGAGGTGTGGTGTCATATAGCTGCTATATAGCACATTTGTACTTCCTCCTCTAAGTATCAGAAGAGAAAGAACACAAAATTGATCCTGCAGCCCTGACTTGCCTGTGCCTTAGCACAGGCTCTAATTGATTGCCATCTTACTTCAAGCATCTTCCTTCAGTTCTCAGCAATCAGTGAGTCGATCAACTAGCACTCATTAAGCACCTATTATGTATCAGGCACTGTGCTAAGCAATGGAGCTACAAAGAAAGGCATATTATAGTCTCTCTTCTCAAAGAGCTCACAGTCTAAGTGGGGAAACAACACACAAGCAGCTCTGTAAAAATAGTGTGTATACAGGATAAATTAGAAATAATCTCAGAAGAAAGACACTGGCATTGAGGACTAGGAAAGTCATCGTGTAGAGGATGGGACTTTAGCTAAGACTTGACTTGGCATATGGAAATTATTTGCTGTTCCCTGTGGCTGGTCCCTTCCATGGTCCTGTGATGATTTTCCTTAAGCTCTTGGTAGCTCCTAGCATATGATAGCAGGTATTTTCTGTCTAGAGTTCTTTCCTTCCTCTATCTCCACCTGCAGTTCTCCTCATCTCTGAATATTATGATGACTGATCCTTTCACCAAGGGATCAGGTCTCTATCATGCTGAGGATGCAGAATTTTGCTCCAGCCTTGTCAGCTTAACCTTAGCCCTTTAGGAGTAAAAGCCTACTGGGGGCTGTAACCTGTAAGCACCAGAATTGCAAAACTCTGAGGAGTCAATGCCAGCCAAAAAACTAAGGAATGGAAGGAGAGGGTCAGGTCATTAGGACAGGATACCATGCATGGGAGGAACTATGTAGCATTCCACCAAACTTGAGGCAAAGAGCACAGCACCTAGCTAAGTCCAGTTCTGACCACCCAAAAGGCACTTGTGGCAGAGATCTAGGCTGGCAAATTGCCCAGAATGAGAGGAGGCAGAGGTGATTTGAGATTCAGCCCCCAAGGAAACCACAATCAGAAGGGATGAAGTCAGCAAGTGAGTGATAAGGAAAATGGGAGGAGGAGGGGAACTGAAAGTACCAAAGATTTCAGGAAGAAAACTCAAAGACCTTGAATATATGCAGATAAATTCACAGGAAAAACAATAACAACAGAAGGAAATATGGCCTCCAGATCTAATAAGTGAGCTCAGGTTTTTATGAATAAATACTGTAAAATAAAAGAAAATAAACCCGTACTTGATTAAACAAAAAACACTCTGTTTAATTTGAGAACAACATGGAACCACAACATCTTGTTTTTGGGTGGTTTAAAACAAATGAGAATTATAAGAGCAGAATTTATGCCCTACACAGCAAAAATAATGAGCAGAATCAATGAAACTGCTCTCTCCAAAGATACTAATAATCTTTTAACTGCCAGATCTTATGACTTTTCTCAACCCTCTTCATCCTTCCTACCTCTCTACAGCCTTTGATATCATGAGTCATCTTTTCCTCCTGAATATTCTTTCTTAAGTTTTTGTAGTAATACTTCTTTCTCCTGGCTCTTTCTGTCTCTCTCTGTCTCTATCTCTCTGTCTCTCTCTCTCTTTATATATCTATCTATCTATCTATCTATATATATATATATATATAGTGTGTGTGTGTATGTATGTGTGTGCATGCATGTGTGTATGTATATACATGTAAGTATATGTGTGTATACACATGTGTGTATGTGTATATGTATGTATGTGTGTGTGCATATATATCCAGTCCTTAATTTTTCTTTTGAGCTCTAGTCTTGCATCACCTTTCAGGGTTGCTATACTAAACTGTTGGTTTATATTGAGTTTGAAGTCCACCAAACTTCCAAATTTTTTTTCAAATCAATTGCTGTCTAGCCACACATCCCTCGTTACATACTTGTAAAACAGATTCTTTGAACCCAAGTATAAGAGTATACGTTTAGCCTTGTTAAAGTTAAACTTAGAAAAAGTTGACCTGATTTCCTAGTCTACTGATTTTGTTAATTACCAAATCTGTGTTAGCCTTCTCACTCACAAATGTGACATCTGAAGATATGATAAGCGCGCCGCCTTTGCCTTTAACCAGACACCAATAAAAATGTTTAACAACATGGGGCCAGCTCTCTATTGGAAAACTCCTTCTAAGGTAACATCAAACAAATAAAGGCTTTTGTTTTCATGCATTCAACCAATTTTGAATCAATTTAATAGTATTCTCTTCTAGCCTACAGCTCTCTATATTTTCCACAAGAGTAGCATGAAAGACTTTGTCAAATGCTTTACCAAACCTACACAAAATACAGTAACTATATGTTCAGGATCTACCAGTCTAATAATCCTGAAAAAAATAAAAAGAGCAAGTAAGAATAGTGTGGCATGGCCTCTTCTTAGAGAAGCCATGTTATTTCTTTTTAATCACCACTTCCTTTTCTAGATGGTAATTAATCATTCCTTTAATGATCTGTTTTAGAATTTTGCCAGGAATCAAAGTTAAACTAATTTAAAAACTGTATTCTCTTAAGTTTTTTTAGGAAAACCAAGAAAGTCATTTGACCCCCGTTCAATACTGTTATAGCTCTGTCAATCTCTGTAGAATTTCATCTATGGCTGACAGTGTCTCAACTGTCACATCTTCCATTTCTTTGATCACTTGTGAATGCAGTGCATCTGGAATTGATTACTTGAACTCATCTAGGGTTACTAGGTGTTTTTGTATTATGTCCCTGTTTATCTTAAGTATCAATTCTTTATTGTACTGTTTCATTCTGTCTCTTCAAGTCCAAAAATTATTCTCTTCTGTAGAGAAAACAAAAGAAAAATCAGAATTTGTGTTTCTTTCTTTTCTCTTTTGTCAGTTATTAATTATAGCTCCATCCATCCATACAAGGATCCTAACTCTTTTTTTATTCTTCTCTTGATCTCTCTTGAGGTCAATAGTTATTTTACTTTTGTCTTTGAATACCTAACATCTAGCATAGTGCTTGGCATATAGTTGATACTTAGTAAATTCTTAATGAATTTAATTTTGCCATATGTGTCTAAGGAAAGAAAAATAGCCTTGCTGTCCTTAGCTTTCCTCAATATCCTAAGTTCTTCCTGAGATTTGCACTCCAGACTCTTCTTTTTTTAATTAAAATTTTATTTTTTAATTAACAGAATCTGTTTTTCTCTTGCTCCCATCACTACCCCACTGGAAAAAGAAAAAAAAAAAACTAATTCTTTGTAACAAATATGTTGTCAAACAAACCAAAATCTCTCATTGGCTGTGTTTAAAAAAAAGATAGTTTTCATTATATCTTCACTCTCTTCTTACAGTACAGTACTACATTTTTTTTATTTGTCATCTATTACCTGCCTTCATTTCTTACTTCTATACATATCTTGTTTATATTGGGTGGTGAGTTTCCTGTATATCCAAATCAGTTTTCCCCTTTTTCCTCCTAATTAGAATTATCATCTTTGTTTCTTCATAATTTCATTCTAAAGAGATCTTCATTCCTCTTGCACTGATTTCCCCTGTAGAATCTCACCCATCAGAATCCTACCTATAATTTCTATGAACACTTTAATATGTTCTCTTCTAAAACCTAGGGGACATGTCAAACTAAGCGCAGCACTTCCCTATTACAAAAACTGTTTCCAACAAGGCTCCTATCATTTCCACTCAAGCAATTAAGTCCTCTTTGTTCATTAAGATAATATGAGAATAGAATTTTCTTTATTGCTTCCTCCATCATTATGAAGACAGAATTATGAAGACAACATGTCAAGAAGTTTACAAATATAAAGAGAAAGAGTCGGGGAGTGGACAACACTAGAACTTTGTTCTCAACTGAACTGATCAAAGGACACATACATGCACACGCACAGATGGGTACAGGAATACATTTTGCTCAACAGGGAGGAGGTCTGACCTCATTGTGCTGATCTCATTGTTGTGTGCCTATAAAACCTAGGCAGTATACCAGCAGCATGCCAGAAAGCTAAATCACTTCCATTTGAATTGTCTTAGGAAGATTCTGTAGATCACCTGGCAAGATAAGCTACCAGACACTGAGGTCCTTTCTGAAGCTGAACTGCCAAGCATTCAAACTCTACTGCTTAAAGAACAACTTCTATGGGCTGGCCATTATTTGAATGAAAAATGTGCATTTGCCTGAAACACTATTTTACAGAGAACTCACACAAGGCAAGCTCTCACACAGAGGTCAGAAAAATTAATACAAGGACACTCTCAAGGTCTCTCTGAAGAAAACTGAAATCAATTGGGAGACATGGGAGACAAAAGCACAGGACTGCCCAGCATGGCGTGCCCACATCAAAGAAGGCACTGGGCTCAATGAGTAAAGTAGAATGCAATAGCTCAAAAAAAATGTGATATGAGTGAATTTAGAGACATATCCACTCCAAATGTTCATATGAATTACTTGTGCCCAAGCTGTGATAGAGCCTTCCAAGTTCATGTTGATCTGATCAGCCACAGTTGGAGAGTCTGTACCTTGACCCTGAAATTTTGGTCCTCTTCGAGCACAAAGGACAACAACCAACCAACTTAACAGGCAACCTGGAGTTAAAGAGGAGAAGGGTGAGGAGAGAGTAAAAGGAAGTGTATATTAGGGGAAGAACAAAACCATCTTTAAGAAGGTACCCCCCAAAAAAGCATCTTTCTTTCAGTGGCACAATAGAAACTGAGGGAGTACTGACAAATTGGAAAATAGCTGAACAAGTTATATTATATAACTGTGATGGAATATTATTACACTGTAAGAAATCATGAAGGAGGTGGCTTCAAAGAAACCTGAGCATATTCGTACAAACTGAATGAGTGAGTGAGCCGAATGAGTGAATGAGTGAGGTTAGCAGAATCAGAACAGTTTATACAGTGACAAGAAAATTCTAATGACAAACAACTTTGAAAGACTTAGGAACTCTGATCATTGCCATTGCACATTTCAAGACCAACCACACTTCAAGAGGACTTATGAAGAAACTTGCTACAAAACTCCCAGTGGAGAGGTGATGGATTTAGAGTGCAGGTTGAGGCATGTTTTTTTTGATATAACCAGGGCTGGGATTTGTTTTGTTTGATTAGATATGTTTACAACAGTTTTGTTTTACTTTATTTCTCTTTTGGGGAAGGAGGGTGGGAAGAAGAGAAGGTGGATTTTTGTTATGTAAAAATAAGCTTTAATTTAAAAAGATTTAATAAAGATGAAAACATGCCCCAGAGATGGGTGATTAGGGGCTCAGGTCTCATTTGTGGCATTTTTTTAGCAATCTTGACAGACATTTCTTTTTCATACTCTTTTTCTAACTTTCACTCTTTCAGGACCAAATAAGTTAATATTTGTAAAGTACTTACCACATTGCCTGGCACACAGTAGGTACTTAATAAATAATTTCTCCCTTCTCTTTCCCTCTTTTCTTTTTAGTTATTTTGCCAATTAATCCCTTGGTGCTTTTAAAATTTTATCATTTCCAATGCAAATTTCTTTTGTGTAATTTCTTCCTTTGATCAGGTCTATCTTTTCTTCCTGACTTCATCTTCTTATCTGTTATTTCCACTTTTTTTTCCCCACAGCATTTTGAATACTGGAGTGTTGAAAGAAAAATGGGATTTTTCCACAATCATTGATGGGGAGAAATAACTCAGAAAAGTCTGTTGTATTTTGCATCAATTTGTTGTCTTTCTAACAGTTTTATCTAGAGATCTCTTAGGATAGCCTAGATTAAATGGGATTCATCTAATTGTAATGCAAAATAGATTGCATTGAGTATATAAAAGTGGTACAAACAAGTGTCATAAAAGTTTTGAAGGGAGGAACCAAGGAAGACTTCATAAAGGAAGGGGCATATAAACTAGATGATATATGCATAAGATAAAAGATAAAAATGAGAATGGGGAGAATCAATAGTCCTGTTATTTATGAACTTCACATTCTAATTCCAGCACTTCCTCTCATCAACTTTAACGGTCTTAAGCTTTGTATTTAACTGCATTTAATTACTTCACCTATCATTTTTGGGGAAACTGATGATATCTAGCTGGTTTAATGAAATAAGTTTTTTTTAAAGTGAATATTTCAAATGAAGAACATTCACTAAAATATTAATTCTTTATAAACTCTTAATTTCTCTTTTCCTCTTCTTTGCTGCTGATCCTAGAGCTCCAGGTCAGGAAAAGTATCATCTATCTTCAATGTCCCTTGCTTGACACAGGGTCATTCCTTTACTTCTGCAACTTTTTCAGAGTCTAGTAGTTTCAGCAATATTAATAATGCTTGTACAGAGAATTTTATCCAACGGGCTCAAAGCAATTTATAATCCCTAACTCATTATCCTTTTTACGATGTCAGGGTATAAAAGTGCCAGATATAGCTTTCCATACCTTGCCAATGGAGAAACTGAGGCAGAAAAAGGTTAATTGTTTCATTTTAGCTCACCAAGAAATGGAGCTAAATTTTTAAAAAAAGAAAAAGAAAAGAAATTAGTTCTTTACATTGTTCTGTCAAAAGCATCAAATTATGAAATTTAAACAATTTTTAATTGATAAACCTCTTTAAGTTGATAAATATTTCCCTGAAATATCAATAATTTTAATGTTAATATTTTTTATTGATTTTCACATGTCATCTAATATTCCAAACAACCTTTTTTGCTTAGCTCTTTCACTCTACAGAAAAAAAGATTCATGACCACAACATATTTCCCTCTATCATTTGTGAATCTCATTAAAATGACAGCTAACAGAAGAGACAAAGAGAGTGGGGGGGGAGCCATCAAATTTGAAATGTTACTTCTGAAATGAATTATGGTTATGTAAAATCATTCACAAGACAATTTATTTCTCTTTCTGTTTGCCTTTCATTGTTCATTGGATTCAAACCCTGACTCTGCTACTTAGATAGTCTTGGGCAAGTCATTTCCCCCTCTCTGGGCTTCAGCTTTATCCATAAAATCTAGGGCTCAGCCTAGATGACCTTCAAGGTCCTTTCAAACTCTAAAACTATGTTACTGTGAGCTATATAAATGTGAAGTATTGTTATTAAAGTAGAACCATCTCAGCAGTTATATTTTCACTGATAATTATTTTCTTGATCCACCTGAACCTAAAATTTTATCTTCTCTATTTAAATATTTCTACAAAGTGTACTTTTTAATATAAATTAAACTACCAAATGAAGAATGGTTTTATACACATCTTTAAGTGTGTGTGTGTGTGTGTGTGTGTGTGTGTGTGTGTGTAAAATTTGGATTTAGATTGGCAGCAATTTATAATCTTAGATAGTTCCTCATTCCTCTGCAGACTGCACTCCAAATGTCTTCTACCATGCCCCAGAAAACTCTTACTCCTTGAAGTTCTCTCCACTCTTAGAATTCACACATTGGAAATACCCTCCACTCTTATGGCCTCTTCCCCTGATTGAGTGGATCTTCCCAGAACCTTAATTTAAGAAGGGTACTCGGGCCAACCATGTCTCATTAGCCTCTAGGCTGCAGTCTGGATTTTCCTATTTTTGTCTCCTTTCCTCCCCTAACAAATATTCAGCTTCTTTTTATATATTGTCTTTCCCTATTAAAATGTAAGCTTCTTAAGGGTAGGGACTATCTTTCTGCCAATATTTGTAATTTTTTTCATTGAGATTAAATAATGTTATACTTGAAAGTATTTCTATCTTTATAGTTTAAAAGCAAAAAGAAGTCACTCTTTATCTTACATCTCCACCAGAGAGACTTAACAGCTAAAATATCCACTTCCACATTTAGTGTAGGCTTTCAAACTGGATATTCTCAAACAAAGCAAGTCTTTCTTTTCCTTAAATGAAAAAGAGTAGTGTGGAGGTATTAGTATTATTTCAATTTCTCTAATCATCCACTTTTTGCTGTGTGAATATGACCTCAGTAAAGTTGGAATCTGGCAATGGCAGATGAGTGCATCAGGGAGGTGGGCCACAGTGCCAGAAATTTAACATCTGTGTTAGTTGATTGAAAGCCTGATAATTGGGGTGAGAACAGTAATAGAGTTTGTATAGACTTTGGTTTTTGAATACCTGACTTAAAAAAAAAAACTTTCATTATTGTTAAGTTTCTTTATCTGGAACATAAGCAACAAGATAGAGGACAAACATTTTCTGTCATTCCCACAACCTCTCATACCTCTCCTAAATAAAAATTATGTGCTAAAGATAAAGCAACTTGAGAGCACACCCTGAATCCAAAAGAAAGTTTATATATACATGCATACATATATGATTGTATATACACACATTATATATTATATGTGTGTATGTGTATGTATGTATGTATATATACATGCATATATATATGTGCATGTGCAGCTTGTGTCTGTGGCTGTGTGTATATGTGTGTGTGTATGAACTGACACTCACTGACCCTGAACTCACTTAGTATCCTTTCCATACCTCCTATGCTACTGACAATGAGACCATACTAGCAGACCCAAGGATACAAAACAGGATTACAACAAAATTCACCACTATACTTCAATTCTCCCTCTCTCTTTCCAGTACCATAGAGACCTTGGCTGTAGGCTGAGGAAACTTGCCCTGAATGCAACTGGCAGCCAGGCAGCCCCTAGAGAGCAAAAATCTGCTACAGGTCATATCCCTATTGCACCAGGGCTACCAAGTTAGGAATTGCTAGTGCCAAGAGCAAACAATCCACAATACCAGCAGAACCTGTTTAGAGCTGACCACTCTGTAGCAGCCGTGCTGAAAAGCTCAGAACTATGGTGCCAGGTTGAAGAACTGAGGTACAGAAGGACCCCCAGGTAGGATATTGTTTGAGGAGGGAGGGTGTTACTGTGCATCACTCCACTAAGTCTGAGGGAAACAGCACAGTATTCAGTTAGGACCAATTTTGATCATGCCAAAGTCAGTTGGGGTAGAGACTTTAGGCTGAAGAACTTTGAATTGACTGGTACAAAAGGAGGCTGAGATGCTTGGAGATTCAGGGAAACCATAGTCAGAGAGGCGGGAGTCAGAAAATGAGCAATAAGGAAAATGAAGGAGGAAGGACACAGACTGAAACAAACAAAGATTTCAGGAAGAAGAGAACTCAAAGGCCATCAATATAAGCAAATAAATCAACAGGGAAAACAGTAACAACAGAAGGAACTATGGCATACAGATCTAGCAAATGGGTTGTGTCATCTATGAATAAATACTGCAAAACAAAGGAAATAGATCTAACACTTCACAAGACAGAGGACATTGTGGAATGTGAAGAGAACATGGAAACACAGCATGTTGTCACTGAGTGATTCAAAAGAGAAATGAGAATTATGAGTGCAAAATATATGCCCTATGCAGGAAAAATAATGGACAGAATAGAAATTTGGAATCTGTTAAGTTTCTACACCCAAGGATAAAGGGAGTCATCGATGTACTCTAAGTATGATTTAAGCTTAAGTTTCCTCCTATTTTTGGTAATATTAATTCTGAAAGATGTTTCTATTTGTGCTATACAATCCCCATCTTCCTAGATACAGGATGGATAAGGCTTTTCCAATTGTGCTGTGCTAAGGTGTAGTGGACAATGTAATTCAATAAAATTGAATGATATGTTCTTACAAAGTACCATGGAAACCAAAAGGTATAAACTTTCTATTCATTTCTCATCACATTATTAAGTTGCCCAGTATAATGTGGAATAGAAGCCATGGGTAAATTAATAAATAAACATACCTCAAAAGGAATTTGACTTGTAAAAATAATGCCTAATTATAAAAAAATACTAATGGCACTATTGTCCAAACAATGCTTGTTGAGTAATCAGCTCACAAACAAATAAACAGAAAAATTAAAGTGAGAAACTCTAAATGGTAACTTTTCCAGAGGGAAACAAGGGAGTTCAATAGAAGTGTAAGATTGCAAATAAAGAGAGTGAGTTAAGGGTAATTAAAAAAAGTCCTGAGAGAGTGATAAGCCCAGCCAATATCCTTTGGGAAGCAAAACAAGAAAGAGAAACTCAAGATTCACAAAATATTTTATGGTTTGACAAAGCTTTTTAATTTGAAGACCTAAACACTTTATCAAAAAAACAAATTCATTAATTTTAACAACACCCCTTCTGAAATTAGTAAGTACCATGGTTGGTGCCCTATTGTAAATGAAAGAGATGGAAGAAAATGTGTTCCCCATATCCCAAGAGCAATCAGCCATCCTGCCATTAGCCTTATGGACCTCCTTCCCTGATTTAGTCATTCTAAGAGTACTAAAAAACTCTGCTAGATTGGTAACTTGCCAGCCAGCATGTGAACAAGGAGATGGGGTACGTGAAGGCTAGCAGTATCATCATAACACTTTGCATTTGCAATAATACCTTTCTGCCTGGTGCTTTTCAGACATGACCTCATTAATCTTCATAACATCTTTAAGAAAGAGGGAAGAAATGGGCTCCACCCTTGTTTAATGGATGAGGAAGCAACTTGCTCAAGGCCAAGGCATGATTCAGTGTCAGAGATAAAGATGGAAACAAGCTCCTCTAATGCCAGGGACCCTGGTGACTGTCAGCCATGCTGTTCTATGTGACTTCTTTGGGGGTATGATCAAGGCCAGACCTCTTATACTTATTGGCCTTATACTTGGAGGCCAATGTTTCACTTCTAAGGTTAAAAAAAAAAGGACCCAGCAAAAGGGGAAGGGAAGGGAAGAGAAAGGAAGAGAAGGGAAAAGGATATCTACAGGACATTCAGTTAAGGATAATTTTGTAATAATAATAATCAATAATAATCTAGCATTTATATAGTTTTTACTATAAGCCAGGCATTGTGCTAAGTGCTCTATAAATGTAATGTCATTTCATCCAAACAACAACCTTTTGAGGTAGATGTGATTATTATTCCCATTTTACAGTTGAGGAAACTGAGGCAGAAAGGGGTCCCACAGCTAGGTAGCATCTGAGAGGCTGGATTTGAATTCAGATTTTCCTGACTCCAGACCTAGTGCTCTAACCCTATACCACCTAGTTAGAGAAGGAATGATTTAGACAAATGATTAATTAAATTCAACAAATATTTATTCAATGCTTTAGTACAGAGGGTTAAATTAAATACAAAACAAAAAGAAAAAAGATCTTAGTCCTTGTCCTCAAGGAATTCATAATCCAATGTTGTAATAATAAGAGTGTATATAGGGGTCTGAATAAAAGTTTTCCAAAGGAATGAGTGGGGCATAGATTAAGGAGAAAGAAGAGATTCCTTTAGTAAACTGAAATCTTATTTATTAGCAAAAAAAAGCTAATACTATCTTAAGCTTAATATTAATTAACTAATTAATATTAGAAGAGCCATTGTTCACAAAATGAAGGATGGGATAGTTCAAACTGTATTCTTCCCTTGAACACTGAACTTGGAATGAGGAGGACCAGAATTTGGATCCTGCCTCTGACACTTCCTAGCTGTAGAATGCTGGGCAAATCACTTTATCTCTCTGGGCCTCAGTTTCCTCACCTATAAAATGAAAGGGTTTGATTCACTGTCTTCTAAGGGACCTTCTAGTCCTATTCTTCTGTCTATGATCAGACACTGAAAATGACAACTCCAATAGAGCTGAGGCTCTGATGTAGGAGGTGGATTCTTCAGCAGCTCCTCTCTGGTCATCCTATCATGTACATTTTTACTAGACTTATAGATGGTACAGAATGATATCTGTGGATTTGAGCAGCAGATGGGCAAGGGGTACCTTTCTAATCTCAGTCCTGATGTACAAAGAAGCATCTCAAAGTTCTTTGCTTTCTAATCAGTGTTTGGCAACATTTTGGTGCATTATACAGATGACCTTGGTGTGCTGGGGCTGCCTTCATTGCCACTTGTTAATTTAGGGAGTTCTAAGTCTGGGGAGTAGAGAGAAAAGTGGGAAAGGTGGTTTGTATAAGGGAGGGTTAGTGTAAGGGTGTGCAAATGTGAATGAAACACATATTCATAGTGCAGTGATGAAGTAAGCAAACTACTTTCTATATCATACCAAACTACCAACATATCAACCACACCGTACCAAAAAAGCAGGATAATATTTGTTCTTAGATCATGTAAATGTCAAGTAAATATTTTAAGCTTGTAGTAATAGTGAAAAAATGTTACTCTTGGTGTAAAAAGCCTTGAGGCTTAGTATTGGCTCAACTAGCCATGTTATCTTGGGCAAATTGGTTATTTTGTCTGTCTTTCACTTTCATCATAAATGAGTAAAATGAGGATAATGATATTTGTACTACCTATGTCATTTGATTGTTGTGAGTGTGGTAAATAACTATGAATTCTGGTAGCAGGGACAAAATCTATTGGGAGCAAGGTAGATACAGAGAATGTTCTGCCCCAGGCTGATGTAGTCATGCCAATAAAGCAGACAGTTTCTCCTATAGAAAGTCCAGTCCTATCCCATGAAAAAACACTGATAACCCCAATCACAGGGCAATGAGATAGAAGAATGAAGATTATGGGCAGAAAGAATGTCATTGGAAGAAAGCGGCTCCAAAATTTATATTGCCAGAGAAGAACTGCTTCTGGAAGGAAGCGTGTTTCCCATCATATCAGTCCACTGGGAAAAAACACATGTCACATCCATCCTAGTTATACTTTTGATTGTAGGAAAGATCTTTGCAAATCTTTAAAATAATTCATTTTTATTTATTAACATTAAATTAATTCCATCAATGCTAAATAGCAGAGTCTGAATTTGAACATTGACTAAAACATTGACTAATTAAAACACTTTCTACTAAGTCCTTACTACAGCATGGGATGGAAAGTTTGGATGGGGAAATAGGTGGTCCACTCACAGCATGGAAGAATAGAAGTGAGGAGAATGGGGAGCAAAAAGAGATACCTTCCTCTTACGGGCTCTCCCACATCTCAGAAAGTTCCCAACGCATGCTCCAAAAAGAAAAGAAAAAGATTGAGACATACTGACAAGGAGCATGAGAAGGGGAATTTGAATGAGATTCTGGCTAGCTTTCAAACCCACCCTTTTCTCCCTGTAGCATGAAAATATGTGGCCTCTGTCTGCTGTCTCTAACACCTTAAGTCAACTATTTCTAGAGTCTGATTCAACCTCACTTGTGTGCACAGAAAGAAATCTCCTCAACATCAGCATTCATCATCTTTAGGGGTGAGTGACAAGAAAGCGAAGGGAGAAGTCAATGGCATCAGCTACAGGATTTGTTTAAAGATACACTCACCACAAAGTCTGCATGAAGAAGGTGAGTTAGTCAACTATGCTTACTCAGCATGGTGTAAGGGTACAGTTACAGCTTTACACATTTAAATAGATCTGTTCATGCAATAAAGGAAGAGTATAGCTTTCCAGAGAAAGTGCTTTTTACTGACTGTGGTTCTTGGAATCACAATTTGAACTTTACTTGAGGTATATATTGATCAACATGGGAAAAGGGAGATTTCCTTTGAAATGCCAAAGCTGTTAATTTTTAAAATTCAATTTTATTTGATAGCTTTTGTTTTTGTCACCTTAATTTCCTTACATATCCCTTTCCCCTTTCTCCCTGAGACAGTGATCCCTTATAACAAAAAAATAAAAATAAGAAAAAGATACATTCAGCAAAATTAAATAACATATCAACCAAGTCCAACATTATATGCCATGTTCCACACTCATTCTCCCTCTATGCAAAGAAAGAAGAAAAGTGCATTTGCATGTGTCATCTTGGAGGTCAAGCTGGGTCGTAACTTCATAGAAACCAGTTTTGGTTTGGTTACCATTTTATTTTTCCATTTGCATTGTTATAGATGCTGCATATTTTTATGATTCTACTTACTTCATTTTGTATCCTATGTCATAAGTCTTTCCATACTTCTCTTTATTTATTATATTAACCAGGTAAAGTTGAATTACACTGATGAACCACAACTTGTTGGCCATTTTGCAATTAATGGGCATCTACTTTGGTTCCATTTCAAGGCTGTGCATTTTTTATTGAGACTACAAAATAACCCCTCCATACCTGCCCATTCTAAGTAAACTCTCATCCATATTCTACCGTAAGTTTCAACAAGAAGTCTTCATGTATTGCTTTGTTTTTTTTTTTTAACATTGTGAGGATGCCAGAGTAGCATAGGGGGGAAATATCCCCCAAAATGGTAAGACAGACATTTTCAGGAACTGTTTTCTTCATTAAAGAAGTTTTGTTTTTTTTTTAATTTCTGAATCAGTTGTTTATTCTTTGAAACTACAGGATTGGGTCAGGGTAGGGGGGAGGGAGAGATAAAAAAATGATAACCCTGAAGATGTACATCTGCATGAGTCAAAGGATCATCAACTAAGAGCTGAAAGAAACTTTAGAAGCCTTCTAGTATAATTCCTTTATCTTTCAGAAGCTCAATGACTTACCCAAATTCAAACAAATAATAAGTAGCAGAGATTTGTTTCCCCTTCCCAATTTTTTTACAGTGTAATTGTTTATTCTCATGTTTTAGCAAACATCAATTAAAATCAGCTCTTCTATATCACAATGGAACAAAAAGAGAGAAAAATACAAGGAAATGCAAATCTTTTATATACATACATACATATATGTCTGTGTATACATACACACATACTGCTTTTTTAAGTAGATAATAAATTCAACATGTTACTCTCAAAGCTGCACTGTTTGTCTATGATTCCTTCTGGCCTGTTCTCTTAAAAAAATACGTTTAAATGACCATCTTTTCCTTCTTTTCTTTTTCTTTCTCTTTTTTGGTATCTCCACCCCTCATAACCCTCTCTTTCATGACCCCATTGAGAGAAAAGAAAAAGAAAATCCTTAAAACAAATATGCAGAATTAATCCATACATAGAGAAGTACAAGACCAATTTATCCAGCAACATTAAAAAAGGAAAACAACTTTGAAAGACTTTACAACTATGATCATTGCAATTTTAAATCACGAATCTAGAAGAATTGATGATGAAACATACCACTCCAGAGAGGTGTTCAACCTCCAACACGAAGAGAAATATAAATTTGCAAGCATGGCCAAGTGGGATTTTGTGTTGCTAGACTATGCATGTTTGTGATGAGAAGGGGTTTTTTTCCTCCTCAATTGTGAGGTGCAGTTGGAGAAGCATATTATAAATGCTTGTAAAAATAAATAAGTTTATTTGAAAAGATTGGCATAGTCAAGCAAAACAAATTTCCCTATTGTCAGTGTTTGAAAGTGTGTATACACTCTGTCCATTATCTCTGTCAGAAAGAAGGTGTGTAGCATGCTACATTATCAATCCTCTGGAATTGTGGGTCATTACATTGATTATAGTTTCTATATCTTTCAGAGTCATTTGTCTTTTAAAAGTTTTTGTATGGGAAAAAAATTGTTCTCTTGGTTCTGCTCACTTTACAATATTCATACAAGCCTACCCAGGTTTGTCTGAAATCATCCCTTTTATAATTTCTTATGGCACTATTGTATTCCATTGTATTCATATGCCACAATCTACTTGACCATTCCGCAATGTATGTGCACCCCCTTAGCATTCAGTTCTTTGTCACTGCAAAAACAGCTGCTTTTTTTGTACTTGTGTATCTTTTACTAGGTGGGAAGGGGCAGGATTTGAACCAAGGTCTTCTGACTCCTTTAAAATGCAGGTCAGTCACCAGCCAGCTGCTTTCCAAGTAACTTTACCATTTGAAACATTTCATCTATTCTCACTCAAAAGAGTAAGGCCTGGGGTAAGATTACCTTAATTTGATGTACTCTAGACATGTTTAGGTTCTGAGTAGCACAGTGCATGGGACAGGGAACCATTGTCATATCAATCAATTAACAAGCACTCATTAAACGCTGACTATGTACCAGGCACAGTATGAGGTGCCAGGGATACAAATTCAAAGAATGAAACAATCTCCACTCATAAGATACTTATAGTCTAATGGGGCAGAAAATATGCATAACACACACACACACATGCATACATATCAGCATAACTATAAGGTGAATAAAACAAATATTCACTGAGTAGTTAAATACAGGTTAGCTTGGAAGAGAGGATAGTAGCAGCTGTAATTAGGAAAGACTTCATGCATAAGATGGTGCCTGAGGAGAAACAAGTCCCTAAGCATAAATAAAGTAAAAAATATGGGTGGACAGGTAGGTTTTGTTTCAGTTACAAATTGATATGGAGAGCAATATTATGTGTCACTTTGGTATATGTGAGGGACTGCCAGAGCTTGAGAGCTCCAAAGGCTAATGTGTGGGTGTGAAAGAGCAGTGAGTTGATATATGTGAGAGGGAAAGACAGACAAACAAACAGAGAGGCAGAGACAGAGAAATGCATAGACAGAGGGGGAGAGAGACAGAGACAGAGAGACAGAGAGAACTGAGACAGTGAGTGCTGAGTATGTGGTAGTGAAGACCAGAGGATGGAGTATATTCTGAGGATGCAGTGACACCAACACTGGGAAGCTATGGTGAGAAAATGAGGTAATACTTTCTATCTGGATGACTTGTTTCTTAGCTTCCTGTGGTCCCTACATGGGAAAAGAGCATAGCCCAGGGAAGATCAAAGGGGACCTTAAAGTACAGGCCATGTGTGATTGTGAAGGATAGGTCCCCAACTCAGGGGGAGGGGAGACTATCTCCCTATGCCAAACAAAAAGATTTGAGGCTGACAGCAGGTTCACACAGCCCATCAACGTCCTACCCATCACCATGGTGATGTAAATGGATCCAGTCCTCTCCTCTTCAGCATGCACTGCTCTAACTGCATACTCTATTCAATTCAACAAATATTTACATGTGAAAAACACTTTTTGACTTTCCTGTGACTTTCCACATTGTGGTTTCACTTGATGTCGATTTTAGCTTAGTTTTACTTAGGCATAAATGTTTGAGGGCCAGAGGAAGTCCAGTGTGATTTTTCTGAGGCCTTGAACACTACTAGGTATGGTCTGATCTTTGCAGACATCCTTTGTCAGTTTTACAAAGCACATGGTCATTTATTTGGGGCTATTCAGGGCCATTGTTGTTATTGTTCAGTCTTTTCAGTCATAACCAACTCTTCATGACCCTATTTGGGGTTTTCTTGATAAAGATACTGGAGTAGTTTTCCCCTTTCTTCTCCAGCTCATTTTTCAGGTGAGGAAACTGAGGCAAACAGGGTTAAGTGATTTTCCCACAGCTAGCAAGTGTCTGGGGTCACACAGCTGGCAAGTGTCTGGGGTCAGATTTGAACTCATGAAGCATCTTCCTGATTCCAGGCCTAGCACTCAGCTGCCAACTCAGGGCCCATTAACCTCTCTTTAAAAACATTAAGAGGCCACATGGCACAGTGGAATGAGTAATTTTGGAATTTTTTATTTTGGAAGTTTGATTTGGAATCAGAAGGCATAGATTCAAATCACCACTCTACTAATTTCTACCTATGTGACCTTGGGCAAGTCATTGAACTTCCCTGTGCCACATTTGCCCTTATCAATAAAATGAATGATTTAAACTAGATGACCTTTGAGGCCCCTTCCAGATTTAAATTTATGATACTTGAGTCTGTTTCTTTAAGAGGTACAAAAATACCTCATTAGATACCCATTCCTTTGACATAAATTATTGGCTTTTCAAGAGTCCCTTGCTTACAATGCAAATATTACCTGGAAAGGATAGCATATTATTGAGACTGATTAATATTTAGTTGGGAATGACATTATTCAATTACCTTTTAGGGTTTTGAGAATTTTGCGAAAGAGTCCTCTAAATCATAGGGCATAGAATAGTAATAGTATTAATAGAAGTTGATATGTATGTGTGGAAAGGGAGAGAGAGGGAGGGAGAGAAAGAGAGAGAATGTAAAAGGTTTGCCAAGCTCTTGACATTCATTTTCTTCTAGGTGACCTTCACAATGATGCTTTGAGGAAGGTACTACAGGTCTTATTATCCCCAAGAAACTGGGGCAGTAGAGACAGCACTAGATTTGGAGTTAGAGGACCTGGGTTCAAATCCTCTATGACTCACTATCTGTGTAAACTAGAGCAAGTCCCTTCATCTCTTGGTGCTTTAGTTTCCTT
>NW_020954569.1:75023064-75051096 GCF_900497805.2 Vombatus ursinus | reverse complement strand
TCACCCCCTTAGCACTGCAGAGCATATCTTGTGCACTCTCCATTTCTAATGAAGATGTTCACACTGTATTCCTAATGAAAATCTTTCACAGGTAATAGGCTCTCTGCTGGGAATGATATACATAGCAAGGAAGCCCCTCAGTGCAGAAGCCATTTTTAGAGGAAGTCATGGCAACCTGGTCACTTCACCTCCTAAGTTCCTATAGAGTAATGGTGTCAAACTGAAATAGAAATGGAGACCACCAAAATATACATAAGGATCTGTAAGACATCGTATTGATTTAGAAAGCTACATATTAACTTTATCTATGTTTTATTGTATTTTTATTTTGTTAAATATTTCCCAATTATATTTTAATCTAGTCTAGACTGTACTTGAGAGTGCTGTGGCTGAACGTGGCCTGCAGGCTGCATTTTGGTCACATCTGTTGTACAGATTCTGAAGAGATTGTGATTTTTAAAAATTGCTAGTCCGCTAAATAAATCTGGTGCAATAGTTCATCTCCCATTTTGAAGAAAAGAATAGAGGTATAAAGGAGCAAAAATTAACATTCAAAGCAGAGGTATCCATTAATATATATAGAAAATATGGTATTGAATATATGCTGCTCAGTTTAACTAACTAGTCTGGATTAAAACTTGAAATAAAGATTGAATTGTGGGGTTTGAAAAAAAGATAATACCTTGGAGGAAATAACAGGAAGCAGAGATCATTTACTTGTGCCATGTGGACTTACTATAGGGAAAACAGGCTGAAATGTTAACTCTCTCTGATGCTTGCCAAATTAGATGATACCTGGGTGGTAGAACATAACCAAATTCCAGAGAAAATTCAAGATACACCTGAAAATTGCTTTGATTTTATTTATTGATCTCTGCTTCAATGAATGAGAGGATAAATATATGCTTCAGAGGAAGAAATGGGAAAAATCTTCTCTGTGCTATTTTTAACATGTAATATAAAGTCACTTATAAAAGTAGAAAGAAGAATTTATCATAGTTTTGACTCATAGTTCAATAATACTAATTAAACATTCAATATTTCTGTATTGTAAACATACTTCTTGATAACATAAAAAGTTTAATATATATTTGCTAATAGGAAAAACATTATTTTGAACAATCACAGCTTTTCAAAGATGACTTCATAGTCTTTCTCTAATGGCAAGAGAGACACTCCAATTCCTGTTTCTAAAGAGTTTTGTTAATGTTCTGATCTGACCACATAAGTGAACTGATCTGGAGATCAAATTACTTTGTCCTTTACCCCAGGGATGAAGTGGAGAAAGATCATCTCTCAGTAACATATGTATTTCTTTTCCAAAAGAGATACAGTTTAAACTAACTTCCTCTGCCCTGCTGGGGTTCTATGAGAAGAAAACTGTTTTACCCAGACTTGAAACAATTACCCTGCTGCTGGTCATGCAAGGCTGGAGTAAACAACAACATTAAAGGAAGTTAGAGTGTGCTTAGCCAAGGGTTTTCTCACACTGTTGGGTATGCATGGAGGTAGTCATCCGACCTGAGAAGTAGCAAATGTGCTCAAGAACATTCCCTTTAAAAAAAAAGTTATTGTTATCGATACCTTCTGCTTCTACATCACCTTCTTTTCCAAATATATGCCTCCTCCCTGCCCTACGAAACGTGTTATCCTTGGTTAACAAAGATTTTAAAAGAGAAAAAAAGCACCTCAGCAAAACTGAGACACATCTACTGACATTGCCAGTATTTGTAATATTCCACACCCACAGTTCACCACTTTGGGGGGGGGGTGCTTAACTCTTTTCCATGGCTGAACTTGATATTATTATACAGCATTCATTTTCTTTTCTTGGTCTTTCCATTTACATTGCTATAGACATTATGTCTATTATTTTTTTCTGGTCCTCACTTCATTCTTCATCAGTTCATATAAATCTTCCCATATTTTTCTGAATTTTTCAAAGTCATCACTTCTAAGAGAGCACATTTAAATACATATATAGCGCAATTTATTTAGTCACCCCCCCCGTGAATGGGTATCAATTTTGTTTCTAGTCCTTTGCTACCACAAAAAAAAGCATTACCAAGAATATTTTGGCATATATGGAACCTTTCTATCTTTCACTTACTTTGGATATATGCCTAGTAGCAGTACCTCTGGGTCAAAGAATATGGACGCATTAATCATGTTGGTTTTCTTGTTTGTTTTAGCATAATTCCAAATTGTGTCATGATTTTCTGAAAGGTTGGAGCAATTCAGCACTTTGCCAACAGTGTGTTACACAGCGTGTGCCACATTTTTTAAAAAGGCAAAAATCAATATTCATAATTTCTATGAAGGGAAGCTATGGCCTTGATTGTATATTTTATGAATACTTCAGAAAAAGATTCACGTTGTTAACTTGTAAAGCTTTCACATCAATAACAATATTATAGCAGTGATAGTATTCAGGCAGAAACATTTAAATCACATATATACCCTTTTATTTTAAAAAAAACAGCAAAAGCCTATTAATTGATACATGAAAAGCAATGATAATTTTACAAAACCAATATATCTGGTACTTTGTTAATTTATATGTATCACTATATTTCAATTCAATAGAAGTATGTTAAGGCACTGTGCTAGATATAGGGGAAACAGACAAAAACATTACAGTCCCTGCCCTCCAGGAGTATAAATTCTACTAGAGGAATGTAGCATGTAAACAAACAAGGGAATTCATCATTTATACAAAGTACTTTTGTAGTAATTGAGGAGAGAGACAGAGAGAGAGACAGAGAGAGAGAGAGAGAGAGAGAGAGAGAGAGAGAGAGAAAGAGAGAGAATAACTAAGGAGAATCAGAAAAGACCTCCTACAGGAACTGTGCCCTGAGCTGTGCTTTGAAATGAAGCTAGGGAGCAGGGTGAGAGGAAAGTATATTTCACACATGCATAGGTTTGTAAAAAAAAAAAATCCATTACCATTGACCATTAGCTCTTGCCCTTGGAGGAAGTAAGCTGAATGTCACAATCACTGCATACCCTTTAGGCGAGGCTATGGGAGTCACTTTGCAAAGGCATGGAGGTGTGATACAAAATGTCACATACAGAGAACAATGATCAGGCTAATTATACTATAATAGAATGTGTAAAGGGAAGTAATATGACATAAGTTTGGAAAAGTAAGTGAAAACCTGAAAGGAAAGGCTTTAAATCCCAAGCACTTGTATACTTCATTACTTAAGGAATTCCATACTTCTAAGGATAACCTTTGAGGAGAATCCATAAATTCCTTTAAAAATCTTCACTTATATATTCAATTATACTTAATATAGGTTTAGGGTATGTACTTTATGTTAAATTATTTGAAAACTGGTTAGCTATGTGTGGTATGGTAGGGTGACTCTTAAGCAAAATATAAAATCTGATTAACCATGGTGCCAGATTCTGTAACCAGGCTGCCACTTTTTGAATGCACATTTTCATTATCACAAGTACCACATTATAAATAAGAAATTGCAAGCTACTTAAAACTTTAAAAAAAATTTCCTTAGTAAATATACCTATTTACTTAATATTTTCTATAGGCTTATCACCACTTTGAACAATGTATGCAAGACATGGGGATCAAGGTTTTAAAATGAATTTGATGTATCTATTTAAAAGAAGTTTCTAGTAAATACCTTTGCAAAAGCAATCATTTTTGTCAAATGAATAATTACCCTAGTTTATGTTTTACAAAATCAGACGTTTTAAAGGAGAGAAACTCCTATTTCCTGACCACATACTTCATAAGTGACCACAAGCATGATAAAACTAGAGGATCTCAGAGCTGGAAAGAACCTCAAGAGGTCTGCTACTTTGATCCAGCTGTCCCTTAGCAGTAACAGGTAACATTCCCAACAGGTGATCATCTGGTCTCCTTTTACAGAAATCCAGTGACAGAGAATTCATTATCTATCCTGGAGGACAGTTCCAATTTTGGATAGTTCTATAGAGGGCGCTTCGTTTCTCTTCTAAAAGTCAAGTTTGGGAATCGTTGTAGTATCTGCAATAAACAGGTCCCTGTTGTACTTACAAGAGTTTTAACCTTGGCAAAATAATTTTAGTAGCCTATTTTTGTAATTAATTTTCTTTTTTGTCTGTTTTTAGTCATATTGATGCTTTTTGTTTTAACATCGAATGTAATTATGAATATAGTATATCCCTCTACCAACTCAGTGAGCCTTGCTATGTCACAAAGAAAAAAAAAATTCTGCAAAAGCAATAGTCACAAAAAACGTTTGACACTATATGCAACTTTTCCCTCAATTAGATACTTGATTCAAAGTCATTCCTCCCTACTCTCAATCTCTTAGTTTACATAACATTCTTTTGAATGTCCTTCCCCAAGAAGTTTTCTTTAATTTTGTCCCCTTTCTTATTTATCCCTTCTTCTAGTCTATACTGAATTCTATTCTATAAATCATAAGCTACATGCTGATTTATTCCTTCTTTATTCTCTCTGTGCCCCATATCCAGGTAGACTTTCTGTGCTATCAAATTTGAATTTCCTCCTCTATCCTACTTCTGTGTTTTTAAATTTATAAATCTTATCTTCTCCTTTTCCTTTTCTTCTGTTTCTCACTTTTAGAAATAGCAATTTATAAAAGAAACAATGTAAATGAAATCATTGACATGTGGTAGGAGTCACTATGTATCTCATGCTATGAGGTCTAGTCCTAATCTTTACACATTTACCCTTACTATGCCCACTTACCATATCATTCCATCTTCCCTACTACCCTTTGTGCTAACAGATCTTGAGGACTTGTATATTTCCCATTCCCCATCAGCTAATATGTTATAGACTACGAGAAAACAAATATTTGGGGGCGGGGAGGCAGCCTCCTGATGAGCAAATTCCTCCCAGAGTAACCCATTGTAGGGAACCTGTCTCTTAATACAGACTGACACCCACCTTCATATGAATGTTTCTTAATAATACCTTTTTTACTCCTGAGGTGGGGGATATCTTCTACTCCCCAAATCATAGTCTCTCCTTTCCACTGCTTTTATCATATTCCCCCAACCTGCACTCTTATTAAGAAATTTTTATTATTTCTTTGTCCAAATATGGACTAAATAGGATTATGCCCCCAGTTCTCCTCTCTCACTTTTCCTTTCACTATTAATGACATTTCTCATTGGGTTATCTCTTCCATAAAAATATATTCATTCACTTAAGGGGATTGCAGGATTTATTAGTCCATGGTATGTTAGTTTAGTTCTCTGCCTTTCTCTTATCCCAGTTTTTTTAAGTTTTTCTGAAAACTTTAGCACCCTATATCTATTTTGTCACTTAACAACCCTTCATTATTCCTTTTTTACCTATCAGTTTGGTTTCTCTTCTTTTTTTCTTTTAAAATAGCCTACCAACCTGAGAGACTGAATTACTTAAATTTTTTCTTAAAAATGGTACTGATTTACCTTTTATGCTATTCCTTTTATATGGAGTTGTTTTTTTTAAATCCAATATCCTTACTTTGGGTTTGTTCATGTCTGGGTTTCCACCCCCCAACTATGCTTCAATTTTTTTTCTTTTGATGAAGGTCCGACTCTTTCCAGTTGTGGTTAGTTTCAAATTTGTAAAAATGTATTATTTGAGGTTGCTCCTTCAGTTGCTTTGCCTCTTGGAAAATACTGTTCCATTTTCTTCTCTGATTCATTATGACTTTGGAGCAATCCTGACCTACATGAATTGAATTTTCTTTATAGCTAAAGGTCTTGCCCCTAACTACAAGGTTTATAATATTTGTTGTTAATTATTGGAATTGCAAAATTTAAACATTTCATCCCTTGGAGTTTCAAGTATAGGGTTATTCTGCAACAGTGATTTGGAAATTCAATTGATTAGTACTTTATTGAATACATTCAAAAGTTTTGAACAGGTGAGTTACATTATTTCCTGACATATAGCATCCAAGTTTTTTTTAGTCTACAATTTTCCTGAAACACAATACTCCTTAAGTTATGTCTTCAAATCTTATCTTTGAGATCATTTTGACTTATATAGAATTTATGTGTTCTTTGAAGTTATTGCTTTAAATTGCCTTCTGCCATATTTTCTTCCCCTTCTGTATTCCCTCTACTCTTATTGAATAATTATTATTATTTCTTTGCCCAAATATGGACAGAAGTTTTTTTCTTCAAAAGTCTTTTATTCTTACTCTGAGAGTCTATATTTCTTTGGAGAGATTCTCCATTGTATCTTCTATTTTTTTTTATTTCTGCCTAGTGAACTCCAATTTCTGAGTCAATTTCATTCATAATATCCCCCCTTTACATTTTTCCATTTTAGTTCCCTCTTAAAGAATTCTGAAGCATCTTACTTTTGTTTTATGATTTGGGGGGGTAGAGCAGTCTACAGAATCTTCTTTTCACTGGGAAACTTCAGTGCATTACCTTAGTGATATAATACTTGTTCATTGTGATCTGGCTCTTTTGCCCTTTTTATCACTTATACTCATTTCCTCCCCTTTTTTCATGACTCTCTGTTGACTTATTTGTAAGTTAGGTTTTAATTTCGGCTTTCTTCCTTCAACTTTTGATTTCAACCTCTTCCTTACATTCCTAGGTTCTTGTATCTGGTTTCCTTTCTAGATTTTTAGTTCTTCCCTCTTTGATGATTGTACAGATTTCCCCAAAGCTAGATAGATGACTTTGGCCTCTTCAAATGATATGCTTTGAGGGCCCTGGCTGGGTGTTTTACCACAACAAAGTAAGAAGTCAGGCCCAACCTCAGGTAGGTATTCAGTTCCCTTTCCCTTGGGTGTGGAGGAACTCTCCTCTCTAGCCCATTCTGCCACAATGCAGTGGTACCTGGTTCTTCAAACCACTCCTGTTCCTCCATGTATTTTCTCTTCTTTTCATAGAGCTAAAGAATGAGTGTCTTCCCCTTCTTGGGGGTAGTGAAAAATTCATATTAAGTCATTGATTGGGAAGACAAGCCAGTGCCTGAAGCACTAGCCTGCAGATTGTTTGTGCTATGTAGAGAGCATGAATATGGTGGCTCACTTTAAGTGAGCTAATGTTATTTCATGAGATTTTTGCCTTTTATGGGTGTGGTGTTAGTAGTAGTATTCTATTGTTTTATTTTATGTTATAGATCTAACTTTAGCTACTCTATATAAGGTATATAACTCCTTTTACTGAGGTTTTTGCACTAAAGAAACTGCTGAAAATGCCTACTTCACCATTTTGAAGATACTTGAATAAGCGGTACATATGTATATATGTATGTATGTCTTTCATCTGAAGATCAGACCAGCTTAGATGCTAGAAACTTGTTCCTTTGCTGGCCACAATATGATTAATTTAACAGTAATTGCAACACTCCAAACCTCTCTACCAATATTTTTTTAAAGTGTGATATTCTGTGATAGAGTACATACATGAATGAAAACTCAGATCATTGAAGTATTGAATTATAAGGATAGATTAGTAAAAATAAAATCTTATGTTCTTATATTAATTCTATATTATCTTGCCCAAGATACTTGGCTTCACTTTAGTTAATTTAATACTTCATTTAATCATCATTAAAAAGGTATCTCTATTTGTTTAAGTGTGCTAAAGCTCTGAATAAACTGAAACTAGGGAGAAAAACTAATGATGACAAAGAGATAGATTTTTTAAGCAAATGAAAAAAGAATCATATCAAAGAAGGGATAAAGATGGCTGCTTAGAATAGATAAACAACTACAGTGAGCACAAAAAGTTGTTCAACTGTTATTTTGCTTTGTTTTATCTACCAAGAAGAATTGTCTTTTGATGGGAAAGGATAAAGCAAAAAATTGCTAATAGGGAGTCAATATTCAAGATAAATAGGAAGATAATAAAGAAGCATCTAGCTGCCCTTGATGAGTTCAAGGTCCCAAACTCAGATGACTTCTATCATCAGGTATTGAAAGAAATGACAAATGTGATTCATGAATCACAACCAATGATCTTGGAAAGATTTTTAATAGAATAGAGGACTTTTAGTCATTCCTTATGAGAAGACCAGAGCTAAGTAGACACTTTGAAATGTAAACATAGAAGTAAAGCTAAAATTAGAAAATAAAATACATGTGAGCAATTGGAAAGGGCTATAAGATGATGAGGTTATATCATTCTAATAATGGAGGAGAAACATGTCCCTTCAGAACTTTAATGTCTCTAAGCTTTATAGAGAAGGCTAAATAAGACAAATAGATGTCCAGGGGGAGGGGAAAGTAGTTTGTTGAGAAAAAAGAAAATGGATGGAAAGGGGAATATATTAAGAAGAAGGGAGAGAAGGGAAGGGAACTTCCTATCCTACAAAATAAAAATGAGTGAGATGAAGAATGTAAAATAGTAGAGGAAGGGCTAGGGGAGACAAGCATTACAAAAAAGTTACTTTAATCTGAACCAGACAAAGAAGGGTTGAATGTATAGATTCAGAATACATTGTTTGGGACATTGAACTTAATGGGAAAAAATGGAAAGGTTCAGGGAGAAAAATGAGGGTGGTTTACAAAGAAGAAAAGAATCGGTGAAGAATTATTCATAAGCAAAACAAATTTTCATGTCCGAAGGTAAGGCATGAAGGGAATTAAAATAAAAAAAGAATAAAAAAGAATAAAAACATGATCAGATGGAGGAGAGGAACAGGAAAGGAAACATATCATTTTGATTACATTTCCTTAGTATTAAATTCCCTTTAACCATCTTCTTCTGTGTAAAAAGGGTTGAGTTAAAGAGAGAAAAAAACACAACAGGATAATATGGAAAGAAATACACATTTAATAATCATAACTATAAACATGAAACTATCACAGCATTTAATATCCAGAGGAAGCAATAGTAAGACCAGTATAAGTCTCTGTCCCAAATGACTTTCACATGGTCAGAGCTGGCATGACCATGACAGACATCTGGTGTAGCCACAGTATTCAAGAAGAAAAACCTTCCAGGAGACAAAACCCCATAGCACTAAAACTGCAAAGCTCAGATCTTCTGGTTCTAGGCAACAGACAAAAAAAAGGGGGGGAGTGGAACAAGACAGCAAGATAGGACATCATGTACATTGGGGTTGGGTGAAAGCAGAACAGTGTAACATGTCACTAAGCTGGAGGGAAAGATCATAGCAACCAATTGAGGCCAGTTCTGACCATGCAAAAGTCATTTGGGACAGAGACTTATACTGGTGAAGCATGAATTGCCCAGCATTGGACAAAGCTAAGACAGTTGGAGATCCAGTTACCAAAGAAACAGCAATCAGGAAACAGGGTGTCAGAAACTGAGTGATAAGGCAAAGTAGGGGTGAGGGGAAAGTTGAAATTATTAAATATTTCAGGAAGAAGAAAACTCAAAGACCTTGAACATAAGCAGATAAACCAACAGGGGAAACAATAACAACAGAAGAAAATGTGGCCTCCAGATCTAGTAAACAGGTTCGGGCAGTTATGAATAAATATTGCAAAAAGAAAAGGGGGGGAGGGGATGATCAAACTCTTGATGAGACACATGACCTTGTGGAATCTAAGGAGAACATGGAACACAACCTGCTGTTTTTGAGAGCTTCAAAAGAGAAATGAGAATTATGAGACCAGAATTTATGGCTTGAAAACCATAAAATATTGAGCAGAATAGAAAAAGTGGTATCTGCGATGGCAAGCAACAATAGATTTGGAATGCAATATGCAGAATTGAAAGATAATTTAGAAAATGAGAAGCAAAAAACAATAACAATAAAGAAAGTTTCCTCACTATCCAAGCCAAACATATAGACTTTCAAAGAGACAAGCTAAGGATCATAGATATTGCAAAAGAATATGACAAGTTTAAAAAACATTCTTAACACCATAATTAAGGAAAGAATATAGGAGAACTGCCCAGAATTTCTGCAAATAGAATCTGAAATACCAATTGAAAGAATTCATAGATTGCTCCCTGAAAAGAAAAAAATAATCTAAGACTACAAACTCCAAGACACATAGTAGTTAAATTTGACAATTCATTACCTCAGTTTCATATTTTCCTGTTAGACTTATCTGAAACCAAGAGAGAGATACTGAATTTTCCTGTCATTACTGTTTTACCATTTATGTCTTCTTGAAGCTCAGATAATTTTCCTTTATGAATCTGGAAGCTAAGATATTTGGAGCACATAAGTTTATTACCAATATTGGTTTGTTGTCTATAATTAGTTTCAGCATAAAATAATATTCCTTTTTATTTTTGAATATTTGTTTTTGCTTTGTCAGATAGCGTGATTGCAACTCTTGCTTTTTTAATACACTTGATGCATATTTTTCTATACCCTCAGTTTTATTTTGTGTATATCATTTTTCAAATGTTTACAAAAGAAGAAAATCATAACTTGAAAAAAATATTTAAGACAAATTAAATAAAATATAAACCTAGCTCTCATAACTCTAAATGTGAATGAACTAAAAATTCAATAAAATGAATGAGTTAAAAGTTGAAGAAAAGAAAACCATACAATTTGTTACTTGCAAGAACCACATTTGAAAAATAAAGGTGATACTTCATTTAGGTAATAATAAAAGTAATACATGTTCCATAATGCAATAAAAAATAGGAATTGGCTAGGGACCGCAAGCAAAAGACACAGACCCAAATGGAGACTTAACAATGAAATCCTATATAGTGAGAGAGTTAAAAAACAAATCATAGAAACAATAACTATATAAAAGGAAGTGAAAATGATTAAATAACATACCAGAATTTCTAGGATACAGCAAAAGTGGTTCTCAGGAGTTTCCTTGCAAACATACATTCAAATTTCTGTTGCTGCTATTCATCGTTTGTTTTCGAAGAAGACCAATAACATCACAAGCGAGTGATGTCTTGACTTGCAGGTGAATTGGATTTAAGTGAGGTGGAGTTACACAAATTGTCAATCTCACTCTTTCTTCCAGAGTCATTGAAGTACAGTGGTAAGACAAAAGACAAGTTTGAAGGACAAAAGGAGGATTATAAAAGCATACATTAATGTATTTAGCCTCTGTCAAATGCCAAGGCACTTGGTCCAAGGGGTAGAGGAGAATGCATCACTGATATTCTCTTCACCTTTCCTCAATTTTCCCTGCCTGTAAATATGCATTAACAAGATAAAAAAAAATAATTAATTGAATATGCATCTTTTAAGATTAGAAATGCAACAAAACAAATGTAAAATGAGCAAAAAAGAGGAAATATTAAAAATTAAAGGGGGAATATGTAAATAGAAAACAAAAAACTTAGAAACAATAAATAAATAAATAAAGCTAAAAGTTGCAGGAAAAGCCTTTAACAAATTATGTTGTCCTTTTATACTAAAAATGCTATAAAAAGTAGAAGCATAGAGGAGCCTTTTTAATATCATAAAGATCATCTAAAACCAAAAGCAAGTATTATGTGCAATCAGGATACACTGGAACCTTTCCCAATAAATATGGGAGTAAAACAAGGACGCATACTCTCCCCATTATTATTCAATGTCATTCTGGAAATACTACCAAAAGAAATAGGACAAGAGAGTGAAATTAAAGAAATAAAGATAGATAAAGATGAGATCCCCATTTGCTAATGATTTGATGACTTGATTGGAAAATCCTAGGAGATCAGCAAAGATGCTAATTGATACAAGTAATAGCTTCAGCAAAGTTGCAGGTTACAAAATAAATCCTCAAATATCAAAAGCATTAGCTCTTTTTGTGGTGGCTAAGAACTGAAAATCAAAGAGGTGCCCACCAATTGCAGGATGAATAAACAAGCTGTGGTATGCAATTGTAACAGAATATTATTGTGTTATAAGAAATGAAAAGCATGGTGATTTCAGAAAAAACTGGGAAGACCTACATGAACTGATGCATAGTGAAGTGAACTGAACAGGAGAATGTTGTACACAGTAAAGCAATGTTGTTCGATGAAGAATTGTGAATGAATTAGCTTTTTTCAGCAATACAATGATCCAAGGCAATCCCAAAGGACTAATGATGAAGCATACTATCTGCCCTCAGAGAAAGAACTGATATTGATTGAATACAGATTCAATGAAGAACTGTGAATGAATTAGCTTTTCTCAGCAATACAATGATCCAAGACAATCCCAAAGGACTAATGATGAAACATACTATCCTCCTCCAGAGAAAGAACTGATATTGATTGAATACAGACTTTCTTTCTTTCTTTTTCTTTTATTTGAGTCTTCTTGTACAGAATAACTAATAGAAATGTTTTATATAATTGCACATATATAACTTATATCTGACTGCCATCCCAGGGGAGGGGAGGGGAGGGGAAATAAGGACAGAGGTAGAGAGGGATAGAATTTGGAACTCAAAATGTTAAATAAAAATATTTAAAAATTGAAAAAATAAACAGCATTTCTATATAATAATAACAGTTCTATATAATAATAACAAGCAATAATAATAACAAATAAGCAATAGTAAAAGGTAAATTTCATATCAAGTAACTACAAAATACGTAAAATTTCTGGAGATTGACCTTCCAAATAATGCAAAAGACTTGTATAGAATCAATTATGGAATGTTTCTTAAAATAATAAAGAACAACTTACTTGGACTGAGAAATATTCAATGCTCATTGCTAAGCCATATGAATACACAGCCTTTGGGGAATGACTGAACAAATTATAGTATATGGATGTCATGAAATATTATTTTATTCCAACAAGTGACAAGAGGGTTGGTTTCAGAGAAACCTGGAAAACCTATATGAAATAATGCAGAGCAAAGTGTGTAGAACCAAGAGAACCATTACATAGCAATAATGACCCTTTAAATAAATTTATAAAAAAAAACTTTTAAAAGCTTACTCATTTTAATCAATGCAATGGCTTACCACGACTCCAGAGAGTCAATGATGAAGCATGCTATCTACTTCCTGAGAGATGATGGTAGTAATAGAATGAGATATTTGAAACATCAACATGTTGATTTGTTTTGTTTATGCTAATTAGTGACAATGTTTTTTGGTTTTCTTTTTTTTAAATTGAGGGATATTTAGGGGGAGAAGGGTGGTAGTGATAGCTTTTGCACTCCCCCCTCAAAAAAAAGAAAAAAGAAAGAATGATCATTGAAATATCATAAAACAAAAATTACAGGGAAGGAATTTGAGAAGAAAATACAGACAAGCAGGACAGCTTTGAAGATATAGTGAATTTTATACACAGAAACACAAAACTGCAAAATAAAACACAAACTGTATACATTTTTTAGAATACTTGGATCCAACTGATGTTTACAGATGATCTGATAACTATAATTCATAGCACCCTCTGTCTCCTTTTCTAATGAAAATGGATACAAGTTACACAGAACTGATGGATATTTTGTATTTTTCTTTCTTCCATGGGCAACCAAGGGCAAAGGAGTCAACATCTAGTGGCCGACCTCCTGAAGATCAATCAACATTGGTGAAGTAACATTATTTTCTCTTAATGGAGCCTATTGTTACTGTAACATACTTTTTCTTATCACCATTGTTCATACTTGAAGAGGACCAATGATATCAGGATGTCGGGATCAAGGTATAGTGTGTTCTACTGTGGCTGCTCAGTCCAATACTAGCTTGGAAGGCTCTACCACAGGTCAGGCACAAATAGTCTGATAGAATATTTGAGATGGAGATGTCTCTAGATTTGCATAACTCACTTTTCCTTTGTGGTACTGCAATTCTGCTTTGCTCATAAAGCACAGCACTTCCTTTGATGCACACCATGCTGGGGAGTCCTGGGCCAGTATCTCCCATGTCTCACAATTGATGCTAAAGTTCTTCAGAGAGACCTTGAAAGTGTCCTTGTACTGCTTCTTCTGACCTCTATGTGAGTACTTGCCTTGTGTGAGTTCTCCATTAAATAGCCTTTTAGGTGAGTGTAGTTTTGGCATTTCCTATCACTATACCTTGGGCAGAGTCAAGGTGCTGTAAATCTCACCTTCCCTAGCCTTAGAACTAGTCAAGTTAAGAATGTTGGTGGATGGGGATGAAGGGGTCTCCAAGGAACAGAGGAGCAAGGCCTATGCTCTCTCTGCTTCTAGGAGGTTTCATAAGGGGGAGAAGAGAGCATAGTAAAATTGTCTCCAAAGATGTGTTTACAAAGTTCCTTAATTTGTTTTTGGGACATCATCCATATGCTCATTTCTTAATGAACCACTTGGTGGTATTTTAACTGTTAATTACTTCAAAATTCTCCACAATTCTGAAAATTCCCAGATTAGACATCTGAGAAGTGCTCAATAATTTTCCAAGCAAATTTCAGTGTATTTTATACTTGATATTACTCATTTCTGTCTATTTTTATTCCATATTCAGTTGATACCATATTACAAAGGTTTGGTTTTTAATGTTTGTGTCATTTGACTATGTTACCAATATCTGCCTTTGCTTCTATAATAAGAGCTACATAAAATAAGGAGGGGACACTAGGGAAGATTATAAGTCTGTATACCATTTAGAAAATCTATTTGGAAGCATACTAATTCAGAATAGGCCAAAATAAATTATTACTAAAATGTGATCAAGACATATAAGTCTCCTTAGTATATACAAGTATAATCATGTTTTCATAGAGACAAGGTATTTCCAAAATAAACCTTCCAGTCTCAATACCATGGATAAACATGGAAATGACCTTGGAAGTCTCCTGCAAACCTAACTGGATTCTCTTGATTGCATTTACTAAAATGCTATAAAGGAGCATCCAATCATAAAACGTTCTCAGAATCCTTTATTAACATTGGCCCAATTGTCCATAAACAAAATATCTGAAACAAACTACTTCCATATGGCCTAATTCCATACTTAAAGTCTATGTAATAAGCTTTTCCTAAGGTCAATATGACATGAAACCAGTCATGAAACATTATAGAATTTTTGAAGTTTGAAATGTGTAGAGATTGAAGATTTAGCCTTAATTTCAAATACTTCCAGAGAGGTAAGTAAAGCCCTTCTATATAAACTTGGAAGGGGTTCATTTAAACACATGAAACAGTAAATAACTGAAACACATCAACATCTTTCATTTCTATCCTGCTACAGAAAACTTCAGGCAAAATAATACTATTCTCTGCATAGTAGAAACAAAAATTTTGAGAAGTGAAGGGAGACTTTTCTTCTTCCTCCTTTCTATTTTGACTCTCTAACTTCCTTTAAGGGCAGAGGTTTGTAACCTGGGGTCTATGAACTCATTTTTGTTTTTGTTTTTATTAATATTTTGATAACTGTGTTTCAATACAATCAGTATCAAGGGGTCTAAACACAAGTCTTTTATTTACATTTCCTTCCCAGCAGCAAGTAAGGCAAAAACTACTGTGGGTTACCACATAGGGAAAAAGATGGCTTCTCTGTCTGCTACCAACTGCTACATGTCTGTGAGCACACGGTGCCTTTCTTTCTTTTGTGTTTGTTCTTTCCTGATCTTAGATAAATGACTATTCTGAGAGAAGAGTAACCAAAAGTTTGAGGGAACCAAAAATCCCATCACAAATCCCACCAGCAACTGATGGCAGTAGCAGTGGTTGCTGGAGCAATAATAAGTGTTGACAGAGGAAGCACCTGCAGATAGATTTGGAAAAAAAATCACTAAGAACAGATTATGACTTCCTTGTGATAAAGAGGTAAGTGCTGGCTATGGACTCTAGGAAGGCAGAGCTATGCCTAAAGTAAGTTCACAATAATACTACAATGAGAGAAAAAGATTCCCAATAACCAGGAGCTACGGATTTTCCCTTTTGGCCACATCTTTGGCCCATCGTACATGTGGAATCCTTGACCCCTGTGTTTGTCTCAAGTAGGCCGCAAGTGAATCCAGTCCTATATATACAGCTGGATTTTCATGTAGAGAGCTTAACACAAGTTATAACAAAACTCATATAAGAACCCCTGGCCCTTCAGATTTACCCAATAAAACACTAAGTAGAAGTAGTTAACCCTAATCTAAGGACCCCAACCCATCAGGGTGAGTATGGATTGAATCAGTGATTCCAGAAGGGCTGTCATACATATAATGGTCATGGCCATCTCAAAAAGGGTAAAAATCCTAGGTGCTGATAACAAGATGGATAATATGAATCAATTATGTGCCTATTGTGTCCAGACCTGGCAAATATCCCTGGACTGTCAGCAGTGATGAGGACCATCTCTCGTCTCTCCAAAGCACCAGTATCATAAGCCAATCATCAAGCTATGTCTCAGTACCAGAATAACTTTAAAACTCCATGACCTCTGTGCATCTGCTTATAGAAAGATAAAAGGCACTTATGATGGAGAGCATTATGTACAGCCTCAAAACTCCTACCTCAAAAGTGGAAACAGAGGTTCAACTTGGAAACTATTGTGTGCCTGAAGAAAGGATGGAAAAAGGATATGAGAGTTAATGAGAGCAGAACAGTTTTTAGTGCACAGGTAGGATACAAAGTGTGCCCAGAGTGATATACAGTCTATGTAAACAACTTTGAACTTTTTACAGAGGAGTATCAGAAAATTGTTCCCCCCAAAAAGGGAAAACCAGAGGAACCACTCGAAAGAACTTATGGTCAATCCTATTGTCCATAGAAGGTTATAGTCCTCATAGGTAGTAAGAGAGATGATGACTGGGAAGATTCAGATGTATGTGAATTAGTGTATTTTAAATAAGAGAATAAAGCTGCATCAATATATCATGCTGCATGTTCATGATAACCTTGACTTTCTTCTGGGCAGCTAGTAGTGCTCAGGGCTGAAACTGTGCAGAATGGGTCCTATCAGAATCTCATGGCAAAGACAGATAAGTAAAAAAAAAAATAGCCCATAAGCCCTGTGGGATTCAGCCAATTTAAATGCATACTCTAACTAACTTCTGAGTGTCTGCCACCTTTCAGTAGTTCATGAAAAAACGATTGATAACATAAAGATACTGGTGTATTTAGACATTATCATCCCATTTGGAGAGTCAGCTAGGCACTGGGAAGAGACCTGAAGTCAGAAATGGGTTTAGACACTGATTCAAATATTTACTAGTCGTGTGATTCTGGGCAAGTCACTTAATCTCTGTGTGCTCCAGTTTCATCATCTACAAAATGAAGGAATTGGATTTAATGGCCTAGTGTTCCTTTTAACTCTAAATCTATAATCTATGATAACATGAGATTGGAAGAACATGAGGAATGACCATGAAATGCATTAAGTTAGCAAGAAACCCCAGGTCTGAACATGTCAATGGAATTATTCAATATATTCCATTTGTCTTTGAATGGTTGTTGGTGAGAGTGACTGCAGGATGAAGATCCATAAGAAGGGATACCAGCCAAGGTAATGGGATATGATTTTCAGAGTCAAGCTTACTTCCTCTGTGGGCATCCTATTGTTCAGTGTATGGCGGAAGTTCAAACTAGATAATAAATGATAGGATCTTCTTTCTCCTCCTTCTCCTCCTTCTCCTCCTTCTCCTCCTCCTCTTCCTCGTCATCATTATCACCTTCATCATTACTTTCCTATAACATTCTAAAGTTTTTAAAATCTTTACAAGTATTATTTCATTTTGCCATCACACCAACCCCAAGAGGCAGTTACTATCATTATCCTCATTTTACATATGAGGGAAACTGAGGCACATAGAAGTCAAGAAACTTGACAAGGCTAACAAAGCTATTGAGATCTAACTCTGGGTTTGTATTCAGGTCTTTGTGACTCCAAGTCTAGCACTCTATCTACCATACTACCTAGCTTCATAGTTCAAAGTTTCATAGGATCATGTGACCATTACATACTACAACACACCCTAAATGATCCAATACATTGTAAAAGATTATTAGCGCTGTCAAGTGTCTAATATTCCATGGTCCAGAAATCTATGGTTTTTTAATTCGTGAGCCAAGAAAGGACTCAGGAGCTGATACAGAATAGATTCTTTCTGACATAAGATGGCAGCAAAATGTTATTAAGAACTAATGTTCTGTATTGTTATCCTAGAGAGCATAAATCCTAGCAAACTTTGGAGCTTCTGTATAGACTCCTAATCTATAAAATGGATTAAGAAAAGCCTAAACAATGTCCTTGTATCAATAGACCCAGAGACAGCTAGATGGCTCAGTAGATAGAGCACTGAGCCTGGAGTCAAGAAGACCTGAGTTCAAATCTAGCCTCAGACACTGTGTGACCCTGGACAAGTTATTGCTGGACAAGGAAATGGCAAACCATTCCAATGTCTTTGCCAAGAAAAGCCCTCAGACAGTATGGTCCACAAGATCACAAAGACTCAGACATTGCTGAATGACTGAACTATGAAAAGGTGATAGACCCAGTGAGTCTAACAAGCTTCATTACCAGTAACAAGAGGTTGCATTGTATTGTCTTTGCAAAGCTTCACTCATTTCTTAAGACTGTTTTATCAAGAATAAGTTTGCCCAGTCATTCACCTACTAATTTGGTCTAATTTGGTTTTCCACTAAACTTCTATCTCATGTTTTTTCTTAGACATCAAGATTTTCAAGTAGGACTCAAGAATTGTTATCAGTGACTAAGTGTCATGGTATTGCTTGGATATTAGCTTTTGTGAGCTCCAACCATGATGAGATTGTAGTGCTCACTTGAATAATTCTTTAATCAAGTGATGTAATGGTTGAGTCTTCCTACCTCCATTTTTGGAGAAGCAGTGTGGAATAGAGAAAAGCATGTTGGATTTTGAGTCAGATAACTCTGGTTCAAATCCCAGCTCTACCATTTTCTA
This sequence comes from Vombatus ursinus, assembly GCF_900497805.2. NCBI lineage: Eukaryota > Metazoa > Chordata > Mammalia > Diprotodontia > Vombatidae > Vombatus > Vombatus ursinus. The sequence continues at coordinate 75,032,393 of NW_020954569.1, read as the reverse complement.
CCTGTGCAACCTTAAATGAGTCACAATTTTCTCATGTGTAAAATGAGGAGATTGGACTAAAGTCAGTTGTTTTTCAGTCATATGACCCCACTTTGGATTTGTCACAAAGATACTAGAGTGGTTTGTCATTTTCCTTTATTTTACAAATGGGAAGACTGAGGCAAACAAGATTAAATAACTTGCACAAGATTGCACAGCTAGTAAGTGTCTGAGGCTGGATTTGCATTCAGGAAGATGAACAAATGGGGAAGAGGATGAAAATAGGGACCAAAGTGGTAAGAACTGGATTTCATGTTGTGGTATATGGGAAAATTTCTTTCAAGAAGCAATGCTTCTGTCCTTGTTACTTTCTTCATGAACAGATTCATCTAAAAGTCAGACAAAATAAAAAAAAAAGGAGTAATGGGACAATATCTACAAGGGCAATCATTCAGAAATTGGTTAGCAGAGGGAACTTAAACATGGTTCTCTAAAAGTTTTTACCCTACAACCATTTTGGAGAGCAATTTGGAACTATGCCCAAAGAGTTATAAAAATGTTCATACCCTTTGACCCAGTAATAACACTTCTAGGGCTATATCCCAAAGAGATCATACAAATGGGAAAATGACCCTCATGTACAAAAATATTCATAGCAGCTCTTTTGTGGTGGCAAAGAATTGGAAATTGAGAGGATGCCCATCAATTGGGGAATGGGTCAGCAAGTTGTGGTATGTAAATATAATGGAATACTATTGTGCTATAAGAAATGATGAACAGGCTGACTTCACAAAAACATGGAAAGACTTGTATGATTTGATTCTGAGTGAAGTGAGCAGAACCAAGAGAATGTTGTACACAATAACAGCCATGTTGTGCAATGACTAATATAGATAAACTTAACCCTTCCCAGCAATACAAGGATCTAAGATATCTCCAGAGGTTTCGTGATGGAAAATGCTATTCACATCCAAAGAAAGAACTATGGAAGTTGAATTGCCATTTTTTTCTCTTCTGTTGAGTTTTGTTTTCTCTTTCTGATGATTCCTCCTACTGATTTTAATTTTTACTTACAACATCACTAAAGTGAAAACATGTTTAATAGGAATGAAAGTGTATACCCTATATCAGATTGTGTGCCATCTTGGGGAGGGTGGTGGGGAGGAAGGGGGAGAAAAATTTTAAACTCAAAAGCATATGTAAGTGATTACTGATAAATCAACATAAATTAATAAAAAATTTTTAAAAAGTTTTTATCCTAGAAGCAACACAAAAAGAGCCTTAAAAAATTAGTAAATGTGTATACAGACTGTGGTTCGAAGGAGAAAAATTAATACACAAAAAGTGAAAGGAACTAATAAAGCAAGACAAAGAAATTTTTCCCAGAAAATGATTTAGGAAAAGAAAAAAACAAACTAAGAAACAAAAGAAGCTACGGAGGAGGAATGGAGGATTTTGAATTAAGTATGTAAATGAAAAGGGAAGGGAAGAGGACAAAAGGGGATAAATCAGATAACTAATTAAAATAAAGAAAAAAATATCAGGAAGTTAGGTAATACTCCAGAACTAGAGAAAAGTTAATAAATGGAGGAGATGGAAGAGGGGTAGGTTGAAGGAATGGAGTTAGTTGCCTTAAAATAGATTATGCAAAATTATTTATAGGGGAAAAGTATTGATATAAAAGAGAAAAATGAACCAAAAATAAAATATCAATTTGACAAAATATTAGAAGTATAAATGGAGGAAAATATAATCCTTCTCTCATAGCTTTAAAGGTGAAAGTATTCAACAATTCAATAAAAGAGTGCCAAGTTAAAATAAAAAAAATACTTCACTATCTGTTGCTTATAAGAATCACATAAAAAGAGCAATGATACATGCAGAATAAATATTAGAGGTTGAAACAAAAATTTACCATGCATTAGGTAAAATAAAAAAGAGCTGCAATCATGCTATTATGCTATGTAAAAATAAAAATTCACAGTATTAACACAGATAAGCAAGAAAGATAACATTATAATTAAAGGACACTTAGACAACAAACCAAGAGTTATATTAAATGTATCCTCTGAACAGCACAGTATCTAAATTCATGAAAGATAAAATTAATTAAATTACAAAAACATATAAATGGTAACACAATACTATCAGATGACTTTAATGTTCCTGTCTTAGAGTTAGACAAATCTAATAAAAAGATAAATAAAAGATAAAATGTAGAATTGCACAAAGTAATGAAGAAATTAGATTTGAAAGGCATCATGCATTCTGAATGTCATAACTAAAGAGTCCAAGCACTAGATAGAACTTTAATAAAAACTGACAATGTATTAAAGCAAAGAAACTGCAACTAACTATAAAGCAACACAACTATTAACATATCTTTTATAGACCGTGATGTAAAAAAAAGTAGCAATCAATTCAGGGAACACAAGAAAGAGACATGGACGTAAATGGAAACAATAGTGAAATGCTACATAATAAGTAGATCAAAGAACAAATTATTGAAAATAGTAATAATTTTTTCAAGATAATAATAATGATGAGATAGTTTTGGAACTGTTAATGTTGGATGGGTTGTGAGAAAATGGGTACTTGAAAACATTGTTAGTGAAGCTATAAATAGCACAACCTGGCATAAATTTGGAATTATGCAAATGAAGTGACTAAAATATTTATAATCTCAAAACTGAATAAAAAATTCTACTGCTATGTTTATGCCCCCAAGGAGGTCATTGACAAAAAACAAAAAGAATGAAAGGAAAGAAGGCACCATATATAATTATTTTTGTGGTAACAAAGAACTCTACATAAAGTAGATGGCCATCAGTTAGTATAAAGCTAAACAAATTGTGGTATAGGAATACAATGGAATATTATTGTATTGTAAGAAATAATGAGCATGAAGAGAAGCATGAAAAGACTTACATGAACTGATGCAAAGTGAAATAAGAAAAACCAGGAAAACAATATGCACGATGACTAAAAAGGACAATCACAAGACACTCAAAATTAATATTGCAAAATTATAAAGAATATGCTTGTTCCCAAAGAAGAGATTTGAGAAGACATCCCCCCATTCTTTTGTGGATATGAGAAAATGTATAGTGTGGAAAGTTCCATATGATATTATTTGATATACTGATGTTTTCCAGGATTTTTATCTTTTAATAAAATTTTTATTATAAATGATGGTTCTCTTCAAGGAAGAAGTGGAAAATATAGAAGTAAAAAGCTAAATGGAGTAAAAAAAATTTTTTTTAATTATTTTAAAAAATGGTTTGTCTGTCTCTATAATAATAATAATGGGATCCCCATCCAATCAATAAATTCCCCTAAAAGCTAAGCCAAGAAAAGACAAAAGAAAATTCATTATGTACTATTTATTTGAGACCCACATCTTGTACCTCATCCCTTTGTCTAACTTTTGATTGGTGCTTAGAAGGTTAAAATAATGAAATGGACAAAAGTTAATGAAATCCAGCATGGAAGAGCTGATGTTGCCTACATCTGCTGCCAACTGCAGTGATGCCTCTGTATGTCCAGCTGTAGAAAGTCTTTGATCATGAAATGGTCACTGGACCATTTCTTACTTAGGACAAGGTGGTCTATCTACATGTGTCCATCAAGATTGGATAGGCGTGATGAATCAGTTGATGTTGCTTTTTTATTTCCTCATAGATCTTCTTCTTTCAGTGGCCTACTTACATGTAGATTTATGTCTATATTTTAATTGATAACCATATTTGTTCTGAAGTTTCTTTTCATGATGGTGTAATGTTGTTTTACATCATATGAAGGTATATGGTACTTTCTTGATTCACAGGATCATAGATTTCAAATTTGAAAAAGACCATAGGGGTTACAGAGTCTAACTTCATTTTACAAATAAGAAAACTGAAGCAAAGAAAGGTTAAGTGAGAGGGGCAGAGCCAAGATGGCAGAGTAAAAGCAGTGACTTGCTTGAGCTCTCCACCAAACCCCTCCAAATACCTGTAAAAATGGCTCTAAATAAATTCTAAAGCAGCAGAACCCACAAAAAGACAGATTGAAACAAATTTCCAGCCCAAGACAACCTGGATGGTTGAATGGAAAGGTATATTGTGCTGGACTGGGAGAGGAGTGCAGTTCGACGTGGGTGCGCAGGCCTCAGCAAACCTGGAGCAGGCCTCAGAGGACTGAATCACTAGCAGCTGTGGCAGTTTCCAGGCTCCTCGAACCATGAACACTAAAGATTACTTAGAAGGTCAGTAGGAAAAGTCTGTGACTGAGATGAGAGAGAAGCACTGTCGTGGTCCCAGTCCCAGTCCCTGACTGCAGCCCCGGGATGGTGGCTGCCTCTGGAGGTTCTGGCCCACAGACTGAGGGAGAATTGAGTGGCTGATCAGAGTAGGATTGCAGGGATCTCTCTGTTGGTGCAGGATTCTCTTGCTTTGACCATGCTTGGATCTGGGTCACAGTTCTGGGTGGTGGTCCTGGGGTGAGGAGTGCTGGCATAGTGGAGCTTTTAGTGGCTGTGGAGAAGAAATCCTCCTCACAGTTCCAAGATGGAAAAGAGTGCTTGTGGTTATTCATAGACCAGAGCACAGGCCAGGAAAGGAGTAAACACCTCGCCATTGATCATAGCACCTTGGAAGAACTGAAAATTTTCAGGTCCCTAGAATTTTCTCTGAAAACAGCTGCACAAAACACCCCAAGTTTGGGACAGTACATTCTTCACACTGGAAGCAGACTCCTACCTTAGCAAAGAGTTTATAACTCAAGTAATTGGCTGAGATCATGAGCAAGCAGTGTAAAAAGGATCAGATCATAGAGTCTTCATTTGGTAACAAAGAAAATCAAAACATACAACCAGAAGAAGACAACACAGTCAAAGCTCCTATATCCAAAGCCTCCAAAAAAAAATATGAATTGGTCCCAGGCCATGGAAGACCTCAAAAAGGATTTTGAGAAGCAAGTAAGAGAAGTAGAGGAAAAACTGAGAGTGATGCAAGAAAATCATGGAAAACAAGTCAACAGCTTGCTAAAGGAGACCCAAAAAAATACTGAAGGAAACAGCACCTTAAAAAATAGCCTAACCCAAATGGCAAAAAAGGTCCAAAAAGTCAATGAGGAGAAAAATACCTTAAAAAGCAAAATTGGCCAAATGGAAAAGGAAGTCCAAAAGCTTACTGAAGAAAATACTTAATAAAAAGTTATAATGGACCAATTGGAAGCTAGTGACTTTATGAGAAATCAAGACACTGTAAAACAAGTTCAAAAGAATGAAAAAATAGGAAACAATGTGAAATATCTCATTGGAAAAACAACTGACCTGGGAAATAGATCTAGGAGAGATAATTTAAAAAATATTGGACTATCTGAAAGCCATGATCAAAAAAAGAACCTCAACATCAGCTTTCAAGAAATTATCAAGGAAAACTGCCCTGATATTTTAGAACCAGAGGGCAAAATAGAAATTGAAAGAATCCACTAATCACCTCCTGAAAGAGATCCCCAATAGAAAACTCCTAGGAATATCATAGCCAAATTCCAGAGTTCTCAGATCAAGGAGAAAATATTACAAGCAGCCAGAAAGAAACAATTCAAGTATTGTGGAAACACAATCAGGATAGCACAAGATTTAGCAGCTTCTGCATTAAGGGACCACAGGGCTTGAAATATAATATTCTGGCAAAGGAGATAGGATTATAACAAGAATCACCTACCCAGCAAAACTGAGCATAATCCTTCAGGGGAAAAAAAATGGACATTCAGTGAAATAGAGGACTTTCAAGCATTCTTGATGAAAAGACCAGAGCTGAATAGAAAATTTGACTTTTAGATACAAGACTTGAGAGAAACATGAAGAGGTAAACAGGAAAGAGAAATCATAAGAGACTTATTAAGGTTGAGTTGTTTACATTCTGAATGGAAAGATAATATGTGTAACTCATGAGTCCTTTGTTAGTATTAGTGTAGTTGGAGAGGAAAAATTATATTATGTATATAGATAGATAGAGGGCACAGGGTAAGTTGAAGATGAAGGGGTGATATCTGGAAAATAAAATTAAGGGGTGAGAGGATTATACTGGGAGAAGGAGAAAGGGAGAGGTAGAATGGGGTAAATTATCTCACATAAAACAGACAAGAAAAGACTTTTACAGTGGAGGGGAAGTGGGGGAAGGTGAGAGAGAATGAGTGAACTTTAGTCTCATCAGATTTGGCTTAAGGAGAGAATAATAGACACACTCAACTGGGTATGGAAATATATCTTACCCTGCAGAAAATGGGGGGGAAGGGGATAAGAGAGCAGGAGGATGACAGAGGGGAGGGCAGATTGGGAGAGGGGGTAATCAGAAACAAACACTTCTGAGGAGGGACAAGATGAAAAGAGAAAATAGAATAAATGGGAGGCAGGATAGGATGAAGGGAAATATACTTTGTTTTTCACAATATGACTACTGTGGAAGTGTTCTGCATGACTACACATGTATAACCTATATTGAGTTGCTTACCTTCTCAATGAGGGTGGGTGGGGAGGGAGGGAGGGAGAAAATTTGGAACCCAAATTTTAAAAGCAAAAGTTAAAAAAAAATGTTTTCACATGCAACTGGGAAATAAGATATACAATACATAGGGTATAGAAATCAATACTACCCTACTGGAAAATTGAGGGGGAAGGGGATAAGAGAAGAGGGGTAGATATAGACAGGAGGGCAGATTAGGGGTATTCAGGATGTGTGCCATCTTGGGGTGGGGAGATGGATGAGATGGGGAGAAAATTTGAAACTCAAAATTTTGTGGAAGTGAATGTTGAAAACTAAAAATAAATAAATTAATTTAAAAAAAAGAAAAAAAAGAAAGGTTAAGTGACTTAATCAGTGTCACATAATGTTATTAAATGTCTGAAGCAGGATTTAAATTCAGGTTTTCATTCCAAGTTGAGCATTCTATCCACTATGCCATCTGCTAGCTTTGTTGTTTTGTTTTGTTTTTTAACTTCTTTTATGCTCACCATAATTTGAAGCATTATGCTGTCTAGGTTACATATATTTTAATAGTTTCCACTTAAATAATTGCCAACAAGTGGTTTTTCACCAAAGATGACAAAATGGGAAGTTTTAAGGGAGACACATCCTCATATAGCCCTCCAACAACAACAACCACAACAAATAGAAGCATAAGAGAAGATAAATAAAGAAGAAAAGCCTGCAAGAAAATTAAAATCAACCATGTAAATTGAAGAAACTAAAGAAGAATGCAAATACAGTAACATATGTGTGTATACTGTAACAAAAGTACCAGAATGAGATATCCTAAGAGATGTCCACAAATGGATAAATAGAGCACTTAAAGAAACTGAGCAAGAATTAATACTAGTCAGAAAATCAGATACGCATTGGTAGAGGGAATTCCCCACACCAAAATCATTAATAAGCCTAATAATAAAAATAATAATAGTAATAAAAATAATAATAGTAATAAAAACAGATTTGGACCCAAAAAACAGCAAAGAAATTAAAAGAAGAATTTGAAAACAATCATGATAATAATTATGTAGTGCTTTAAGCTTTACAAAGCACTCTTCATACGTCAACTCATTTGAACCTCAGAACAATCCTATGAAGTAGGTGCTAAAACTAAAGTTTAAAATTACAAGAAAAACTAGAGTAAAAATGAAAAGATTCTAAAAGACACTATGATACAACAGTGAAACAATAAACAACAGTATTACTGTTGTTGTAAATAGAATACTACATAATAAAAATAACTTTAAAAAATCACCAAATTACCAAAAGGATTTTAAAACATGCAGTATCAACCAAGAAACCTGGAGAATAGATCATAAGGCAATAATCTCAGAATTAATTGACATGACAGAATTTAGAATGGGAAAAAACACTGAAAACAATATTATGAGAAATTATCAAAGCAAATTTCCCAAAACAAGCCCAACAGGAAAATGTAAATAGTAAGAATCCAAAGATAATAAACCAATATTTAATTTACCTATTCATATCATAGTTAAGTCCCAACATTGTGATGATTAGAAAGTATTTCATGTTGCCAGAAAAAAATAGAAATTACTTACCAAGGAGCAATAATTAGGATCACAACTATAATTTTCAAAGGGAAAAATGAGATAATCAGAGAAATTTAAATATACAGAATTAAGAAGCATGAGCCATGAAGCTAGAATTATCTACACAGTAAATGTCAAGGTAAGAGATGGATATGTAGAAGAGTGTGCACTTTGGAAAAGTTCATAAAGTAAAATATATTTTTCATGGAAGTCTTTAACCAGAAGGAAAGACATAGAAAAAGAGACTGAATTTACAACAATTTACACGTCTCAAATCAAGACAAACTAGTTGTTTAACATATGAGACTGTCCAACCATTCTGGAAAACAATTTGGAACTATGCCTAAAAACTGTTCATGCAACTTTGATCCAACAATACCATTAATAGGTCTGTACTCCAAAGAGATCAAAGAAAAATCAAATGAACTATATTTACAAAAAATATTTATAACAGCTCTTTTGGTGCTGGTAAAGAATTGGAAATTGAAAGGATGTTCATCAATTGGGGAATGGCTAAACAAGCTATGTGTGTGATGGAATATTATTGTGTTATAATAAACAATGAAGGTGTGGTTTCAGAAAAACACGGCAAGATCTATATGAAATGATGCAAAGTAAAATGAGAAGAACCAGGAGATTGTTGTGCACAGTAATGGCATTGTTGTAATGATGATCAACTGTGAAAGGCTTGGCTACTCCGGTCAATACAATGATGCAAGACAAATCTGAAGGACTTATGATGCAAAATGTTGTCCATCTCAGAGACAGAACTGATAGACTCTGTGTGAAAACTGAAGTATAATTTTCTCATTTTATTTTTTTTGCTTTATTTTGTGATATGGTTAATGAGGTAATATATTTCGCATGCTTTCACATACATAATAGATAAGATATTGTTTGCTTTTTCAATGGGTGGGGGAGGAGTAAGAGGGAGGAACTGAATCTGGAACTCCAAATTTAAAAATAATGTTTAAAATAAATCATATTTTAAAAATTAAACATGTGCATGTTTGAAGTATTATGGGATTGTTTCTGAAGCAATCTGAAAGTCATGATTATATACATAATAATTTTGGTGTTTCTGCAATTAGTCAATAACATTTATTAAGTACTTACTATGTGCCAGGCACTATGCTAAAATGCTGAGGATACAAAGAGTCAAAAGATAGTTCCTGCTGTCAAGGAGTTTACAACCTAATGGGAGAGACAAGCAAACAAATACTTACAAATAAGCTCTGTCTCTCTCTCTCTCTCTCTCTCTCTCTCTCTCTCTCTCTCTCTCTCT
>NW_020954569.1:74993645-75023054 GCF_900497805.2 Vombatus ursinus | reverse complement strand
TCTCTCTCTCTCTCTCTCTCTCTCTCTCTCTCTCTCTCTCTCTCTCTCTCTCTCCCCCTCTCTCTCTCTCTCTCTCTCTCTCTCCATATATATGCATGTATGTATATGCATGCATGTGTACACACACATATACATGTATGCATATGTATATATCTGTTAAATAGAAAGTAAGTAAGAGAGGGAAGGCACTAGAAATAAAAGGTACTGGGAAAGGTTTCTTGTAGAAAATGGAAGGGACTTAAAGCAAGCTGGAGACGCCAGTAGATTGAGATAAGGAGGGAAAGAATTCCAGGCATGGGGGAGAGCCACAGAAAATGCCTGGGGCTAGAAGTCCAACTTCTTGTGTCTTGTTCTTAGAACAGCAAAAAGGCCAGTGGCCCTGAATCGAAGAGTATGTGGTGGGGAGTAAAATGTAAATCTGGAAAGTTAGGATGGGACCAGGTTATGAAGGGTTTTGAGTGTCAAACAATATTTTGCATTGATCTTAGAGTTAATAGAAAGCCATTGGAGTTTAATGAGTAGGAGGGTGACCTGGTTGGAACTGCACTTTAAAAAATTTAGTTTGGTGTCTGAATGGAAGATGCAGTGGGGAGAGATTTGAGGCAGGCAGACACACCATCAGGCTATTGCAATAATCCAAACATGAGGTGATGAGGATTTGCATCAAAGTGGTGGCAGTGTCAGAGGAGAGAAGGGGACATTTTAAAGAGATGGTGCAAAGGTGAAATGGATAGTCTTTGGCAAAAGGTTGGATTGAGGGGGAGGTTGAGAGATAGTGGAGTCCAGGATGACACCAAAGGTACAAGCCTGAGAGATTGGGAGGATAGTGTTGCCCTCTACAGTAACAGGAAAGTTAGGAGGTAAGGGAGGTTTTTGGGGAAAGATAACGAGCTGTTTTGGACAGTTTGAGATGTTTGAAAAGCAGTTGAAGATACAAGATTGCAGGTCAGTACATAGGTTGGAACAGGATAGGTACATTTGACCATTGTCAGTGTAGGGCTGGTAATTAAATCCATTGGAGCTGATGAGATCACCAAGAGAAATAGCTAGAGGACAAGAAAGCCCAGGACAGAACCCTGAGAGACATCTATAGTTAGAGGGCAAAATCTGGAGGAAGAACGAATAGCAACAACTGAAAAAGAACTGAGGAGGAGCAGTCTGATAGAAAGGAGGAGAACCAGGACCGAATATCTTGAAATGCTATCTTAAAAATCTAGAGAGATGAGAATTACCCAGGAGAGAGTGATTAATAAGGTAAAAAGCTACAGAGAGGTGAAGAGTATTGAGAAAAAGCCATTGCAGGGATTACATAGAACTCTGAGTACTTTTGATTAAGTGTAATCTTCTTGTAGTTTCTTAATATGTCATCAAATTATTTCTAAAACACCAGAAGGGTTCAACAGTACAAACCATTCCCAATAGATTTATAGCATGTATATCTCTTCATTTGGGGTCTCTACACTGACCAGTGTAGCTGGCTCATTCCACTCTTTAACCCTGTGATCAAACTTCATTAGATGTGTAAACAGATGATCAGATGTTAAAAACATTTGCATTCTTATAGCACAAATGTCAGACTATTTGAAAACCATGATTGCTGGGGGCATGAACATTTTAAGTTATTTTGAAACCATCACAGACCATTGCAAACATTCTACAGAAAGTGCATATTGCCTCTCATCGAAGTATTAAGTCTGTTTTCCAATGTGCACTTATCCTGCATTTATGTTATTATTCTTCTGTCTGGTAGATTTTCAAATGTATTACTTGTCACACTGGTCATTTAGTAGAGTTTCTGCTTTTTTTTTTAAGTAGACAACAATTAGGGGAAACCTTTATGGCTAGCAATTGGAAAATGGCTGGCTAAAATGTGGTATATAAATATAATGAACTATAAGTATAGTGAAATGTTATGCTAATATGAAGAAAAATAAAAGTTAAATACACAGGAATGTGGATGCATAGGGAACTCATCAACCAACTTAGATTTTTAAAAGACAAGTGAGGAAGATGGAAACAAGGACATGAGGATGAACATAGAAGCATGTACTCCTGTAAGAATGGTATCAGGAGTGCTAAAACTCTAAGTGAACTAAGACTTGCCCAGAAAACTAAAGGAAAAATGAGAGGGGGAAAAACGATAATGGAGAAAAGAGAAGGATCAAAGAGGGGAAAGGGCCTCAGCTCAGGAAAGTGAGATAATGACAGCTGATGAAAGTGGAGTTGCTCAATTGTTATTTTACTTCTTTTTTCTTTATCAAGTAAAATGATCTCTGGACTTCAAAGGATAGAATAAAAATGACTAACAGGACCTGGATACTCAAGATAATTAAGAAGAGAGCATCTAGGTACTCCTTAGGAGTAAAAGTCACCCTGGCCATATGAATAATATTTGCAGGTAATGAAGAACTGGTGATTCTAATGACTGAGCCACTCTCATCAATCTTTGAAAAACCAAAGAGATTGAGATTGGAAAAGGGCACTATTATCCCCATTTAAAAAAAAAAAGGAAGAAAATGGATATTATAAACTAGAAGCCAGTGAATTTGACTGAAATTATTGAAAAAATCCTAACATTTTTCCCTAAAGGGATGATTAGTGAATAGTTAGGAGTTAGCAGTGATCATTAAATACCAAGGTAGTGTCATTAAAAACAGGTTATCTGAGATAAAAAGGGATACATATTATTAAAAACACATAGTATCATTTTGTGTTGTAATAGCAAGGAATAGGAATCAGACACAGAATAAGAAATATATAATCAGATATGGCCATGTGTTGATTTATTTTGCTTAACTATAATTTTGATACAAGAAAGGGTTCTATGAGGAGGTGCTAACAACATAAAAATATAAGAATCAAAAAATGTATTTTACAATAAAAATAATAGTGTCTGGTGCTTAGTGCTTTAAAGTTTGCAAAGTGTTTTACAAGTATTATGTCATTTTATTCTTACAACAAACCTGAAAGGTAGGTGCTATTATTTTGTCCATTTCACAGATGAGGAAACTGAGGCAGACATAAGTTAAGAGACTAGTCCAGGGACACACAGAATTTGAGGCAGAATTTGGCATGATTTGAACTCTGGGCTTCCTACCTCCAAATCCCACACCATATGTACTCTGCCATCTAGCTACCTAATGAAAATAATAGAAAAAAAAACAGAAAAAAACTTTTTTAAAGAATTATAGATTTAAAGATAAGGGAAATACTATATATGTTGCTAATCTGTATTTTGTCACTGTTGTTGTTTGCCTTTCTTCTTTGAAGAGGACCAATAACATCACAGGGTGATGTCTAGACACGTATGTGAATTAGACTTCAGTGAGGCAGAATTGCACAAAGTTGTCAGCCTCACTCTATTCCAGAGTCATCAAAGCATGTAGCAAAGTCATCTATACTATTCTCATGGAAAATATAGAAATCAGTATATTTATAAATCAGCAAACATTGTTAGCATTGCCTGTGCTAGAAACAGTGCAATGGGATAAGGATTCTAAGGAAAGAAAAAGTGAAACAATTGATGAACTCAAGGACCTCACATTGTAACTGTGGAAATAATATGTACTTATTTAAGTATATACAAAATAAATATAAAATAAAGTCAAGGTAGATAAGGTGGGATTGAGTCAGGATTTGAGAGAGAAAGGCTTTGTATCTAAGGCAGTATTTGAGCTATCTTGAAGGAAGTGAGAGATTTACTGAGGTGGCAGAATACTCTGAGTATGGGAGTCTTGCATCACAAATGTACTTCTCTTTCAAATTTTCTGATGAATGATGGGGGGGTGGGGAGACTTGGAGGAAGGAAACCAATTAGGAAGCCATTGCAAGAGTCAAGGTGAAACATGATGAGAACCTGAACTAAAATGGTGGTTGTATGAGTAAAGAAAAGGGGTTGGTTGCGAGAGATATTACAGAGGTAGAAACAATAAGATCTGGAAGTTTGTTATAAATGTGAGGTAAAGGATAAAGAAGAGTCAAGCATAAAGCTGAGGTCACACACCTAGGAGACTAAAAGGGTGGTGAGGCTCTCAAGAGAAAGAGGAACATTTGGGAAAAAAGTAGCTTTGAGGGGGCGTGATGGGTGGGAATAATAAGTTCTATTTTTTAACAGGTTGAGTTTGAGATATCTGGGGACATTTACTTTGAAATGTCTGATACATGATAAGGATATAGGACTGAAGTTCAGGCAATAAACTCTAGATGTAAATATATCTGATAACATACGTCTAACAAAGTGTCAAAGAATTGTGTCCATGTGTCAACAAAAGCATTTGCATATATTTATAAAAATATAAAAGCATATGGGGGCAGCTAGGTGGCACAATAAATAGAGCACTGGACCTGGAGTTCAAATCCGGTCTCAGACACCTAACACTCACTAGCTGTGTGACGCTGGGCAAATCACTTAATCCCAATTGCCTCACCAACATGTATATATGTGTGTGGGGGGGGGTATGTATATATATGCATTAAAGAAATTGCTAATAAACATAAACCTTCATTAGCTCATAAGAATTTAATTTTTTAAGTACAATAGACATTTTTTTAAAAGCAAATTTGTAAATAAGATAATTCAAAGCCATTTGATCTTCCCAAAGAAAGAATAAATGCAAAATAACCTTCTTTGAGGAATTGAATAGGGTTGAAAATGAAGGTTAAAGATCTATTGATTTGACTCATAAGATAAGTCCACTAAAATTCTCCTATAATATCTCTGCATGACATAAAGACAACTCAGAATACTTCAAGCTTAGAACAATGGAATGAATGAAAAGAATGCTAGATTTGGAGTCAGAGGATTTGAGTTCAAATCCCAGCTCTGTCACTATTTACTGCTCTAGGCTTCTGTTAAATCTGAAAAAGAGAATGTTGGACTTCATGATCTTTAAGATCCCACCTAGAGACAGCTAGTTGGTTTGGTTGGCTAGAGCACTGGATCTGAAGTCAGGAAAACCAGAGTTTAAATCTGGCCTCAGCCACTTACTAGTAGTTCTGTGACCCTGGCCAAGTCACTTAATTTCTGTTTACCTAAGAGAGACCTAGATGATTCAGTGAATAGAGTGAGTACTGAGCATAGAGTCAGGAAGATCTGAGTTCAAATCTGACATTACTAGCTGTGTGACCCTGGCCAAGTCATTTAACACTTTTTACCTTAATCCTAGAGAAGGAAATGGGCAAACCACTCTAATATCTTTGCCAAAAAAAAAAAAAACCAAAAACCCTACGGACATTATTGGTGTGGTATTGTCTACAAGGTCACAGAGAGTCAGACAAGACTGAATGACTGAACAATATTCCTTCCAGCTGGAGGTCTTTGATGAATATTTTGACTCCAGCAATTCATAGAGACTTTCCACTAAATAATTGAGGGGTAGTCTCTGTATAGGTGGAGGCAGTACTCAAATTGATAAGATCATTTATCCCTGAAGAATTGACGCAAATTTCAAAGTACACATTAAATACACAATAATTTCATAACCTAACCAAGTATTGAGTGCTTCAGTGAAGTCAAACACACACACACACACACACACACACACACACACACACACACAGATCAGTGTGGAAGTGATTCAGTAGTATAAAAACATAACCAAAAGGATATTTAACCTTGCTGTACAAACTTGCTTCAAATTTCATAGAAAATCCTAAGTAACAATTAGTATGCTTTCCTCAAAAGCATGCATTATCTCTTCCTTTTTGTCCATCTGAAACTTTGATTCCTAGTATGATTTCCCCGTTAGCATCCCCATTAAATACTTCCTCACGTATTTTTAGAAGGGAGATTTTAGCAGTTCTCTGTCTCCCATGATCTTCCAAAATCTACTACAAAAACAGTTTCCAGAAAATGTGGTGCCCAAAAGGATCAACTCCTATCCTGCCAACTATGCCAAGTTGTTTCCTGAAACTCCTTCCATTTTGGCTTACTGGGAGTTATGGAGTAACACAGAGGAAATATGGAGTTAGTGAAAATAATTTATTTACCCATGTACCTATAGCTAGCGGTCATGATGAATAACCTTGCAGAGAAAAAAAAAGAGCAAAAAATTGTCTACTTCATCTAGAAAGAAAGGATTTCATAACCACTAAAGACCACATCCAACCCTCCTTCCATTTCCATAATGCTGAATGGTGTTGCTCTTCCATTTCCCTTCCCCAAATGTTACTCTTAGTAGCTCCATGTCTACTTTTGTTTTTCTTTATTTTAATATCATGGGATCATAGGATCACAGATTTAGAGCAAAAGATAAATCATTTGGTCTGCCTCTTTCACTTTACAAATGAGGAAACAGAAACTCAGAGAAACTTAGTGATATGTTCATGATCACACAGGCATCAATAACTATCTATTGGATATTTTGGTCCAAGAGACATCTCAAACTTAACATGTCCAAAATTGAACTCATCTTTCTTCTCCTGAACTTCCCTATTTCTGTCAAGGGAAGCACTGTCCTTTTACTCACCCAGGTTTGCAACCTTCATGCTTTCCTTGTCTCCAATTAAAACATATATCTAATCTGTCTTCAAGTCTTATCACCCCTCTCACCACAACACCTCTCCCATATGCCCCCTTCTCTCCATTTCCACAGTCGTTATTCTAGTTTAGGCCCTCATCACCTCTCATCTGGACTATGGCAATTAGTATCACTGCCTCAAGTCTCTGTCCTGACTAATTCCCCCTTCACATAGCTGCAAAATTGATTTTTATAAGTCACCATTTTGACCATGTCATCCCCTACTCAATAAACTTTCTGGCTCTCTACTACCACTGGAATCAAAAATGAACTCTTCTGCTTGGTATTTAAAACCCTTCACAACATGTCTCCAACCTACCTTTCTGATCTTATTGTACATTATTCCCATCCACACAAACTGTACTGCTAAACTTTTCTTCTTGTTGTTCCTCATGCATGACACTTTATCTCCCACCAAAATGCCTTTGTAGTGCCTCTCCCCCAATCCTGGAATGTTCTCCATCCACAGCTCCATCCCTTAACATTCCTTATTTCCTTTAGGGTTTAGCTGAAGTGCCATCTTTTTCATGAAGACCATACTAATTTCCCAATAGTTAATGCCTTCACTCCTCCAAATTATCTTGCATCAATTTCACAAATGCCCATCTATGTTCATGTTCTCTCGAATGGCTATACTATAAGCCTGTTGTGAACAAAAATTGTTCTCACTTTTTTGGGGTGGTATTTCTATAGCCTAACACAGTGCTTGGCATGTAACCAGTACTTAAATGTTTGTTGATTGATCTCAACTAGCTCTTTATTAGTTTGGTCTTCTGATAGATAACTTCCCCAACTACTCACATCTCCTGCTCTTTGTTGTCTGAGGTTGTCTAATTCTTCACTCCTAGGATTCTTCTTATTAGAACATGCATTTCCTGAGATAAAATGGTCCACCAAATAACAAGACTTAATAGTCCTAAGAATAAACTAAAGGCATCAAGGTCAATTTCTAAATGCTATAAAATTCCATCCTTACATCTGGGTCAGCTCTGTTTACTCTGTCTCCCTCCAACCAGCCTAGACATTTGGATACACACATCCTGCTTCTTGCAATTTTTTCTGCCCTTTTACTTGCCATAAAAATGAAGATGATAATGATATTGATAAATTTGATGTTCCTGTTTAGATTGTATGGTGAATCTTTAAATATTTAATATTTGTAAGGTTTCTGTCTCACATACGTACATACATGCATACACACAACAGCACCTAATTATGTTTGGAAGGAAGATGAAATAATTATGTATATAATTCAAAGTTGGTCAATTCTATGTCCATTTTTTCTAATCCTTTGCATATCAATTAATGAAATGTTATACTATTAAAAAATACAAACTCCATAGTACCTACCAGAAAGGTGTCATAAATCAAAAGGATTACAAATGTTAAAATGGATTTTTAAATGGGCATAGGAACAAGTAGTGAGATTTTTGAAAGGCCCTAAAAAATCCCTTATGAGTGATCCATGGGCCAAGGAAATAACATTAATCTCGACTTTATTTTTAGTCAACTTGATAAAATACCGCTTCTTCCACTTTGGCCTTACACACCTAGAAAGCATTTTTCTTCTAAGAAGCTTCACATTCCAAGATTATGGCAACTAGAATAGTGACTCATGTCTCATATTTCCATTTCATGTGGTTTATGACTTCAGCTAAGGCCATGTTTTACAGGAAAGCTGTGTGATCTATTTCACCTTTTCTTCTTTCAGTAGGCTGGCTCATAGGGGTATAGATAATATGTTCACAGGATTGTTGACCTCCAAGATAATAATGTACCTCTACAGACTGAGCCAACCCTTTTAATCATGTAGTCCTTTAGCAGCTGCAAATGTATGCCCACTTACCTAGGATCTGTGTTTCTATTCTTCTGTTTATCATTTTAATGAAATGAGTATATTTGACTTTAGCCCCCAAAAATGGTGGTATCTCACATCTTATCCTTTAAGGATTCTTCCTCCTTGAAGTCTTCCCACAGAAGAAAATTTACAATTCTTTGTTATTGGTTTGGTTTCTTTCAGATTAATTTATACTTCATATACCTCAAAATAGATTGCCATCAGTCCATTATCACCATCAGATATTCTAATTTGGGATTGCTAGGTAGCATGTTATGTTCTCTGCCAGAGAGCTGTACATTTTGGTATGCATTTCCTATTCTCCAAACCTCTGTTGATAATGACCTCAGATCTTCTTGTCAACCTGCCAAGATACCTTGATAAGACTGGACTCCACTTTCTAAGATATTTTGGTGGCTCTTTAGAGCTTTTTTTTTATTATTCCCATGACTTATGACTAAGTATCTTAAAAGAAAATAATTATAGTTCCATGATTTTGGAGATTGGAGTTTAAGTTGTCTAAAAGCCAAGTTGGTATGCTGTGTGGAATACTTACAATCTGACCTAAAGACATTAAAGCAGTCAAAATATACATATGACTTTTGTATGGTTGACTATTCTCTATTCTTTTAAAAAGGATTTCAGCTATTTTCCTCAAGGACTATCTCTTTCTCATCCCCACTCCAACAGTTCACCAAATATAACATCATCCATTAACAGAAGAGAATATAGAATGTTGCAAACTACAAATGTACACCTACAGGCCACCAAAAGCTCAGTATGAATCCTAGCAAGGAAATGGAAATTTTGAATTTGTAGAAATTTATCTAAATACTTTAGAGTTCATTTTAAAGGAATAAAGGTGATTTTACCTACATAAAATAGGTCAGAATCTAAGTTAGAATTTTGTCATTTTAACCAAATCCTTGAGCATGTTAAAGATGTAATGAAGTCCTAAATGACTAAGAAAATTTGATGTTTTGCATGAAGTCATTACTTGTTAAATACAGGAGAGCTCAGATTAGATGACCCTTAAAAGTCCCTTACAGTTCTAATTTTCTATGGTTTCATATGGTTCCTGTGCAAAATATGTCAACACAGATTATGTAATAGATTTGGAACTAAATGTGTATAAATACAATACAAAAAAAACCCCACCACATGTTAGATGACTATTATGCGTAGAGTACTAAGCCAAGTGTGGGAGACAACATACAGAGATAAGACAGTCCCTACCCTCAAGGAACTTAATAGTAGATAAGACACCAACATAGATAGCAAAATACACAATATTATATAAGAGACTGTATGGATAAAGGGCTTGTCTTGGAGCCTGCAAGACCTGAATGCAAATTCTTCCTCTCACATAACATAGCTATGTGACCCTGGACAAATCATTTAACCTCTTATAGTGCCCAGAGAATTCTCTGAGAGGATAGATTAGCAATGTTTCTGATAAACTTAGATAAAGATTTCCATACTAAACATTCCTTATACAAATGAAACCACAGGCCCAAACCAAAACAAACAAACAACACTATCACCGCTTTCAAGATAACATTTTAACTGCAAAGCAAAATGCAATGTTAGGTTAGTCATTTTAACAAAAAGAAATAGAAAACTGAGTTAAGAAGATCAACATGTCTTTGGGGGAGCTAATAGAATTTGGGATGAAGGTGACACCAAGATCTCAGCCAAACTAAAAGCCTTCAGAGTGACAGTGCTCTTACTCCCACATTCCCAGGAACCAAATCCTGTTTTCTTCATCTCTCCCTTAGCAGCAAACAGTTGTTTTTGGTTTGTTTGTTTGTCTTACTAAAGGTCTGTTGAATGAAAATTTTGGATTAAATCTGAGGGTTCTATTTTCTTATGGAGTTTTATCAATGCTACTTGCACAAATTACTGAACACAAAATGGCAGGATAGAGTCATTTGATGGAAATTAAGTCTAAGAACTATCAAACTACAAACAACGAAGGAGTGCTGCTTATCTGGATATGTTCATAAATTAAGAAAAATACATAGTGTTGAACATTATGTTAAATCTGTGGATAGAGGGTTAGGGACTATAGTTCTGCTATCTCTAATCCAACAAGTATTTGGGAGACAGTGTTACAAAGAGAGATGAATCCTCTGGATGAACTCTGACAACTAATAGAGGGACAAATTTCCTACATTCTCAGTACAGAAGGGAATTTTATTGGTTCCCCCACTGAACTTTTCAGCAACCCTCTTCCCTCTTCCCTTTTCCTCATCCCTCCCCCATCTACCCAATGCACACATGCTAATCACATCAAGTAGCTCATCTCTGAAAACGAAGGACAAGATGAGGAAATGGTTATGTGAAGGCAAAGGAGAGTAGATTTTTTTTTAGTGGTCAGCATTTTGTTAAAAATTGAATATTGTTGCCAGATCCTAATTTAGATGCTTAGCAATTGTAATTCTGCATGAAAATTGGTAATAAAATTTATGCTTCTACTAGCTTCTATACCAGACAATCAAATGTGATACAGTCATAGAGCATATTACTTTATAATTTTACTTTTGCCAACCCCAAATTGAAAAAGTATATTTTTCATCTTTTAAGTGGAAAACCATTCCATTTTTCCAGATGTTGGTATTTCAGGAAATATTAAAGATCTCTTGTTGAAATTTTTAGAAGTGATCGCTTTATTGTACATTTTACACTGCTAGTCAAGCTGTCATCACTACCTATGCATTTCCATAACTACCTACATATGCCCGATTTCTTGAGGAGAGAAATTCAGTGATGTTAGCTTGCCTGAAGTTTCACATAAGTTTGGATTTTTATATGACAAGTCAAAGCCGCCAAAAATGGAAAGCATGGAAATTCTCTCTTGAAACACAAACCCCACATAAAATAGCACCTTTAATGGAATTAACTTTTACCCACCATATGCACTTCACTATTCTTCAGGCACCCTTTTCAGCAGTACACACTGCTCACAGACATGCAATCATGGCAAGAATGTTACTAGATAAATTTAGCCTGGGAACAAGGAAAATATGATCTAATAGAGGTAACCCCAAATAAATTGAAGGTATTGAATGATGTGGAAATAGGGAGACTTCTTGCCACAGATTCCTTCTCTAAGTAGAGGCCTTGACAGAATACATTCTGGTTCATATTTCTAATGAAAATGTGAAACAGAAATCTACTTTTCCATCCCAACTGGGCTTCTTCCAAACATGCTGCCTTTTCCCTAATGAGTTGGAATTGTGTGCACCATTAAAACAGCACAATACATCCTGAAATGCTGACATTTCATTTTTAATTGAAATCAAACAGAAACTGTTCCACTGGGGAGTATGAGAGTAAACCAGACTTTTGATAGAAATTAATAGGGGAGAGACTGAAATACTTTTCTCCCTCATAAAGCACTCCACTGTGGAAAACTGGCAGCCCTTATGCCTGATACTGAGATTATCTTGGGGATTACATGTTGTGAAAAGAATACATCCTTTGGGGGTGGAGAGAGAAATAATATCTGGATGGACATTTTAAAGAAAGAAATGAAAAACAGTCCTCTACTTTCTTCTTGAAAACCACACAAATACAGAGTATAAGGAAAACCTGTTGAGTTTCTTACACAAGGCAATGGAGACCAAGGACCAGAGAGCTTCTCATGACAAACTGACTCATCAATACAAATATCCACAGAAAATTCAAAAGATGACATGTACTTTGTCAAGTGTACCTCAAAAAAAAAAACTCTACACTTCTAAGTACATAAATGATGTACTTAGTATGATGTTAGCTGGAATGAGATAAAGTACTGATTAATGATATGTTAATGGCCTCCATGGACCATGATTATTCACGTCAAGAGACAAAGAATATTATTCATCCCCAAATCAGGTATCACATACCTAAAATTTCATTGCAAACTTTTATTTTGAGTTCCAATTTTTTTTTCATATTTTCTATACTTTTGTCAAGAACAACATAATGAATCCCTAATTTCCTGATGTTCTTAATTTTCTTGGTCTTTTTATAATATTATCTATTCATTCAGTTATTGGGGCAGCTAGGTGGCCTAGTGGATAGAGTGCTGGGCCTGGAGGCAGAAAGACCTGAGTTCAAATCCAGTCTCAGACACTCATAAGCCACGTGCCCCTGGGCAAATCACTTAATTCTTTTTGTGTGAGTTTCCTCATCTGTAAAATGAATTGTAAAAAGAAATGGCAAATCATTCCTGTATCTTTCCCAAGAAAACCTAAAATGAGATCATGAAGATCTAGGCATGATGAAAACAGCTGAACAATAAAATTTATTCATTATCTATTTATTGAATATTTTACAGTATTCTTGCAATTGCTTTTCCAATGACTAGGGAGTAGTAGACCCTAAAAGAATCCCTAGTCTAGTTAGAACCTATAACTCCATACAAGCTAAAATGGATCAAAGCAAATCAAAGAAAGACTTAGATTTAAGATTAGATTGACAGCTCTTTCTAAATATTTGAGACTTCTTGGACTTTCTAGGAATATCTGCTTTGGGGACAGAAGGATACTGGAAAGCAGACCTGGCAGTTAAAACTGAGCTCCACTAACAAGTACTAACCAAATCAACTAAACACATTACAAAACAAAGCAAAAACAATCTTATTTTAAAATAAATGAGGACAGTAATACACATTTATTAACAAAAAATTCTTATTTCTAACTCTATCTGGAAACTGTACTCATGCAAGATTCACTGAATTAGAATATTTTCATGTATTCTTTGGATCATTCTAATAAAAGATCCTGGGGTCACAAGTTTGCCACAGTTCTCTTACTGAAAGAAAAGCTCACTTTTTTTATATTAGTTTTAGGAGGGCTTTTCCCCCAAAGCATCTCCCCCATATGATAAAGGAAATTGCAATATGTTCCAATGAAATGTTTAAAATCTCACTCATAAGTTCTTAAAATCTCCCTCATTCAAACTGTCCCAGCTTGACAGCCCTGCAATAACCATTAAATATTAAAATAACATTAAAGAGCAAATGCTCAGCTCATGGATTTAGCTACAAAATTCCTATTCACACTAATGGGAATCACACAGATAAATCCCCATGCACTGCACTGAAAATTTACCCCCAAGGATCTGACAGAGCTCAGAATGTGATCTATCCATTATATAAAAAAAGTTGACCCAGTACCAAATAAGAGTCATTAGTATTCATTGAATTCTAAATACATATGATCGTTTTAGATAACCAGATTGTGTAAGATTTAACAGCATATAATTTTGCATTACTATAAAATCAATTTGTGATATAAGAAAAAATCCAAATACCAAACATGACTACATAATTCAGATTTTTGAAGGCATCTATGCAGTTGGAAAATATTTCATTTATGAAGACTTGATAGAGAAAAGATCTAGGTTTTGTGCTTTTCTAAAGATCTCATCATCATAGTATTTACATCTTGGTGCACCTCATATATTTCCCTGGTAGAATGTAAATTCCTGGAGACTACTTGTGTTTGTAACTGTGGTGCCTCACACAGCACCTTGCACATGGTAGTTGTTTAATATGTTTTGTTAAATTGAATTAAATTGACCATTAATAGGGGTTTAGAACTGGTATTAACACTTCCTGCAGGAGATTAAAAACAAAACAAAACAAAACAAAAAAAAACAACTAAACCCTTCAACCCTTTCTCTGGTACTTCAATGAATTTGTGGTCTCATTGATGTGGATACATTGATGTAGATATTTACACAGATACATATCAGCCTATCTGTCCCTGCCATGCTATAAGTGATTCTTGTCCACATAATCCAGTAGATTTCCCACAGGGAATGAGCTGGGGTCTTTCTCCAGCTCATTTGGCATGTGTTTATGAAGCATGGGGGCTGTCCATCATTTTCCCTCCTCATCTGTGACTGGCTCATCTGTTTTTCAAAGTAACACATTTCTATGATGATTTTCTTTACACAGTTTCTTCTGAGCAATTTGTAATGTGTTACAGGTTTGTCATTCACTTCTCAGTTACCTTTTGTGTGATCCCCAAATGAAGGTTTGTGAGGACTGATATTTTATGATGTGCTGTATAGCATCACTAGAAGATATTTGCATTCAAAAGGATTTGCCATTGTTTCGTAGAGAAGCTTTGGTCATTTCAAAGACAACCCAATCCACTATTCTCCTTTTCTGTTCTGGTTAAATTATCTAAAAACTAATAATAATAACAATAACAATAACAACACCTTGAATTTTTACAGAGTTTTTCATTTGTCAAAACTTTCTCCTATCTATTATTTCATTTTTAGACACTGGCTTCCCATTAAGTCACTCTCATAGCAACATCTTTTGTGTTTAAAAAAAAAGCATGCAAACCTGTAGACAGTAATGGATGGGATTTTTCCTTGTGATAAAGACCTAGGTCATCTCAAAACCTGGTGTGATACCCCAAGAATCAATTAGTGTAACTGTGCAACACAAGCACTGTGTATCCCAAATAAGTTCGTAAGTGCTGTCTCTCATGTCTAGCACCCATAAATACTTATAAGAGTCAGCTTAGTAAAGCAGAATCAAAAGTGTCCCGGACTTCAATCATAGCCACAGAACCCTAAAAGACTCTATCCCATGCCTTCTCCAGAGCTTCGGAGGTTAAACCCTAATCAGATCCAGTCTCACACCCTGCTTCTTCAACTTCATATTTCTACTGTCTGACTCCTAGGAGGACTTCCCCCCACTAATACCTCATCCCGTGTCTATCTGTCATGAGGCAGGCCATCCAGGAGACAGAATCATGAACTGCCATGAAGTTGGACCTTGAACAACCTAATCATCTAACTTTCTCAGCAGACTTGTTTTGAACCACTCTCGTTCTAGCTAGACTCATTCCTCAATGGTTCACATATTTACCAGACTGGGATTACTCTTATCACCCATCTCCTTCATTCCTCCACATGCTGTTAAAAGGAATCAGAGAAAATCATGAACCTATGCTTGCTACATCCATTACAAATACATAATTTCAAATGGCTTTTCCTTCAATGGGGGCAATCTTTTCATACTTCTCTAATTGATTCACTCTACCACTCACCACATCAGCTCTTCCAAATTTTTCATTCCCTCTTCAAGCTTCTCACTGCACTCTCTCAGCTGAAAACTGTACTTCGTACTTCACCAAACAAATTGAAGTCATTCACTACCTGCTTATCTCACATCACTCAGACATATTCCTCCATTGTCTCCACCTCTGTTCTGTTTTATATGGTTATGTGGATCTTCTCCTTGCCAAGGCAAACTTCTTAATCTGCACCCTTGACCCCATCCCCTTGTGTTTTCTCCAATAGATTGTACCCACTCTCATCACTACTCTCACTGACCTTCAATCTCTTCTTTTCTTCTGGCTCCCTCCCTGCTGTCAACAAACATGCTCATGTCTCTCCTATCCTTAAAAAAAATCCTTGAGTAATATAACCATCCTCACTAGCTATCATCCTATTTATCTTTTCCCTTTCCCAACTCATCTCTTTGAGAAAACTTTCTATCTAGGGGCCTCCACTTCTTTTCTCCCCCTCTTTTAAACTCTTTGTTTTGGCTTTCAAAGTCACAATTCAGCTGAAACTACTTGCACAAAGTTATCAATGATCATTTAATTGCCAAATCAAATTATCACAGTCCCTATCTTTCTTGATTCTTTTCAGTGTCCAGCACTTTTGATCACCTCTTCTCCTAGATACACTCTCCTCGGTAGTTTTACATGACATTCCTCTCTCTTGTTTCTATTGCTACCTTCCTGGTTAGTCCACAATCTCCCTTGCTGGATCTTCAGCTGGGTCATACCTACTAACTATGGATGTCAAAACTCTGTCCTGGACCCTCTTCTCTTCTCACTCTATTATACCTCACTTAGTAAGCTCATCGGCTCCCATGAATTTAATTACCATCTCGTTCATATAATTCCAGATCTCTATAACCAACTATATATTTTCTTCTGAATTCTGTTTCCAAATAACCAATTGCCTTTTGGACATCTCAAATTTAATGGTCCTTAAACATCTGAAACTCAACCTATCCAAAATTGAACTCATGTTTCTCCTTCAAAAATTCCCCTCTTCTCAATTTTCTTAGTACTCTCAAGAACATTGCCATTCTTCTAGTCCCCCAGGCTTGCAACTTTGGTATCACCTTCAACTCCTCATTATTACTTATTTAACATAACCAATTTGTTTCCAAGTCTTGGCATTTCTACCTTCACAATATCTCTCACATATGTATCTTTCTCTCTGCCCACTACATAACCACCCCCCTGATAAAGGCTCTCATCATGACAGACCAGGACTATAGGAATAGACTCTGAATTGCTCTTCCTGCTTCAAGTCTCTCCTTTCTCTACTACATCCACCACTCAGCAACCAACTCAAAAGTGCAGATATAACCATATCACCCACTTTTCAATAAACCCCAGTGGCTTTAGGATGAAATATAACATGCTCTTTGGGACTGTTAAAGCCCTTCATAACATAGTTCCTTTCAATCTTCCAAGTCCTTTTACATTTTACTTCCTTACACTCATTATAGTCTCACTTCACTGTCCAACTTTCTATTCCTCATGCATGACATTCCATTTCCCATCTCCATTCCTTTGCACTGATTATTTCCCATGCCTGGAATACTCTCCTTTTCTACCTCTTACTCTTATCTTCACTTTATTCTTTCAAGACTCAGCTCAAATCCCAAATTTGGTAGAAGGTATTTCCTAGTCCTCTCATCCTCACCCCCAGTGTCCTCCCTCTGAGCTTACCTTCTATGTACAGTGTACCTCTTTCACATGTATATAATTATTTGCCTATTGTCTATCCCATTAGAATGTGAGCTCCTTGAAAGCAAACATCATACCTTTACCTGTCTTCATCATTAGTACTTAACACTAGGGATACATAATAAGCACTTAAACATAGGAATTTAGTGAATGAATAATTACCCTGGCATGAATCCCAAATCTTTCAGTTACCATCTATATGACCTGAGGCAAGTCATTTGATCTCCCTGAACATTAGTTTTCTCATCTTTAAAATGATTAGGGTTGGACATGTTGATTACCATAGCTAACAAAATATATTGTATCATCGCAAACATTCAGTTTCACTAAGTGCTGTATCCTTCATTCAGACTATATAGCAATATACTTTGGGTTACATAAAATTCTTAGGAAATCTATTCATTTTAACTATTAGGTGATATGTATTAAATGTCCATTATGTACCTACAAATAACTGTGCATATACTGTACATACAGGTCTTATGCCCTGATGCTTTGAAAAATCAGTGATTTTATTACTAACAAGAATTCCTCCACAGACATAGGTCATAATCCTTCCAATTCTACTTTTACTATGTGATCTATTTACCCATAAATCCTGTTTAGAGGATCTATCCAATATTTCACAGGACTTCATATTGGCTTTTATTTTATTTTATTTTTTAGTATCAAGGCAGTACTAAGATATCACATGGGCAATACACATTACATCTCATCCTCATTACATAGTTGTTTAGTACCTCAGTACCAGGCTTACATCTCACTTTTTGGCCATCTCCACACTATGCTGATATGCTAGTACCTCATACCACCCACCTCCTTCCTACTTAAAACACTATTCCTCCCTTCGTCTTTTCTCTCCCCCTTTCTACTGTCCTCCCTATTTGCTGTTCTCCTTTCTTAGATGTAAGCACAGGGATTAAATTAACATACTTGTTTATATCCTCAAGAGTAGCACAATGTTGACATACAAATAAGTGCTCAATCAATACTTTATCTGGCTCATCCTCTTTTGAAATCCTGAGGCAACTAGGTGGAGTGGTAAAAAAAAGAGTGGGGCCTGGTATAGGAATGACCTAGGATGAATAGTGGCTGTGTCACTCTTTGTAAGTCACTTAACTTCTCTCCACTTCAATTCCCACACCTGTAAAAAATGGGATAACAATAGTATATACTTAACAATGTTCTTGTGAATATCAAATGAGATTTATATATATAGTATATAGATGTTTTATTAAGTGCTTATTGGACCAATGAATAAAAATATGAAGATGGAGAATGATTATTGTGATAGATAACATTTATATAGCAGTTTCAAATTTGTAAAGCAATTTAGATTATCCATAAAGCAGCAATTTAGATTATCCATGAGGCACTTTATATTTTGTTTCATGTTCTATATAATTAATTTATATATCTTTACATTACATTGTATGTACAGTGCTTTGAAAACCTGAAAGTGCTATATAAATGCCATCTATTATAATATCTTACATCTTTATGTTCTCCTTAATTTATTCATCCAACAAATATTTACTATAGATAGGCACTGTGCTAGATGTTTAAGGGAAAGCTAAAGTTTAAATAAAACATAGACCTTGTCCTTGCAGATATTTCATTTGGAGGAACATTCATAATTTTTCATTAGCAAAATGCTGCAACCTGTTTGTGCCCTCCAAACATCTCTCCATTGCCCTTTGGGTTACCTGTTATTGTAATTCTTTTGATAGCATAACATTTCATGATATAGAGCTATAAAGCAATGAGACACTTTTGGTGTTAAAGAAATGGGTGGTTGAATTCCTGATCACAAGACAAATAAGAAATGTTCTCCTCACAACCTCTCAAACCTCTCCAAAATAGGGATTATGTGCCAAGATCAGGTAATTTCACCTGTATCCACATTCTAGGACAAAAGAACCCTTAGAAGGTAGGAATCTAATGAATTAAGAGTAGAGAGGAGTAATCCCTAACCTCTAGTAGGACTGCACAAATTGACCCAGAAACTTGCAATGGAACTCAACTCCACTCCTTGCCACTTCCTCTGAGTGACATGGAAAACTAAAAGGCACAAGTTTGTCCTGGCTGGAACAGCAGCACTTTGTGATACAAAAGCTCACCCAAAGAACTGAGGAACAGTGGAAACTGGGGAGGATACATGTTGTGTGGCTGTTTGATACTACATTAAGTTTGAGGGAAAAGAGTCCAGTATTCATCTATGGTCAATTTTGTCATCCCAGGTATCATTTGAGACAAATCCTAAAACTGGTGAAATGTGCACTGCCGAGTGCAGGAGGAGGTTGAGACAGATTTCAGGTCCAGCCTCTAGAAGAAAAAAAACTGTTATCTAAGGGGAAATAGACAGAAAGTGAACAATAGGGAAATATAAAAGAAAAAAAAGTAAAATTACTAATAATCTCAGGAGAGAGAAGACCTCAAACATAAGCAGGTAGACCAAGAGGTAAGTTATTAATAATAGAAGGTAATATTGTCTCAAGAACAGCTAAAAGCAACTTGGCATGAATAAATATTATAAGACAAAGAAAAATCAATCAGCATGTGTTATGTCAGAGGAACCTGTGGATTCTCAAGAAAGTATGGAACCTAAGCAGAATGTTCCTGAGCAGTTTAAGAGATAAATAAGACTTCTGGGAGTCAAGATGGTGGAATAAGCAGTAAATCACTGTAACTCTCCCTTATTCACCTCCAAACAACCATAAAATAGCATCCCAGAACAAATCCTAGAACAGTGGAGTCAGCAGAAAGACAGTGTGGAGTGGTATTTTAGCTCAGAAGACTTGGAAGATCAGCAAGGTCCATCTCACTCAGGTAAAAGGGGAATGCAGTCTAAAACAGGAAGCATTCCAGCAAGCCAGCAGCAAGCCTCACCTCAGCAAACCAGTAGGAGATCCTGAGTCCCAGTGTGGTGGAGCAGGCGAATGCCAACACCAAGACTCTCCAGCTGCCTTAGCATAGCCAGGGGAACCAGCAGAATCCAGGTCTGAGAATTATCTTTGTGCTTCAATGTAGCATTGAAATGTAGCACTCATTGGGCAGGCAGGCATCTCATAGAGCCTAGACCTTCACATGCTTCAGTACAGCCCAGGGCAAAGAGGCATCCTGCAGGGGCCAGACTTCCACATGCTTCAATGTAGCCCTGGGAAAAAGCTAAAAAACTCCCACTTGGCCTCAGCACATGCCAGGTATCACCACTAAGACCCCAGCTCAGCACTAGGTATTCTACCAGACCCCTTCAGCCTCCAGAAGTGCCAGCTATCCCTATTCCACCCTGTCAATGCAGCACCAGACACAAGGATCCCCTGTGAGTCCCAGGGCAACATCAGCCCAGAACCAGGTAAACAGCCAGGGCCTGCAGCCACTTGCACAAGAAGCTTGAGACAGAGTCCCTTTCACCCTGGGAAAGAGATCAAATTAAAAGAAAGGGAAAAGGACAAAAAAAAAAGATGAGCAAAAAACAACAAAAAGGAATCTGACCATAGAAAGTTATTATGGTGACAGGGAAGACCAAGACACAAATTCAGAAGAGGGCAACAAGTTAAAA
This sequence comes from Vombatus ursinus, assembly GCF_900497805.2. Taxonomy (NCBI): domain Eukaryota; kingdom Metazoa; phylum Chordata; class Mammalia; order Diprotodontia; family Vombatidae; genus Vombatus; species Vombatus ursinus. The sequence goes on along the minus strand of NW_020954569.1, from coordinate 75,002,351 downwards.
CACACTATGGGCAAAACCCCAAAGAAAAATAGAAAGTGATCTCAAGCCCAGAAAGAACTCATGGAAGAGCTCAAAAACGAACCAGAGAGGTAGAAGAAAATTGGTAAAAGAAATGAAAGTGATGCTAGAGAATCATGAAAAAAGACAACAGTTAGAAAACTGCTTAAAAAGTAGAATTGGCCAAATGGAAAAGGAGATACACTGAAGAAAGCAACTCCTTAAAGAGTATAATTGGCTAAATGGAAAAGAAAGTACAAAAGCTAATTGAGGAAAACAACACCTCAAAAGTTAGAATTGGGCAAGTGGAATCTAATGACTCTATGAGGCATCATAAATCAATCAAACAAATTCAAAAGAATGAAAAAGTGGAAGAAAATGTGAAATACCTCATGGGAAAATCAACAGACCTGGAAAATAGATCCAGGAGAAATGATTTCAGAATCACTGTACTACCTGAAAGCCATAATCAAAAAGAAGACCTGGACAGTATCTTCCAAGAAATTATCAAGGAAAACTGCCCTGATGTCCTGGAACCAGAGGGCAAAATAGGCATTGAAAGAAGCCACTGATAGCTTCAGGAAAGAGATCCCAAAATAAAAACCACAAGGAACATTTTAGCCAAATTTTAGAACTATCAGGTCAAGGAAAAAACACTGTAAATGGCCAGAAAGAAAAAATTCAAAAAGACGGAGTCACAATCAGGATCACACAGAACCTGACAGCTGCAACATTAATGGATCAGAGGTCATGGAACATGATATTCTGGAGGGCAAAGGAGCTAGGACTACAACCAATAATCACCTAATGGTCATTCAAAGAAATAGGATTTCAAGCCTTCATAAGGAGACCAGAACTAAACCAAAATGTTGACCTCCAATATCAAGAGCAAAGAGGAGCATAAGCAGGTAAAAAGGGAAAAGAAAATGTAAGGAATCCAAAGTAGCTAAACTGTTTATATCCCTACACAGGAAGATGATATTTGTACTTTTTAAAAATTGTATCACTAACAGTACAGACAGAAGGAATATATGGATATAAGATAGAGAGAATATGGGTATAAGGTGAATTTGAGGGAATGACATAAACAATTAAGGAATGAGAAAATGGAGTACAATGGGTACAGAAGGAAGGGAGAGGTAAAATAGGGTAAACTATCTCATGTGAAGAGGTGAGAAAGACCTATTACAATGGAGGGGAAGATGGGAGGGAAGGTGATGGGCATTGCTTGAACCTTACTCTGATCAGTATTGGTTCAAAGAGGGAATAATATACACAATCAGTTGAATATAGAAATCTATCTTACCCTACAGGGAAGTAGGAGTGGAGGAATTTAAGTAAAGTGGGGCAGGGCAAGGGGGGCAGACTGACCCAAAGGGAAGACAGATCAGTGGAGGTGGTAGATAGAAGCAAAACACTGGTGAGGTGCAAAAGGATGAGAGGAGAGACAGGATAAACAGGAGGAAGAATAGAATGGAAGGAATACACAAATAGTAATAATTATAAATGTGAATGGGATGAACACTCACATAAAATAGAAGTGGATAGCAGAATGGATCAAAAACAATATGTTGCTTATGAGAAACACACTTGAAACAAAGAGACACACACAGAGTAACAGTAAGGGGCTAGAACAGCATCAATTATGCTTCAGCTGAAGTAAAAACAGGGGTAGCAATCCTGATCTTAGACAAAATAAAAGCAAAAAATAGACCTAATTAAAAGAGATAAGGAAGGAAACTACATCTTGCTAAAAGGTACCACAGGCAATGAAGCATTCAAATTAGAAGAGCAAGGAATAGTCTATCCACAAGATCTATGGGGAGGGGAAGAATTCATGACCAAACAAGAGAGAGAGAGCATTGCAAAATGTAGAATAAATAATTTTGATCATATTAAATTGAAAGACTTTTATACAAACAAAACTGATGCAAACAAGATTAGAAGGAAAGCAGGAAGCTGGGAAATAATCTTTACAGCAAGTCTCTCTGACAAAGGCTTCATTTTTCAAATATATAAAGAACCAAGTCAAATTTATGAGAATACAAGCCATTCCCCAATTGATAAATGGTCAAAGGACATGAACAGGCAGTTTTCAGATGAAGAAATCAACGATATTTATAGGCATGTGAAGAAGTGCTCTAAATCACTTTTGATTAGAGAAATGCAAATTAAAACAACTCTGAAGTACCACCTGACACCAATCAGATTGGTTAATATGACAAAAAAAGAAAAATGATAAATGTTGGAGAGGATGTGGGAAAATTGGGACACTAAAGGAATTGAAAACTGATCCAACCATTTTGGAGAGCAATATGGAACTATACCCAAAGGACAACCAAACTGTGCATACCCTTTGATCCAGAAATATCACCACAAAGTCTGTATCTCAAAGAGATCATAAAAAAGGGAAAAAGACCTACATTGCAAAAAATATTTGTAGCAACCCTTTTCATGGTGACAAAATATTAAAAATTGAGGGATGCCCATCAACTGGTGAATGACCAATAAGCTGTCAAATATGAATGTAATGGAATATATTGTGCAATAAGAAATGGTGAACAGGCACATTTCAGAAAAACCTGGAAAGACTTGTATAGACTGATGCAAAGTGAAATGAGCAGAACCAGGAAAACATTGTACACAGTGTTAGCAATATCATGTAATGATCAACTATGAATGACTCAGCTTTTCTCAGCAGCACAATGATCTGAGACAAATACAAAGGACTCATGAAGAAAAATGCTTTCCATATCCAGATAAAGAATTGATAGACTCTAAATAAAGATCAGAACAAATTTTTTTCACTTACTTTATTCTTTCTCATGTTTTTCCCTTTTGATCTGTTTCTTCTTCCACAATTGTGATGAATATGGAAATATGTTTTGCATGATAGCATATGTATAAACTATATCAAACTGGCTACCATTCTCGGAAGGGGAAGAGTGAGGGAGGGAGAAAAATTTGGAACTCAAAATCTTGTGAAAATGAATGCTAAAAATTTTCTTGATATGTAATTGTGGGAAAAATAAAATACTATTTAAGGCAAAAAATGAAAATATAATAAGACAGAGGGAGAAAAGAACTAAATAAGAATTGTGAAAATAGAACTTATGGCCTATACAATAGAAATAATTAGCAGAACTGAACAATTTGAAGCCAGAGTAGTGAGTGTCACCAAAGAAACAAAAGAAAATAACTGACTGAGAATGAAAATACATAGAAATAAAGGATAATATGGAAGAAGAAAAGCAAAAAGCAATGTTAAAAGAAAATATGATCACTATACAAGCAAAATATATTGATCTCAAATTAAATATATTGATCTCAGATAAAATACATATAAAGAAAGGATTATAGGTGTCCCAGAGAAACATTGCTTTAAAAAAAAACTAAACATTGTAATATAAGAGATAATAAAATAAAGCCATCCAAAATTTCAAAACAGAAAATAAAGTGTCAATCAAAAGAACCCACAAATCACATCCAGAAAAAAATCCCCATTCTGCAAACTCCAAGACATATAGTGGTTAACTTTAAGAATTCTAATGACAGAGAACAAATTCTGCAAGTAAGCAGGAAAAATTCCTTCATATATAAAGAAAAAATCTGTTACTTATGAGAAACACACCTAAAAAAACAAAGACGTAAATAGAATAAAAATGAGAGGCTAGAAAAACAATTATTTTTTGCTATTTAACAGATGAATCCAAAAAAGCAAAAAGTATAGACATAGTATCAAAGCAAAAACAGTCATAACACAAAAAGGATGGAAAGGGAAACCATATTGTGATGAAAAGAACCATTGACAGCACACCAATATAAATAATAAACAGTTCTTCCAAATGAGTTAGTAGCTAAGTTAATGCAGGAAAAATTTAAGTGCAATAAGACATAGATAGCAAAATAACAATGACAAGAGATTTCAATGTCTTTATTTTGGTTTTAGATAAGTCTAACAAGAGGAAAAAATATAGAATTGAACAAATTCCCAAAGAAACTACAGCTAAAACATTTACGGTGTCTTCCAAAAGGGATTGCAATAGAATAAATGTATTTCTCAATACCATATGAAATTTTTACAAAAATTGATCATGTATTAGGCACAGACATATTGTAAAGAAATTTCCAGACAGAAATCATGAATACACGGTTTGCATATCTTAACACCATAAACATTGTAATCAGTTCAAAGAGAACAACATTAACAAAAAGACACAGACCAAAATGGAGATTTAATAATGAAATTTTAAATAATCAGTGGATCAAAAAAGAAACCATAGAAACAATTAATAATTATGTGAAAGGAAAACCTGATAAAAACAAGCTACTAAATTTCTGGGATGCAAATAAAGCAGTCCTTAGAGGAAATGTTAGTAAACTAGAAAAAAAATAGAGAATTAATTAACTGAATATGCATTTTAAAATTGGAGAAGCAACAAACAAACAAGTGTAATATAAACACAAAAGATGAGATATTAAACATTAGAGGAGAAATAGGTCAATTAGAGATATAAATATAACACTGATATAATATAAAAATGATAAATATAACTTAAGGCTGGTTCTTGGAAATTGCTAATGAAACTGATAAATCTTTAACCTTGCTGTTATTTCAAAAGAGGGCAGAAAATCACATCAACAAAGTAACAAATTAGTAAGATGAAATCAGAACAAACTAAGGGGAAAAAAGAATTATCAGAGGCTACTATTCAATTGCATGCTGGAAAGCTGAAAACACAAAAGAAATAGAATATCTTCAAAAATATACAATACCTGAACTAACAGAAGATCTGATCCAATCTTAAAAAAGGAAACAGAGTAGCTATAAAAGATCTACCAAAGAGAAAATTCTTGGTACCAATGGATTCACAGGAGAATTCTATTAAACTTTTAAAGTACTATTTGTTCTTTAATACTACAAAAATATTCTGAAAAGTTGAGGGAAAAGAACCAGATTGATTTTATGAGACAACTATGGTCCTTATTTCTACACCAAGGAAAAATAAAACACAGAATTACAGACCAATGACATTAATGAGTATTGATTCAAAAAATTAAATAAAATCTCTCCAAAAAATCATTCATTTTGACTAGGGATGCAAAAATAGTTCAGCATTAAGAGATCAATTGACATAATTAATCATATTAAATGAAAAACTACATGATCATCTCAGTAGATGTGGGGGAATTTTTAAAAAATACAACACTCATTAAAGTTAAAAACCCTACAAAGTATGGACATAGAGTGGACTTTTAAAATTATTATTCAAAGTATCTATCTAAAACCAAAAACAAGCATCATATTAAATTGGGATACACCAGAACTTTCCCCAATAAATATAGGAGAAAACAACTATGTCCACCATCCCCACTATTATTTGATGTCATTAAGGTAATAACAGCAATAGCAATAAGATAAGAGAAAGAAAGTAAAGGCATAAAGGTAGGTCAAGAGATGAAACTATCTGTATTTACTACTGATGTGGTGGTTTACTTAGAAAATTTTAGGGAAGCAACAAAGTATTCTAATTGAGAAAATTAAAAGCTTTAGCAAAGTTGCAGGCTCAAAATAAATGCTCAAAAATAAGCAGCATTTTTATATAATATTAAAAACATAAAATAAGCAATAATGCTGAAATCCCACTTGAAATAGCTACAAATGAATAAACTATCTGGGGATCAATCTCCCAAAACACGCGGGAGTGTGCGCATACACACACACACACACACACAAACTTGTAGAGATTCAATTACAAAGTACTCTCTGAACAAATAAAGAACAACTTAAGTAACTTGAAGAATATTCAGTGCTCATGGGCGGGGACCATGCTAATATAATAAAAATAATAATACTACCAAAATTAACTTAGAATTTTAATGCTATAATAATCAAATTAGCAAAAGATTACTTAATATAACTAAAAAAAATAAAGTTCATTTTTTAAAATGGTTTAGAATATCTAGGGAAATAATGAAAAGAGATTGGGTCAAAGGAAGAATATCACTTCCAGACCTCAAACTATATTACAAAGCAGCAGTAGTCAAAACCATTCGGTATTGGTTAAAAAATAGAAGTGAATAAATGGAACAGACTAGACAAGGGAAAAATAAGAAACAGCAGATCTCAGTACCTCAGTGTTCAATAAAACTGAAAGTATAAATTACTTTTAAAAGAGCTCCTTATCTGATAATATTCTACTGGGAAATTGAAAAGCAGTCTGGTAGAAATTAGAGCAACACCTTATACTGTATTTCACAAAACATCCTAAATGAATACGTGATTTTAATATTAAAGATCATGCTTTTCTGAAAAAAAAATAGAGGTAGATCATTAGTTCTCAAACTATGGGTAGGACATGTATTCTTAACCAAACAAAAGATAGAAACAATTACAGAAGATAAAATAGATAACTTTGATTACAAGACTGAAAAGCTTCTCCACAAACAAAATTAGTACACTTAGGATTAGAAGACTAGTTAAATGGGAGTGAGGGGAATTGTGCCAAATTTCTCTGGTAATTGTTAGGTATCCAAGAAATATAAACAACTTAAATATCTATAGCCATTTAGAGAGAGAAAGAGAGAGAGAAGAAGAAGAAGAAGAAGAGAGAGAGAGAGCGAGAGAGGGAGACCCAAAAGCCATTCCCCAGTAGTCAAGAGACCATAGAGTATGAACAAATAGCTCTCAAAAGAATTGTGAACTATTAACAATCACATGAAAAAATGCTCCAAATCACTTATAATGAAGAAAAATTCAAATCAAAATAGCCCAGAGGTTTCTCTTCACAAATTGCAAATTGGCTAGCTTAACAAAAGATGGTAATAGTCAATGTTGGAGGGATGTAGGAAGATAGGCACACTAATGCATTGTTACTGTGTTGTGAATCATATACAATCATTTTGAAAAGTAATTTGTAATTATTCAAATAAGGTGACTAAAATGTCCACACCCTCTAAACCAAAGAATCCATTATTAGGATTATGCCACAAGGAAGCCATTGATAGGAATAAAATTATATTCATCAAATTAGTTATAGTAGTATTTTGGGGAATAGCAAAAATTGGAAATAAAATAGATACCCATTCTAAACAAATTGTGATACATGAATGCAATGACACATTACTGTACTATAAGAAATAATAAGCGAGATGAATATGGAGAGGCATGGGAAGAGCTACAAAAATTGATAAAGTGAAATAAACAACTCTAAAAATATTATATAAATGATTACAATAATGTAAATGGAAAAAAGCCATAAAACTAGAAAAATCAAAAGTGAATGTTGAGAAATTATGAAGGAGAAGCATAGTTAAAAATCCCCATCTCCACCCCACTGAAGAAGTAGGAGGTCCACCAATATTGTACAGTACTCACATTTTTAGAATTTTTTGACATATTAATCAATTATGCTAATTTTTTCCTCTGCTTTCTCTCTTTTTTTAATTTTTGTCTTTAAAATATTATTTTTATTTGGGATAACTCTCTGGGAGGGATAGGGATAATGGAAGAAATTAGGATGATAGAAAAAACAAAAGACATGAAAAAATTATTTTTAAAAATGAACTGTTGTAGTGACAGCCAATAGGGTGTCATTAAAAATATGGTGTAAAGTTTCAATCATAATTTAGCATGTTTTTCTCCTTTTCAATTTCAAGCCAACTCAATGTCCCTCCACACAGTGTATGATCAAGCTGCTGCTTTTTATAAACTAATTTAATGGACTCTTCATCTCTCTTTATTGTCCAGTGTAGATGGTTAAACAAAATCTTTGGAATTACTACTGAATTCTCTGAATTCAACTCTGAATTCAGCAAAATCAACTGTGAAAAAAAGCATTTGAAATAATTTCTGAGGTGTTCTATGAGAAAAGTCTCCTACCCTCCTAGATCATAAGTCTTCTAGAAGAGAGAAAATGTATGTGTAGGAGACAAGTGGATTACAGTAGGAGTACCAATAGGGACTACCTTTGTGATTTCATTAATAACAGGAACTCCCAGCTAAGGAAGTTTTGTTAGCCAGTACAGATCAGCAGCTTCTCTGAAACTTAGAGTGATTCTTAGAGTGTTGCCTAGGGCACTGAGAAATTAAATTATTTATCCAGAATCACATGACCAGTATGCATTACAGGCAGAACTTGAACCTAAAGCTTTCTGGATTTGAGGACATCTCTCCACACATAACACCACGATGCCTATACTGAAAACAGTATGATAAAGGGTGTAATAACCAACCCTGGCTCCAGGGGACTGAGGAAGTAGTTACCCATTTCTTGACAGAGGAGTGAGAAACTCAAGGTATAGAATAAAACATGGACTTTTGGGTATGACAAATGTGTGGATTTAGATTTACTTGAATTTATTTTTTTTTTACAAGCACTATGTTTTTCTTTCTTTTTGAAAGGAGTAGTAATTGAGGAGAGGGAAAAAGGAATATAGAAATAGAGTTGCATAGATAGAAGAAAAGAAGGTCATTGAAGCATTTTGAAGAGCACAGAACTGCAGGAACTTTAGAAGAAAACACAGAGAAGCAGAACAGCTTTGAAATTAATAGGTTGAATTTATTATTATATACTTTTTAAAGAATAAACTGTGTAATAGAGATTTATAATCACATACAATGATCTTTTTCTGTTCTACTCTATACATGATGTTTCCTTCTTTCCTTCCTTCCTTCCTTCCTTCCTTCCTTCCTTCCTTCCTTCCTTC
>NW_020954569.1:74929721-74993635 GCF_900497805.2 Vombatus ursinus | reverse complement strand
TTCCTTCCTTCCTTCCTTCCTTCCTTCCTTCCTTCCTTCCTTCCTTCCCTCCTTCTTTTCTTTCGTTCAGTTTTGGTGTTCATTAGATTCAGAACAAAACAAAAAGAAAAGAAAAAAAAAAGTAAATAAGCCTTGACTCTGTTTTGTAAGAAATTAGGTAAAAGGCTTTATTTTCATTTCATCCATAGCCTGGAGTTGACACCCTATTTAGCAAAATTAATTCCTTTTTAAGAATGAAGGAGCCAAACTTGGTCCCAAAGAAAAGATCTGAGAAGGCATCTCCTTCCCTTCTTTGTAAATGTGGGGGACTATGGGTGTGGAACTATTTTTTTTTTGGTTGTTGTTCACTCATTTCAGTCATGTCCAACTGTTTATGACCCCATTTGCAGTTTTCTTGGCAAAGATACTGGAATGGTTTGCCATTTCCTTCTCCAACTTATTTTACAGATGAGGAAACTGAGGCAAACAGGATTAAGTGACTTGTCCAGGGTCACACAGCTAGTAAGCGACTGAGGCTGGATATGAACTCAGGAAGATGAGTCTTCTTGACTCTAGGCTTAGCACTCCACCCACTGAGCCACCTAGCTACCCCTGTGGAAGTATAGATGTCAGATATTTTTTACATGTTTTCTGGTTCTTCTAAACTTTTTTCCATTTAATTAAGTCAAGTAAAATTTCTTTTCCTTGTTTCCCATTCAACTTATTTTGTTTGCTAGGTTTTTTTTAAATATTCTGCACCTTTTTCTAAAAAGGATTTATTTCCCCTATTCTCTTTATTAATTTTCATCCCTTTCTGACTATTCAAAAATTTTATTCTTTGATTCATTGTTTTTATGCTTATTAATTCCTTATTTGGTTTCTGTATTCTTTATGGAATATAAGTTTCTAAGGTACCTATTTTCAGTTCCTTATACTAAAGAGCTTCTCTTATTATTATTATCATTATTATATTATTATATTGCCTTGTATATCTTGCTCTTTGCCCCCACCCCATTTTTCTGGAGGACCTCACTTTTAGAAGTATACATTCCTGTAGGAGATATAGAGGATAGAAGTATTGCCCAATGGTAGAAATTTGTCAGTGTCCCTGATTGTGAAGTTCATTAGTACTTTCTTCCCTCCACATGATAATTTTCTTTCCCATTTGCCATGTAATGTCTTCTCTGTATTTATGCCCTCCAATCCTTCTAGATTTCTGGAGTTTTTATTTCCCTTCCACTGAGGCAAGATGCTGAACATGGAAGAACAAGACTCTCTCAGAGGCAGTGGTATTTTTAAGTAGCAAATCCCCACTCTCATTATAGGAAAAAATATAGATATATATACATACATACACACACATATTTACACATATATATGTGTGTGTGAATATATACATGCACACACATATAAATATATACATATACTCATACATATATAAATATATCCCCATGGTAGTATTGTTCAATAGGACCACCTCCCACCATTGAATCCCCCTTTCTATTCCCTTGTTTCAGTCACTCTCTTTGCCACTTCAACCATTCTCCCCTAGTCCTTCTTCCCTTCTTAAGATTATATAGTAGTTCTGAGAGGTTGTAAGAATTAGAGGTGCCAAGTAGTTCACATTTTTGGTCACATGACCTAGAAGTCTCTGTTGTGTTTTCAAAGTTGTTTTCCTTTATAATGTTCTTAAATTTTTAAAATCTCAATCCTGCTCACTTCACTATCCATCAGTTCATACAAGCCTTTCCAGGCTTCTCTGAAACCATCCTTTTCAACATTTCTTATAGTACAATAATATTCCATTACATTAAAATAGCATAATTTGTTTAGCCATTCTCCAGTTGATGATTAACTCTTTTGTTTCCTGTTCTTTTTTGCAATAAAAGGAGCTACTTTACAATTGACTTGATTAGGATGCATCACGATTCATTTCTGTCTTTTTCCTTCCCTCTTCCCTTTGACATGCCCTTAATTTCTGCTTTCATAATTCTCATTTCTCATCTTAGTTACATTATGTTGTGATACCATGTTCTTCTCAAATTCCACAGGGTGGCCTTCTTTGCTCTTAATTCATCAGTTTGTTAGCTTGTTGGTGCTCTTGGCTTCTTAGCCTATATAGACAAATGGAGTTACTCTTCCTCTTGCACAGAATTCTTATTTTGGAGAGTTTTGAGAAATTGTGAGCATCAGAGAAAATGCCAACTCCTCCATCTTGTTGGTCACATGATTCAAAATGTCCCATGAGTTTTTCAAGGCTGATTTTCTTTAAAATATTATTCTTAGTGTAGAAACAATCTCCTGATTCCTCATTTCACTGCATATCAGTTCACACAAGTCTTCCCAGGTTTCTCTGACATCATCTGTTTCTTCATTTCTTATGGCACCATAATATTCCCTTACATTTATAAACCATAATTTGTTCAGCATTCACTAGTTGATGGTCAAACTTTTATTTCCTGTTCTTTGCTACAACAAAAGGAGTTGCCATAAATACATTAATAATATAATTCCTTTTTCTCTTTAATTTCTTTGTGATTTAGGCATAGTACAAGCACCATTGCATCAAAGGGTGTGCATAGATCAATTGCTTTGGGGCCATAGTTTCAAATTATTTTACAGAAATGCTGGACCAATTTGGAGCTCCACCAACAGTGCATTAGTATTCCTGTCTTCCCACAGCCCCTCTAACATTTGTAATTTTCCCTTTTTTGTTGTCTCTACCAATCTGATGGTTGTGAGGTGAAAGTTTAGAGCTATTTTAACTTGCATTTCTCTAATCATTAGTGACTTGGAGGACTTTTCATATGACTATTGATTACTTGTATTTTTTCCTCTGAAAACAGCCTGTTCATAGCCTTTGACCTATTTGACATTTGCTTTCAGTATATACCATGATACCAGATATTTAGCAGAGAAGCTTTCTGAAAATATTTTTTCTACTTCACTGTTCCCCTTCTAATTTTAGCTGCATTGATTATGTACTCAAAATTGTTCATTTTATTTTCTGTGATTCTCTCTAACTCTTTTCTAGTCATGAGTTTTCCCCTTAATAATTTTAAATGTATTTTCTTCCTTGTTTCTCTAATTTTTTTATGATATGTGGCCTTTTATGTCAGGTATTCAGGAGTATGTTGGTAAATATTTAATGACCAGAACTCCAAAATCATAAATCCACTTTTAGGGTTAATTTGCATTATTAACATTTTCTACATTATTTTATTAAGTCTAGTCAAATTTAAGTCTGGACAGATTTCCAAAGGATAAATGCTCACACTGAAAAATTAACAATCAGCTTCTGTTAGCTGGTATAAACTGGCTCCAGAAATGCACATATCCATTTACAGTTTATTGTGACGTATAATATGAGACTTTGTTCCAAACATAATTTCTGCTACATCGCTTTCAAATTTTTCCAGTTTTTCTCCAATAATAAGTATTAAAGCCAGTATTTGAGGTTTCTGGTTACTAGAAACTATGTTACTATGTTTATTTGTTTCTATATGGTATATAATTAATCAGTTCCATTGATTGACTTTTTTATTTTTTATCAGCATCGAATAGTTTTAAGGATTACTGCTTTGTAGTATAGTTTGAGAGCTAGTATAGCTAAGTCTTTTCCTTGTGACTTAATTTTTCTTGAGAATCTTTACCTTTTGTTCTTACAGATATGTTTTTTTTTTTACTTTTTTTCCTTAGCTCTGTAAAGTAATTCTTTGATAGTTTGATTGGTATAGCACTGAAAAAGTAAACTAATTTAGCTATTATCATCATTTTTACTATATTTGCAAGGCTTAATAATGAATAACCAATATCTCTCCACTTACATATCTGTATTTCTGTAGAGTGCTTTATAGATCTAGTCATATAGTTCCTATGTTTCTTGGTAGGTGGATTCCTAAATGTGAAATCAGTTGTTAATTTTATTGGAATTTATTTTTCTATCTCTCAATGTGTTTTACTGGTAATATATTAAAAGACTAATGATTAATATTATTTTATTTTCCATCTGGCTACTTTGGTATTGATATTGATTAAATTATTGATTGGTTTAATTAATGTTAATAGACTTTCTAAGGCTCTCTACATGAACTTCAATACCATTTGCTCTTTGCTTATGCTTATTCCCTCAGTTTCTTTTTTCTGACTCCTAGCTATCACTGACATTTCCAGAACTATGTTAAGTAATAACTGTGATAATTGGCATCTATGCTTTGCTTCAGTTTTAATGGAAAGTCCATTACATATAATGCTGCTTATTCATTTTCAATACACTCTATTTATGATATTAAGAAAGGTACACTTATTCCTGTGTTTTCCAGGATTTTAACAAAAATGTTTATTGTAGTTTACCCAAAGCCATTCTGCTTTATTGATATACTCATGTGCCTTTGATTGGTACATATGATTAGTATGATCTATTATATGCATAGTTCTCCTAATATTGAACTAACCTATCTTGTTAGAATATATAATATGGGGTTTTTTTGCAGCTTATTTGCTTATTTTTATTGAAACTTTTTGCATTGATATTCATTAGGGATATTTGGCTGTAATTTTTTTTCTTCACTTTGTCTATCCTTACAAAAGTGATTTGACAAGTTCCTTTCTTTTCCTATTTTTTTTTCGGTTTATGCAATATTAGAATTAATGATTCTCCAAATTTTCAATAGAATTAACTTGTGAATCCATCCATTTCTGAGGTTTGTTTTTTCTGTGTGGGAGTTCATTTATGGGTCATTCAAATTCTTATTGTTTAGATTCTCTATTATCCTACTAATCTGAAATTTTTTATTTTTATAAATATTCATTTATTTTATTTAAAGTGCCTGTTTTTTGATATATAATTGGTTAAAATGGTATCTAATAATTTCCTTTAGTCTTTATTTGTTGTAAATTCTCCTTTCTTAATTTTTGATACTATTTGGTTAGCTTATCTCTTTCAGGGCAAAATAGTTGACACAGTGGATAGAGTACTGCTAGGCCCACAGTCAGGAAGATGAGTCTTCCTGAGTTGAGATCTGGCCTCAGATCCTTCCTAGGTGGGTCACCCTAGGTAAGTCACTTAGCTTTGTTTGCCTCAATTCCTCATCTGTAAAATGAGCTGGAGAAAGAACTGGCAAAGCACCCCAGTATCTCTACCAAGAAAATCCCAAATGAGGTCATAAAGAGTCAGACAAGACTGAGAACAGAGCTCTCTTTTTAAAATCAGACTATGTAATGATCTATTTTATTTCCCCCTCTAAAAAACCAGCTTCTAGTATCATTTATCAATTTAGTGGTGTTTTTACATTAAATTTTGTTAATCTATTCTTTGATTTTCAAAATTTGTATTTTGATATTTAGTTGGGTTCTTCTATTTTCTTTTCTGAAAAAAAACCTTTAAAAAAGATTTTCATATTTAAATACTCAATTCATCTGTATTTTCCTTCTTTCTTTTTTTTTTACTGATTAAAGTATTTAGAAATAAAACTTTTCCCTTCAAGACTGTTGTATCTTTATCCTAAGTGTTTTGTTATATTGTCTCACTGTTATAATCTCTGATGAAAACTCTGATGAAGTTTTCTTTTGTTCCTGTGATTTGTTCTTTGACCCATGAAATCTTCAGGATTAAGTTATTTAGTCACTAGTTAATTTTTAACCCTGTCTTCAATTACCCTTTTTATGAATATGATTCTTACTGAATAGTGATCATAAAGGATATATTTAATTTTTCTGCATCTGTTTTTGAGGGGTTTTACCCTAATTCATGATCAATTTGAAAAAAGGTGCCATTCCCAGGTGAGAAATTTACACACCACTTTCTATCCCTGTTTCAGTAATTGCTAAAGATCTATCTTTCATATGTAACTGTTCTAAAATTCTGTTCAGGTCCAAAACTTTTTTCTTGTTTATTTTTTAATTAGATTCCTATAGGTCTGAAATTAAGTACGTTGAGTTCCCAACACTTAAAGTTTTGCTATTTGTTCTTATAATTGTTTAAATTTGTTAAAACTTGGGTACTTACGTGTTATGTTATATGGTACATATATGTTAAGTTTTAATATTAATTCATTTTCTGTTATAGTTTTAAAGCATAACATAGTTTCCTGTTTATTTCTCTTAATCAAAACCCTTTTTGTTACTGTTATGTCTAAAATCATTGTTGCTACCTCTGATTTTTTGAGTTCAGTTCAGCAATAAGAGATTTTACTTTAGCTTTTTTTTGTCTATTTACATTCACAATTACGATTGTTAATTATGCATTTGCCTCCATTCTATCATTTCATACATTTTCCTCTCTTTGGTTCCCCTACCCATTTGTACAAAGATGAAGAGGATAGTGAGAAATCAGGGTGCTCAATACTAGTGATCTATACTTGACACACTCTGTTTCCATTCCACTGTCATCTCCCCTGCACCCAGACAGCAAATTATTGATTCTTACCCTTTCTTTCTTTCCTTTTAAATGCCTCATCATGATCCATCCAACGTTAGAGTTTCTTTTACTTATAACTGATACTTATCAGAATCTATCCTTTCTCACGGCCCACTGTCCACTTTTTCCATTCTCTACTATTTCACTATTTAATTGAATGTATTTCTACACCAAAATTTTTATGAGAGTTTGTGTGTTCTACTGTCCTCTCACTAGTTCTAATCAAAGTGTGGTTCAAGTGATCCCATCTTCCTTGTTTGTATAGTCTCCTACTTGTACACTCCAATTATGTTATAAGTCCCCTTCCCCTTCCCCTCTTTCTTTCTTAGTATATTGCTTTACCCTCCCTTTTTTTTTCTTCTTTTAAAATAATCAAAACAACAAAAACCACTTTCAGGCCTTCTTTTCTATTACCTTGCTTTATGACCCTTGATGACATTGGGGTTTAAAGGAGACACTTGTTTCTTTTCTCTCTGTTAGAATGTAAACACTTCATCATCATATAGTCCTTTCCAATTGCTCAATGATCTTGGCTTTTTATATTTCTCCCTTATGTGATCAGGGGTGTGCTAGTAAATGTTTAATAGCCAGCTCTCTAAAAAAATGTACACATAACACATCTTTAGGTGATAATCTGAATTATTAAAATTTTCTCCATCACTTTCTTAAGTCTAGGCAATCAACAAAATAATTAATCAAGCCTAATTTTGTAGCATTTACTAATTTCCTAGTTGCAAATGCTCACACTGAAAATTTAACAGTCTGCTCTTAGAAGTCAATAAAAGTTAGCTTCAGTACAGCCTTGGTCATGAGCTTAAAGTTCAGGTCTCTCATATAACACTATCCCTTGCTGAAAAATTGGTCATAATATATTAGAAAGCTCATTTCTTCCAGAAATTCTAGTTGTCTTGAAGGCCAAGCTGTGTTCTTGTTGAAGCTTTATTTATCGATGTTGGAAAGCTATTCTCTTCTGGATTTGTTTCTCTTGTGTCAGACTATGTGGTATTTCTTTATTACCAGTTTTGTTATTTTTGTTGATGATTCATTTCCTTACCTTTTTTTTCCTGAATTGGGACTTAGTATTAGGTCCAGGTTCTAGACACCTCTCAAAGGTATGTTGAAGTCTTCCTTAGTCCTAATCTGCATTATATGGTGTCATATTGTTGCTTTCTTCATATACTGAGGATTATGATCTTCAAGGACCACAGGTGCAGCTCAAGACAGGTAGCTACCCTCTTTCAGGACACTAATTGGTCTGATATTGTGAGTGGTATGTTCACTCTTGATTTGAGCTTTGTAGATTCCTAATACCGGTTTGGGACCTAAGCAGCTCAGTTGTAGGCTTAGCCATTGTTGGTCCTCCAGTAGATGACAACTTTTAGCCCAAGCCCCATTAGTTTTGGCTCAAGCCCCATCAGCTAAAATAGAAGGCTCCATAAGTTCAGAGTGACAAAATTGCAGGCTCCATGGTCAGAGCTTCTTGCTCTAGTTGCAAATCCTAAACCCTGATCCATGACCAAGGTAACACAGTTGCTGGCTTGCCCTTAGTTCATGTTCCCTGCCTTATGCTAATACTGCATGCAGGCTCTTGTCCTGTCCGTATACTAGGAAACTCTTCATGGGTCTTCCTGCCTTTAGCATTTCTCCAGTTCCCAGAGGTCTCTGACTTTCTCCTTGTGCTGACCTGGGCTGGAAAAAAATGACCCACTGTGATTTTCTCCTCCAATTTCTTGATCATTGTTTGACTTGATGTTCTTCAATCTTTGTTGAAGTAGTTGTGGGAGGGTTATACTATTTCCTCTTACTCAGTCATCTTTGGTAGTCTGACAAAGCCCATTTAGTTTCAAGGTGGTACTTTGACCTTAGAGAAATTCCTATATTGCAAAAACATATTGGATCAGGATTCAAAAGAACCTGTTTTTTGCTGTGTATTATAGACCTCAAAGACTATAGTGGATGACAGCTTAAAATGACTGATTAGCTTTAACTTTGTAAGGAAAGGGATTCAACATAGGTGGATGTTTTAATAAGGTGCCGTTATCATAAAACATTAGGTATTAACACCTCAAAATGCCAGCATTACAGGAAGAAGCTAAGTCATCACTAATATTATCAAGGAGAACAAGGATTTCCTTAGTTTTCCTTAAGTGTCTGAACAAATGTTACTTTTTTAATGTAGAAATTTTGCTAACAGACCTGCTGTTTTTCCATTAAGTGTGCCCTGTTGAGCTAAGGGAAGAGTGAGGCATGTTGCTTTGGTTCATAGATCAACAATGAAAGGAACAGATTGGTAGTTTTTATCAGCATTGACACTTGTGAGTACAGTTGTTCACAGGTGTTAGAAATCACTATTTGAGTAAAAGGCTAGGATAGGATTTCAAAATTCAAGTTCAGCAATGAAACCCTAGCTGAGCTTTATATTCTACAGTGAGGTTAAACCAACATTCTTAGTAATCATGAAAAATCTTTTTTCCAAAGTCCATTGATTAAGTTGAATTTCAATCATTAAATTTTAAATTCAAGTTACTTGGCACTTTTCTCTTGCTAAACCCTTTATAAAATTAATTAAGGATAGATAGTGAGGTGTCTTTATTATACTTATTTTAAAATTAGAAAATGGAACCAGAGAAAAAAAATGTTATAGAATGACCTTCTGGCAGATCTAGAATCAACTCAACGCCCCTAATTTCAAAGATTATGTTTGGTCTACTAGGTAACATTATTTCCTGAAGAATTTTTCCTCTTTTTCATTTTTGGCAGGTCTCTTGGCAGACTTAATTTGCATGTCTTATCATGCTAGGGTAAGGAGGCATCTTGAGGCACTGTTAACAGAGGAAATATTGTGACTTTGGAAATTTTGAACTCAATAGTATACTGGCCTAACAATAATACTAACCCTCACATACATCATTTGTCTTATGTTTTCCTGAGAAAAATTAAGTACAGTTCCTATATGAAATACAGTTTACTTCTTTTATGGCCCAATGGTTATCAATAAAAGTTATATTCTGGATAAGATATTTCATAGTCAATGAATATAATTTAATTGTTCATACCCTTTGATACTATGATCCCACTATTAAGCATATACTCCAGGGATATTAAAGGCAGAAATCAAGATCCTCTATATACCAAAATATTTATACTAGCACTTTTTGTGGTAGCAAAAATAAAATAAATAAAACTGTAAGTGAAAAGGGTGCCTATCTTTACAAAATATGGCATATAGGAAAAAAGGAATATTGTTTCAGTATAAATGAATATGAAGAATTCAAATAAATAAGGGAAATCTTATATGAATTTATGAGGAGTGAAATAAATAGAATCAGGAGAATAATTTATACAATGTCCACAGTGATATAAAAAAGTCAACATGAAAAGGCAATAGAATCTATATTAAAATGGAAATGACCAATCTTGGTCTCAAAGGATAGATTACAGAACTGCAGAATCTCAGAGTTGAGAGTGTCCTCAGAGGCCATCTAATCCTACTTATATCTAAGCAGAATCCCCTCTAAATCATAAAGAACAAGTGATTATGAAGCCTGTGCTTATAGTCTTTCACTGATGGGAAACTAACCACCTCTGGAAGCAGCCTAGTCTAGTTTGGGATAGCTTTAGTAGTTTTCATTATTTCTTAATTATTTAATATTTTACCTTCCCCCCAATTTCTTGCAAAAACAATCTTTCATATTCTTTTTTTCTTAACAATTTTGACTTCCAAATTCTCTCCCTCCCTACCCTCTCCCCCTCATTGAGAAGGCAAGCAATTTGATATAGGTTATACATATGCAGTCATGCAAAATATATTTCCATGCTAGTCATGCTTTGAAAGAAAACATGGGAAAAAAAAGAAAGTAAAGAAAAAGTATCCTTCAATCTGCATTTAGACTCCATTAATTCTTTCTCTGGAGATGGAGAACATTTTTCATCATAAGTCTTTCAGAACTGTCTTAGATCATTGTATTACTGAGAATAGCTGTCATTCACAGTTGATCATCATAATGTATTGCTGTTACTGCATACAATGTTCTTGGTTCTGCTCATTTCACTTAGCATCTGTTTATATAAGTCTTTCTAGGTTTTTCTGAGAGTATCCTGGTTGTCATTTCTTGTAGCACAATAGTATTCAATCATAATCACATATAACAACTTGTTCAGCCATTCCCCAGTTGATGGTCGTCTCCTTAATTTCCAATTCTTTGCCACCATTAAAATAGCTGCTATAAATGTTTTTGTACATATAGGTCCTTTTCCTGTTTTAAAAAAAATCTCTTTGGGATGCAGACCTAGTAGTGGTAATACTTAGTGAAAGGGTATGCATGGTTTATAGTCCTTTGAGCATAGTTTCAATTAGCTGTACAGAATGTTTGAATCAGTAAACACCTTCACCACTAGTGTATTACTGTCCCAATTTTACCACATCCACTCCAATATTTGTCATTTTCCTTTTCTGTCATATAAGCCAATTTGATATGTGTTATGTGGTAGCTCATAATGGTTTGATTTGCTTTTTTTTAATTGATAGTGATTTAGAGCAATTTTCTCATATGATTATTGATAACTTGTCTGACAACTGCCTGTTCATATTATTTCATCATGAATCTATTAAGGAATGGCTCTTATTTTTATAAATTTGACTCATTTCTCTATATCCTTGAGAAATGATGCCTTTACCAGAGAAACTTTTTTAAACAGTGATTATGTATTTCCCTTCATCCTATTTCCCCCTCTGTTTATAATTCTCTCTCTCTCTCTCTCTCTCTCTTTCTCCTTTCATCCATCCATCCTCAAAAGTGGTTTGCTTCTCTTTTACCTATTCCAATTCTTTCTCCCTTCTATCACCCCCCTTTTTTTAGATACTATCCCCATCATATTCAACTCACCTCTGTGCCCCTTGTCTATATATACTCCCTCTGGCTGTCATACTAATGAGAAAGCTCTTATGAATTACAGGTATCATCTTTTCACATAGGAATGTAAATAGTTTAACCTTATTGAAGTCTTTATGATTTCTCTTTCCTGCTTACCTTTTTATGCTTTTCTTGAGTTTTGTATCTGAAAGTCAAAATCTCTATTCAGCTTTTCTCTTTTCATCAGGAATGTCTGAAAGTCTTCTGTTTCATTGAATGTCCACTTTTCCCCTGAAAGATTATACTCAGGTTTGCTGGGTAGGTGATTTGAGGTTGTAATTCTAGCTTCTTTGCCTTCTGGAATATCATCCAGGAATAGAGAACCTGCAGCTTTAAGCCACATGTGGCCTTCTAGGTCCCTAGGTGTGGCCTTTTGACTGAGAATAAGTTTTACAGAACAAATCCTTTGATTGAGTGGATTTGTTCTGGGAAGTTTGGATTCAGTCAAAGGGCTGTACTTGAGGACCTAGAGGGCCACATGGCCTCAGGTTCCCTATTCCTGTGACATATCCCAAGCCCTCCAATCCTTGAATGTAGCAACTGTTGAATCTTGTGTTATTTTGACTGTGACTCCACAATAATTTAATTGTTTCTTTCTGGCTAATTGCAATACTTTCTCTGTTTCTGGAAGTTTTCATTTTGGGATCTCTTTCAGGAGGTAATTGGTGGATTCTTTCAATTTCTATTTTACCCTCTGGTTCTAGAATATCAGGGCAATTTTACTTGAAAATTTATTGAATGATGATGCCTAGTATCTTAAAAAAAAAAAAAGATCATGGCTTTCAGGTAGTACAATAATTTTTAAATTATTTCTCGTGGATCTATTTTCCAGGTCAGTTGTTTTTCCAATGATATATTTCACATTGTCTTCTATTTTTTTTGTTTTTTAAATTTTATTTTATTATTTCTTGATGTCTCATAAAGTCATTAGCTTCAACTTGCCCAATTTTAATTTTTAAGTAATTATTTTCTTCCATTAGATTTTTGTACCTCCTTTTCCCTTTGACCAATTCTGCTTTTTTAAGGAATTCTCTTTATTGAATTTTTGTACCTCTTTTACTATTTGGCCTATTCTGTTTTTTAATGTGTTGTTTTCTGAAGTATTTTTGTGCTTCCTATACCAAGCTGTTGACTCTGTTTTTCATTATTTTCTTGCATCACTTTCATTTATCTTTCCAATTTTTCCTCTACCTCTCTTACTTGATTTTTAAAATCATTTTTGAGCTCTTCCATGAACCGAGACCAGTTCACATTTTTCTTTGAGGCTTTGGATGTAGCAGTTTTGACTTTGTTGTCTTCTTCTGAGTGTGAGTTTTGATCTTTCTTGTGACCATAGTAACTTTCTATAGTCAGAATTTTTTCTGATGTTTGCTCATTTTCCCAGCCCATTTCTTGACTTTTAACTCTATGCTAAAGTGGGGCTCTGCTTCCAGGGTGGAGGGCACACTTTCCCAAGCTTCAGGGTTTTTTTTGTGTAGCTGTTTTCAGAGTTCATTCTGGGGATCTGTAAGCTTTCAATTCTTCCCACATGGTATGATCTAAGGAGAGGTGCATTTACTACTCTCCTGGCCTGTGTTTTGGTCTGTGAGTCACCACAAGGTACTCTTTTTTATCCTGGAACTATGAACAGCATCCCTGCTCCCTTGAAGGCACAAGCTCTGGTGTGCTAGTTCTCCTCCTCCTGTGACTATAACCCAGGACTGCAACCCAGATCTGAGTATGGTCAACACAACACAGTCCTGCCCCCAGTGCCAGTAAAGGAATCCATGTAATCTCTTTCTAACTAGTTGTTTGACCCTCTTACCATCTGTGGGCTGTGAGTCACTTCCAAGGCCTGCTCCTGGTTTCCTGGGACCTGGTCTGTGTTAGCATGGCCTACATTGAACTGTGTTCCACTCTCACCCCAGTATAATAGATCTTTCCTGCTGATTTTCTAAAGTGTCTTAGGCTGGAAAATTGTCTCATTTCATCCTTTTGTGGGTTCTGGGGCTCTAGAATTTGTTTTGAGGCAGTATTTTAAAGGTATTTGCAGGAGAATTTGGGAGAGCTTAGGTGAGTTCTTGCTTTTTCTCCACCATGTTGGTTCCATCCTTAATATCTGTAATTGTTTTAAAAAATGATCTTACTTTCCAAATTTGCCTAAATTTGTTTCCTTTTTCTAATTTCCATCTATGATCCTTAGTTCTGGTTTCTGGGGCTGAAAAGAGCAAATTGATTCTCTCTTCTATATGACAGGCCCTCAGACACTGGACAGAAACAATCTTGTTCCCCTTAAGTCTTCTCTTCTCCTGGTTAAACCTCCTCAGTTCATTCAACCAATTGTCCTATGGCAGGAACTAAATTATTTTCCAAGTACAGAGCTCTGGGAAGAATAGGATGCTGTGAAAAGCCTATCCTAATAAACTATTTCCTGATTCTCTCTGAACCTCAAGAATTTCAGGAGAGGACTGAATCACGGGTAGCTATAGCATTTCCAGTCTTCTCAACCCATGAACACCAAAAACAACTTAGAAGGTCAGTGGGAAAGTCTGTATCTGTGGTGAGAGAGAGAAAAGCTGAGCCAGCCCCAGTCCCAGAGCCTGCCCCAGGGTGGTGGCTGCCTCCAGAGTTTCTGGCCCACAGACTGAGCGGGAATCGAGTGGCTGATCAGAAGGAGGAAGGGAGAGGTAGAATGGGGTAAATTATCTCACGTGATATAGGGATCTTTCTACTGGTGCAAGATTCTCTTGCTTTGACCGTGCTTGGATCTGGGTCACAGTTCTGGGTGGCAGTCCTGGAGCAAGGAGGAGCACTGACGTGGTGGAGCTTGTAGTGATGGTGGAGTGGAAATCCTCCTCGCAGTTCCAAGGCAGAAAAGAGTGCTTGTGGTTATTCATAGACCACAGCACAGGCCAGGAAAGGAGTAAACACCTCACCCTTGATTATAGAACCTTGGAAGAACTGAAAATTTATAGGTCCATAGAAGTATCTCTGAAAATATCTACACAAAACCCCCAAAGCTTGAGACAGTACATTCTCCACACTGGAAATAGACCCCTACCTTAACAAAGAGTTTATAACTCAAGTAATTGGCTGGGATCATGAGCAAGCAGTGCAAAAAGAGTCAGACCATAGAATCTTTCTTTGGTAACAAAGAAGATCAAAACATACAACCATCCAAAGCCTCCAAGAAAAATATGAATTGGTCCCAGGCCACAGAAGAATTCAAAAAGGATTTGAGAAGAAAGTAAGAGAAGTAGAGGAAAAACTGAGAGTGATGCAAGAAAATCATGAAAAACAAGTTAACAGCTTGCTAAAGAAGACCCAAAAAAATACTGAAGACAATAACACCTTAAAAAATAGCTTAGCCCAAATGGCAAAAGAGGTCCAAAAAGTTAATAAGGAGAAGAATGCCCTAAAAAGCAAAATTGGCCAAATGGAAAAGGAAGTCCAAAAGCTTACTGAAGAAAATATTCCCTTAAAAATTAGAATGGAGCATTTGGAAGCTAGTGACTTTATGAGAAATCAAGACATTGTAAAACAAATCCAAAGGAATGAAAAAATGGAAAACAATATGAAATATCTCATTGGAAAAACAACTGACCTGGAAAATAGATCCAGGAGAGATAATTTTAAAATTATTGGACTATCTGTAAGTCATGATCAAAAAAAGAACCTAGACATCATCTTTCAAGAAATTATCAATGAAAACTATCCTGATATTTTAGAACCAGAGGGTAAAATAGAAATTGAAAGAATCCACTAATCACCTTCTGAGAGAGATCCCCAAAGGAAAACTCCTAGGAATATTGTAGCCAAATTCCAGAGTTCCCAGGTCAAGGAAAAAAATATTGCAAGCAGCCAGAAAGGAACAATTCAAGTATTGTGGAAACACAATCAGGATAACACAAGAATTAGCAGCTTCTACATTAAGGGACCGCAGCACTTGGAATATTATATTCCAGAGGGAAAAGGAGATAGGATTACAACCAAGAATCACCTACCCAGCAAAACTGAGCATAATCCTTCAGGGGAAAAAATGGTCATTCAGTGAAATAGGGGACCTTCAATAATTCTTGCTGAAAAGACCAGAGCTGAATAGAAAATTTGACTTTCAAATACAAGACTCAAGTAAAACATGAAGAGGTAAACAGGAAAGAGAAATCATAAGAGACTTATTAAGTTTGAACCGTTTACATTCCTGCATGGAAAGATGATATTTGTAACTCATGAGTCCTTTGTCAGTATTAGGGTAGTTGGAGGCAAAAAAATTATATGTATGTATGTATATAGATAGATAAATAGAGAACACAAGATGAGTTGAAGATGAAGGGGTGATATCTGGAAAATAAAATTAAGGGTTGAGAGAGGATTATAGTGGGAGAAGGAGGAAGGGAAAGGTAGAATGGGGTAAATTATCTCACATGAAATGGACAAGAAAAGGATTTTACAGTGGAGGGGAAGTGGGGGATGATGAGAGGGATTGAGTGATCCTCATTCTCATCAGATTTGGTTTAAGGAGGGAATAACATACACACTCAATTGGGTATGGAAATCTATCTTACCCTACAGGAAAATCGGATGGGGGGGAAGGGGACAAGAGAGCAGGGGGATGATAAAGGGGAGGGCAGATTGGGGGAGGGGGTAATCAGAAACAAACACTTCTGAGGAGGGACAGGGTCAAAAGACAGAATAGAATAAATGGGGTGGGGCAGGATAGGATGAAGGGAAATATACTTCATTTTCCACAGCCTGACTACTATGAAAATGTTTTGCATGACTACACATGTATAACCTGTTTCGAGTTGCTTGCCTTTTCAATGAGGGTGGGTAGGGAGGGAGGGAGGGAGAAAATTTGTAACCCAAAGTTTTAAAAACACATGTTTAAAAAAATTGTTTTCACATGCAACTGGGAAATAAGAAATACAGGAAATGGGGTACAGAAATCTATCCTGCCCTACAGGAAAATAGAAGGGGAAGGGGATAAGAAAAGGGGGGGAGAGATAGAAGGCAAGGCAGACTAAGGGAAGGGGTATTCAGAATGCATGCCATCTTGGGGTGGGGGGAGGACGAGATGGGAAGAAAATTTGGAACTCAAAATCTTGTGGAAGTGAATGTTGAAAACTAAAAATAAATAAATTTTAAAAAAAGAATTCAGATGAAACACATTTCCCACCCTCACCCTTCAATGGAGATGTGGGAGAATTGTGTGTGTGAAATGTATACACTGTTAGATGAGGTTTCAGTCTTATTTTTATTTAATTGCTTTTCTTTGTTACAAGGGAAAGTTCCATAGTAGAAGGAGGGATATTGGGAAATGATTGATGACAAAATATATCAATAATCATTTTTTAAGTTACTAGATAGAATGGCAATCAGGAATGATTAGATTAGATGTCACACTACCCAGAAATTTAGAAATGAACATATATGTGCCTATGAACATTTGTGTTGGTTGAAAATTACTAGGGCAGATATCAAGGATGGGGGCATGAATGAAGTGTGAATTTATAGCTCAAAACCTTTTCCAACAATTTAAAAAAAATTTTGACTTAAGTACTGTCATCCCAGTCAATTTTGACTACAATAGCATAGGTCTTGCTGAACAAAGGGCGTTTACCATACCTCACTGTTCAGATTCCCCCTTCCTTCACAGAGATAAAGACCAGACTACATCAGCATTTCTGGAAAGGATAACATAGTTTTCTCAAGCTACTGGATTTTGATGTATGAAAAATGAATTAGGTAGCACATTTTTTAGCAACAAAAATATGTGCAAATAGTGGTATAGAATGAGCATTATGAATTAATTTAGCATAATTGGTGATATATATGTGCTATATTCCACCAAGGGAGAAAGCACCATCTGATCAATATGCTTAAAATCAAGATCAATACTGTTTATGGACTAATTTTTATCCTAAATTTATGAGAAAATGTTTCGGTAGGAATAAGCTTCAAATTATTTAAATAATACTATGCTGTATATCATAAAATGCTTTTAAACACAAAAATGGTAATACTTACCCTCCCCACCAGACTTGGGGATAACAAAATAGCTTGAGTCAAGGCACCAGATAGTCTGACTTTCCTAAAAGCCCAGCTTTTGTGAGACTGTTAAATGCTAAGGAATACATAACTCTCCATTCCTTGGGAAAAAGAAGGAATGTCCATGTGTTTCTTAATGCCTCCTATTACTCCTTTTTCTGATTGTGGAGAAGATATGTATTGTAAGCTCCTTAAGGATAAGGGCTGTCTTTTGCCTTATTTTGTATCTCTAGCACTTCGTACAGTGCCTTGCATATCATAAGCACTTAATTAGTGAGGACAGGACTTGAAAGAGAAGGGGACAAAAGAATAAAAATGGCTTACCCTTCCCCCCTCCCTCTCCTCAATCTTTTCAACAAATAGAATAAAAAATTTAATTCAGTGAACATTTATTAAACACCTACTAGGTGTAAGACAGCACATTAAACAAGTGCGAAGGTGAACTAAATTGGTCATTGATGAATGTTCTTCACTGCCTCATAGATAGTGGAATGAAATTAAAGCTTCCCTCCCAGTCTCAAAAAATATTAAAATACTATTCTCCTTGGCTCTGTTCACCTTAAAGTTCAATGTTAAGATGAATGGGGAAATTTGCATTGCCTCAAACATTTTTTTTTAAGGCAATTGGGGTTAAGTGACTTGCCCAGGGTCACATAGCTAGTACAGGTCAAGCATTTGGTCTGAATCCAGATTTGAACTCAGGTCCTCCTGACTTCAGGGCTGGTGCTCTATCCACTGTGCCACCTAGCTGCCCCTGCCTCAGACTTCTGATCACAGTTAAAGTTATCATTAAGTCTGGCCCTCTGCTTGGCATTTTTTCCTTCTTATGTTCTGTCTCCAGCATAGTTCTAATTTAATGTGGTACACATGCAAACCTGGTGCCTTCAAGTCAGTGTCAGCAGAGCACAAGTACTGGCAGGTGCTACCAAGCTGAACCTATGCCTTGTAAGATCTTAGTGACAGGCTGCATCTATTATTCAAAGTCCAAGTATAGAAAAGTTTATTACCAGACACTTTTCAGTAGGAGCTGAACAATTGAGCCATAGTGGCTATGAAAAAGAACAAAATAAAATCCACCCTCAGTTCTGTATAGCTTCCCCCTGCTTTTTCAGTGATGGGGAAAAAATAGAAAAGAGGACAGAGGATGCTATAACTTTAGACCAGAGACCTTCTTCAAATTTTTTTAAAATTGAACCTGTGATTTCATTGTTTTTTTAAAGCTCCCTCTATAAAGGAAGGTTGATGCATTCTCAGTAACTTCATTTGAAAGCATGGAACCCTGACAAGTTCAATAGTTTGTCAATCCATACTCATCCAACCAGTAAGTGTCAGAGTCCTATCTGATCTGCTTTACTTCCAGGTCAGTACTCTACTCACTCTTCCACACTGCCTCTCTAAACATTAATTTAACTAAATTAATGGTTATTTAAGTGTATTATTGTTATCCAGGGACCAATATGGATATTTACCTAAAAGAACTGTATCACACACCTATTGTTATTTTTGCTATAAATGAAAGTAGAAGACATAAAGAAGTTGAATGTAAATGTAAAGATGCTCACAGGTTAACCTCAATGAAGGAAATAAAGGAGTTTGTTTCATTAGGAAACAACCTTTTATGTGACATTTATTTAGTTCACCTTTCAGAGTTCATGTTAAACCTAAAAAAAAAAACAACTGTACACTATGAAAGTGATTGCAGCTTATCCATCAACATTTCTAGAAGACAATGAAGAAGGGAAAGATTTTGTGATAAATTTAAGAAGATACTTCAAATGAGCTCAATATTTGCATTGATATCCACAAGTTCAATGTAAAGGTAGAAAGTGGAAAAGATGGTAAATACTTGTTTTGTTTTTAATTATGGTTTGGGGTCAGACAATTAAAGATATGAAAGGTTGATTGGGAATTCAAAACACTACCACATGTCTATCATGAATAGTCTCTCTAAGAAGTGAGTCAATAGCTGCCAGATATATCACCACAATATATTGCTTCAAAGTCCAATTGATCTGTGATCTTATAACGATGGGTATTTAGATTCAGTGATTTAGATTGAAGCCTCTTCATATCTGTTCATACTTTGTGACTTTTGGTTATGTTCTCCCAAAAGTCCACCATGGGCCAATGGCCCATCCAACAAGATGAGGACTTTTTTTTGCATTCTCTTCAAATTTTACAGATGCCTAAAGAGCATGTATACTGCCACCAATTATCCCTTGCTCTCACTATGTGACCAGTTTATTTTTTTTAGTTGTCATTAATTTATTTTACAATATACTTTGTACCACTTCTCCTGTATAATTCTTTGCTTGAAATGTGTTGCAGTCAGATCATGCCCCACTATGAGCTCCTCCTATACCCCTTGGGTAGTCCTCAACTTAAATTTTTTGGAGACTGTAGTATTCCATGACTCACACTAATTCACCATCACCAGAAAAAAATAGAGGTATTAAAAAAAAGATTGATTGTTATTTCACAGAAAAGCTTGCAATCATTAAAAGAAATGAAATTTCCTGAAGACAGTCTGACCCAATCTTAACCACCTGTTTAATTCTAGATCAAGCTCACTTTTCATTTGCAACATTTGTTCCACATTTGTATAGTGAGAGACAAGCTTCCAACTATGTATCATCTAGACAATATTCAGTTTTCATCCACTTGGTTTTTCCCAAGTGGATTGTTAGAACAAACTGTTTGGAATGATAATTGGTTTCATTTAGAAGTCTCTGAAATGTTCTAGGGATTGATGTAATCAATAAAATGTCATCTGCAAATTGGAGTATCTAGAGGAGGAGCTCTTAACTTGAGGTCCATGTATATATTTGAGGAAGTCTATGAACTTGAATGGAGAAAAAAAATGTTTCTTTCTTTCACTAACCTCCAATTCAAAATTAGAATTTCTTTCAATAAATTTAAAAACTTATTCTTCCAAGGGGTTTATAGGCTTCACCAGACTGTCAAAGGGGTCCATCACACACACACACACACACACACACACACACACATACACACAAACAGAGAGAGAGAGAGAGAGAGAGAGAGAGAGAGAGAGAACTCCTGATCTAGAGGATCTCACCTGAGAATCCTTCTTTGACTTGGGCTCTACACTGAGTTACCTTCATGACAGATTTGGTGAGGATATTAGTTCTTTTTTATGCTTTGATTAATTTTAATAACCAGAGGGTTGCTAATATTACTTATGTTGTTATATTTCTGAAGGAAAAGCATATATTTGTGCAAAGGGACAGATATATGTGCAATGGAAATAATTGAATGAGGACCTTTAAGGTCTTATTTAACACCAACAAATCAAATTCCTTTTAATAATCAATGAATGTTCTAGGATGATTCTAATGTGGGCAAATCCCCTGTTAGTTAATGTTTAATATTGGAATTAAATGAACCACTTATAGGCCATTCAATAGTTAACAAAAGGTGACTTGCTTAGCCATAGCAGGAGAAGTATATTAAGCAAGAGTATGCATTGAGGACAATTGATTCAACTGAGCAAAGATCTTTTACTTGAGCTGCCCATTGCAGATTGCAAAGCATCAGAGCATATCTGGCATTTTTCTTGTCAGGGCACCAGGAGGTGATGTCAATAGCCTGAGTTTTTAGTCTCTTGAGCCAATCAAGTCTTGAGGATAATTTCAATACCTATTAAGAAAACAAATAGCTTAATTTAATGGGACATAAGATAGGATATTGCACTTACCACAAGAAACACAGTGGGATATTGTATTTGTTGATTTTCAGACAATTGCATCACAGTAAAGATATGGTCTATTGTGGAATATCATTTGTGAGAAGCTGTTGTCTTCTAATGTCCTCAAAAAGATTACTTTTTTGTTATTTTTTTTAAGATCCATTTATTACATTTTAAGTTTTAGTTCTCTCCCACTCTTCAGTCCCTTCCTAACCCATTGCTAATGCAAGTAATATGATACCTATTGCACACGTGAAGTCATGCATACATATCTCTATATTAGCCATGTTATTTAAAAAAAAACAAGAAAAAATAAAGTAGAAAGCACTATGCTTTTATCTGCACTGAGAATTCATCAGTTCTCTTTCTCTGGAAGTGGATAGTATTTTTTCATTATGAATCCTTAGAAATTGTCTTGGATCGTTGCATTGATCAGAGTAGCTAAATCTTTCACAAAGTATTGCTGTTACTATGTACAATGTTCTCTTGGTTCTGCTCACTTCACTTTGCATCAATACATTTAAGTCTTCCCAAGTTTTTCTGAAACAAGGATAATGTTGATGAATGTGTCAACTCTTTTTTAATTGTCCATAATCATTGATTATCTTTCCAGTTTACTTTTGCCCTTTTCATATTTTCTTTTTTCAATTAAATTAATTTTTGTTATATTTTAGATTCTGAACTGTCTCCTCTCCCTCTCCACCCTGCATTAGAGAAGGCCAACATTTGACACAAATTTAGAAATATTTGTAAAACCATACTATGTATACTTCTGTTTATCAGTTCTTTCTCTGGACATAGATCACATCTTTCTTTATAGGTCCTTTGTGGTTGATTTTAGTTTTTATAATACTTGGAATAACTTGGTTGTTCTCAATTATCTTCAAGCAATATTGCTGTTACTGTAGAAAATACTATATACTGTATATATACTATATACAACATTCTTTTGGTTCTGCTCATTTCACTTTCTGTTATTTCATACAAATCTTTCCATGTTTTTCTAAACTCAACCAATTCATCATTTCTTATAGCACAGTAGTATTCCATCACAATCATGAGCCACAATTTGTTAATCCATTCCTTAATTGATGGGTATCCCCTCAATTTTCAGTTCTTTGCCACCACAAAGAGAGCTGCTATGTAAGTCCTTTTCCTTTTTCCCTGATCACCTTGGAAAACAGAACTAATAGTGGTATTGCTGGGTCAAAAAGTATACACCATTTTATAACTCCTTGAGCATAATTCCAGATTGCCGTCCAAAATGGTTGAATCAGTTCATAGTTCCACCAACAGTGTATTAATGTCCCATTTTCCACATTCCCTCCAACATTTATCATTTTCCCCTTCTATCATTTTAGCCAACCTGATAGGTGTGAGATGATATCTCAAAGTTGTTTTTAATTTGCATTTCTCTGATCAATAATTATTTAGAGCATTTTTATATCACTATATATAGTTTTGATTTCTTCATTGAAAAACTGCCTGTTCATGTCCTTTAACCATTTATCAATTGGGTAATGACTCATATTCTTGTAAATTTGACAAGGTTCTTTTTATATTTGAGACATAAAACCTTTATCTGAGAAGTTGTCTACAAATTTTTTCCAACTTGTGTTATTTTCTTCTAATTTTGACTACATTGGTTTTATTTGTATAAAGTCTTTTTTTTATCCATTTTACATCTCTTGAAGCTCTCTCTTGTTATGTATTGACTATTTTCAGGAATATTTTACAAAGATGGAAAACTAAAAGTATGGATTTAAAATTATTGATGTCTTCTCAGTTTTTTGGGGGGTGAGGGCAACATAAAATCCAAGCTTTGTCTGTAGCTGTGAGATCTTTCTGTTGTTCAGATAATTGACGAATCAATTCCTCAATGTCCTAAAAATGTTGCCTCTTCCATAAGAAGCAACCTACCTCATCCTCAATATGTATTTGCTCTAGCTTTTCTCAAGTTGTTTCCTTTAGTACCAGTCAGTCAGTCAACAAGTATTTGTTATTTCCTATGGGCCAGGCACTGCTATGAGCTACAGATGCATTGGAATTTACATGTTGTAACTCCACTATCCTTGATGGAGAAGTTTATTATAAATATCTTTGTATGTCTTTTGTATATTCCATTAGTTTGTGTGATCCTTCAAATTTCATTCTTAGATGGCGTTGCTTAATTGGATCTTTTTACCAAGCTCTTTTTAAACTTATCCTCCTTCAATTGCTTCTTGCTATTTTATAACATAATACTGCTAATGGTTTTCCACCATCCTTTTCTGAAATTTTAAAAAGTTTCTATCATAAACCAGTGTAATCCTTTGCTGCTATAATTCTCCACTTATCAAGGAGATTGAATGTTTGCTGAATAAGGCAGCTTTTAGGCTGTTTTGGTCTCATTATGATTTACATCAATTTATCTTATTTATGAAATTGATATAGTCAATGTTGATGTCCTTTCCTCCACATATTTCCCATTTTTCAATGTCAACAACTTGTTTAAATTGGTCATATTGGGCCTGTTTTCATTGTATGCCTTTTTCATGTTAATTCTTACTTTCAGGCCTGTATTAATTTTGAAGTTTGTTCTAACAAGACAATGATCTGTGCAGCTGACTGCAGAGAGATAGCTGATTCAGGGATGACTCCCACATCATTAACAAGTTATTTCCTGTCTATTTACACACCCAAACTAGCATGGAATGGCTAGGGTTTTGCCCCGTATGACTACATCTCAAAAGATATAATTTCTTTCCCTCCCCAGGAGGGGGGCTTTCTAGTACTAGCCACCTGACTAGTTTACTCTCTCCCCTGCTCCTTCATCAGGCCCTGGTATGCCCCTCCTCTGCCTCCAGAATCCTGTGGACTATAAAGCTCATCTCCCAGGCTTCTTTCAAGAATAAAATGGAATTCTCTATTTGCTTCAGTTCCTCTCTCTCTCTCTCTCTCTCTCTCTCTCTCTCTCTCTCTCTCTCTTTCTCTCTCTCTCTCCTCTATTTTCACTGTGATCCCTGGATCCCTTTTCTATTATTGTTCAGTGAAAAGTTAACTGGATTTAAGTTACATGACTTACAAATCATGGCTCTACCTCTTACTAATTCTATGTTCTTAGACAATTCACCACTTCTTTGGATCTCATTTTTTCATCGATGATGAAAATAATGAAGGTGTTTGACTGGCTGATTTTTAAGATCCTTCCCAGCTATAAATATATGATATTATCACCCCAGATCTCTTCCTCTCACATTATTTTCATCTTATGGTGCTCACTGAAACTTAGTTTTCTCCCAAAGACCCTACATTCAAATCTACATTGGGTGGGTGCCAGACCAAGAGGAATTACCATATTCCTTGTTTCCCAGTGCTACTTTCAGTCCCTCTTTCTGCTACCATCATTCAATAACCCTTATAGCTCATTCCATCCTAAACTGATCTTTATGGTCATTATCTACTTGGTGCAAAGTTATCTTCCTTTGTCCTGAATAAGTTCTGAATCTTGCTCAAAGTGTTCTCTACTTCCACACCTGTACCTTTCCAATACCCTTGCCTCCTAATTCTTCATCCCCTTCAAATCCTATCATGGATATCTTCAATCTATCTCAAATAAGCCCAGCAGCGACCATACCTTAGATCTGCCCTCCTCCACTTCAATCCACTGAACTGAATTTGACTCATGAGTCACAATCAAAAGGTATCTATTACATTAAAATCAATTTCATTTCTGTGATGCTATTTGTTATTTGACATATCCAGCACCTTCTAATTCTTTTCTCAAAGATAATATTCATGATATATAAACATGTAGCTACTTTGTCACCTATAAGCTTCTGGTCTTTCTCATTCCTCCCTATAGAACCATATTTTCCATCATAGTTTTCACCAACCTCGTCTATGCCTACTTTTGCTTTACAGTCATTTAGTATCAAAGTATAAGTTGCTTTAATTTAGAGGGCCTTATGTTCTTTATAGAGTTTATATGATTTCATCCTCTGTAACAGATGTTGACATGTCAGCTTCAATTATGATCACGTAGGTCTTTTTTTCAAATACTTATCTTGAACATAACAATATGAGACGACCAAACTTGTCCCATAAAATAATGTTTACTATTGCCTTTAGATACAAGATAAAACCATTTCTACCACCTACTTTGTCTCTGTAAGAATTACCTTTGAGACATCTTTCCATTAAGTCACTACTTCCTTTTGTCTCCTACTTTCATTTGTAACAAAAATGCAAAAAAATCAATATGATCTGTTTCTCTAGAAATAGCTGTAGTCATTGGTCAATGAATGAAGTTTTTTACAAAGCTAGATGGTCTATGACTGTATAATTTTAGACTCTGTGTCCCTTTCTCCAACACTATGCCACCATCAATCCATGCATAAAGGACCCAAACCACTGAGATCACAGGCACATTAAAGTATTAATCTCAAGTGTGTAGATGACATTTTCTATTTTTTACTTCAAACTTCAAAAGATCTATTCTTTCATCTGGGTAGGTATTCTTTCCACTGATGAAGATAACAACTGCCCTAAGCCTTAGTAAACCTTCATCAGATGCTCTGACCTTTAGCTGACAAGCTTCTGATGAAGAGAGGGAGGAAGGAACAAGTTTTTATTAAGTTCCTACTATCCTACTAGTCACTAGGCACCAGGCACCTTGCTAAGTGCTTTGCATGTATTATTTCATTTGATCCTCACAACAATCTTGCGTAACAGATGCTATTGTTATCCCTATTTTATAATTAAGGAAACTGAGGCAGAAAGAGGTTAAATGACTTGCTCAGGGTCACATAGTAAGTGTCTGAGGTTGGAGCTGAACTTAGGTTTTCCTGACTTCAGGCCCAGCACTCCATCCACTGTTGTACCTAGTTGCTGTCAATTAACTAAGTTATCCTTTTAATTTTTGGATGGGGGATGCAGTGCAGGGTAGGGGTGCGCAATTAGGGAAGGAAGGGGGGAATGAATTTCATATAGCAAACACTATTAGGCACCAGGCTCACACCCAAATTCTCACAACGGATTTGTGATCTCATAGATTTGAATGTTGCATTCCATAATTCAGACTACAACTCAAACATGCCTGACCACCTTTTGCAACTCTTGTTCATGTTTTCCCATAAGTTTATCCTAGGGGATAAGTCCAATATACTGGAAGACTTTTAATTTTCTCCTGACATCTTGAGAGTACCAGGTGAGCACACCTGTCATCTTTTGCCCTTTGCAGGTGACCATCTTGCTTTTTTTTCCTATCTTATATTTCTTACATTGAGGCAATTAGGTGGTGCAGTTGATTAAGTATCAGGAAGATCCATCTTCCTGAGTTCAAATCTGGCCTCAGAAACTTACTAGTTGTGTGACACTTGAAAAGTCACTTAATTCTGTTTGCCTCAGTTTCCTCACATGTAAAATGAAGTGGAGAAGGAAATGGCAAACTGGTCAAGTACCTTTGTCAAGAAAACCCCAAATGAGGTCAAAAAGAGTCAGACACAACTGAAAAATGACTGAACAACAGCTGATCTTTTCTTCCTAGCTTACATTTCTTAAATGACATCTCTTTTACACTTCTTCAAATGTTACAGTCTGTTCACACCCTCCATGAGCCTCTACCCTGACCTCTGTTCAATGTTAATTTTCAGTTTTTCAAAGACTGTAGTAGTCCATGTCTTGCTGCCATATAGCAACATCAGTAGAAGATTAATATTGAAAAGATGGGCTTTTGTTTCTAGGGGATGCTTGGGGTCAATAAGGAGCTTTGCAATTTACTAAAGTAATCTAGACAACTTCCCCACTCTGCAACTCAAGGCCCAATTTGTTGTCCATCTGTATGGTATTGTACAATATTGTATATCTTAGATATACTATACTGATGGATAAGCTCTATAGGGTGCCCATCCAAAGGCATGTCATAATCTAGGAAATAAACATTTTACTTCTAAACAGTCTCTCCTGGGTAGATGATCAAACCAAATGCTTTTTTGAGTGGTTACATATCTCTTCAAGCAATCTCTGTAATGTCCCAGGGCTTGATATAACCAATATGTCATTTGCAAACGTTCGTATCTGGAGAACCTCAAAATTCAAAAGGAAATCTTCAACTGAACTTTCATTTCATCTGGATATACTCTTTCTCCATGACTAACACTTTTGGTGACCCTAGGCAGGTCAGTCTGCCTCAGTTTCTTCATCTGTAAAATGGGAATAATAATAGTATTTACCTCCCAGGATTATTGTGAGGATGAAATGAGATAAGATTAGTGGAGTACTTTGCAACCTGTAAAGTACTGTGTAAATTCTAGCTATCATCATCATCATCATCATCATCATCGTTTTGCCTCAGGTTAAGGTTGAAAGGGCTATTGACCATAGTTTTTAATCTGTTAAGAGCCTTTAGACTGGTGTTTTCTTCTTTCATAGCAAACACTTTTTCATAATCAGCAAACAATAATCCCGGTAGGATCTTGTATTCCCTTTATCTTTCAGTCAGTTGTAAGATGTGGTCCATTGTTAAATACTTCCAGCAAAAACCTACTCATTCCCTACTATTGCTCTCATTGAGGAGCTACTTAGTTCTTGTGTGGATGACTTTCAAAAAGATTTTCCATGGGTGTGAAAGTAAGCATGTAAGTCAGTAGTTGGTAGTAGTCCTTTTACAACCTTTTTTTCAGTATTAATAGGATGCAAGATTTGTTTTTCCTATGCCTTTGGTATTTTTTCCTCCTTTAAATATCTTGTGAATTAATTCTTCAATGCCCATACAATTATATCTTCTCTAACATGATGCTCTTGGACATACATTTGGTCCAGTCTTCATACTATTCCTACCTTTGTTCTCTTCAGTGCTATTTCTACCTTCCCAATAAGAACATTGGTGACCATGATCTTAGAGTCCAAGTGTGGCTGCTCAGTTCTCCCTGTTGGTGAAAAGTTTCCTATAATAATATTTGCAGATCCTTTCCATTTTCCTTCTCTTTTTCTTCACTTTCTATTTTTGTTCTTTAGTGCTTTAGGGATAATTTTACTTATTCAGATCCCTTCACAAGATTTAAACTGGTTTTGACTTCAACAATTCTTCTCTGCTTTATGAGATGTTACTATCCATAATGATCCATCATCATTTTTCATGCGATTTGTAAACAAACTTATATTCAAAAATTGTATTATCTTTGGCCAGTAAACTTCTTTGATTGACAAGTAAGTCAAGTACTTGATGACTAAGGCACTTTTGGGCTTTATTCTTTCTTTTGGTCTCCATCTTATGGCAACTGATATGCAGTAGTTAAACTTCTTTATAAAATTATTATTAATTGTGTCTATTATCTCTATTTCCATTTTTCATTATCAATTATTTATAAATAGTTCAGAATTGACTTGTTTTAATTATAAGTCATATCTTCTTTCATTATTATTCTTTCTTCCAGCTATTTATTAATTCTAATCTTTGCTCTGACAAATTGATAATGTGACTATAGAGAAAGCTGATTCCAGAATGATGGCCATCAATTACAACTCTTATCCTGACTGTAAAAAGATAATCAATTTTATTTTCATGACATTATTTGTTGCATACCATTTCTAGTGCCTCCCAATTTTTTTCCTGGAGTAAAAATGTTCATAATGTAAAGGTATGAAGCTTCTGTGTAGTCTATATGTCTTTGCCATTTCCATTCCTTTCTGATATATTTTTCATCATCCTCTTTTTTTCCCACTTCTGTATAGAAGTTGCTAAATATCAAAGTGAATGTTAGTTTACTTTGGACTGCCTTATTACATTCTTAGAATCCTCTGCAACTGATGATGGTACATAAGTTGCAAGAATTTTCATGGCAACCTTTTTTGCAAATGTTTATTATGAGTACTACAATGTAAGATGGCTACTGGACCAATAGTAGAAACATTTCCAGTTTGATAGGAAGTTGTTCTGTTGTCTTATCCCTTAAGAAGAAAATGTCACCTGCAGACCATAATGACATATGAAAGTTAGATTTGGCTGGAGGAATATTTTTCTTGTATGACCAAAATATCTGACTTTAGTTATTCTAGTAATGATATTAATGCCAATAATTGACCTTTTTTGGTACATTCCATACATTTTAAGCATAATTACAGTTTGCATATACTTACCTAGCTGACAGAGATCAGTGAAGGGAGAGATAAGTTAAGGCTAAAGCCTGTCCTCCTGTAGAAGCAATTTCCATTGGAATGGTATTGGTCAGCAAAAGAAGTCATTTTCCTATTCCTTTGCCAATCCTATCATATTCCCACCTTATATTCAAATAATGATAAAGTGCTTATGAAGAACTTATTATGTCCTACCAGGGATGGGGAACCTGTGACCTCAAGGCCACACATGGCCCTGTAGGTCCTCAAGTGCTATCCTTTGACTGAACCCAAACTTCACAGAACAAATCCCCTCAATAAAAGGATTTATTCTGTAAAACTTGGGTTCAGTCAAAAGGCTGCACTCAGGGACCTAGAAGGCCACATCTGGCCTCAAGGCCACAGGTTCCCCACCCCTGCTGAACAGTGAGGCACTGTTCTTTATGTTGAAGAGACTCCAATTTAATGCTGGTGTTACATGGGCATCTATGAAATAATAAAAGTGCCAGAGGAAGTCCTCAACTGCATGGGTAGATCTTCTACAAAGAATATATAAAGGAACATGGAGGGAGGAATTAGATAGGTTGCAATTTCTACTTGGGGAGGTAGGATTCACATGCCAGTCAGGAGAAGTACAAAACTCTTTTCCCAACCATCATTACACATGTTGTGTTCCTTTCTTTATCCTACTTGCTATAAAATAAGGAGGTGTCAAAATAAAAATATTTGAGGCCTATATTTATAATTCTCAGAGAAATTTGTTTTCAGTGAAACAAATGAATGTGTTTTCTTATTAAGAAATTAATAAGGGGCAGCTAGGTGGCACAATTGATAGAGCTCTGGCTTTGTAGTCAGGAGGATATGAGTTCAAACCCAGCCTCAGACACATGACACTAGCTGTGTGACTCTGGACAAGTCACTTAACCCCAATTGCCTCAGCCAAAAAAATTTAATAATAATAATAATAATTAGATCATGCTTTCCTTAGTTTATGAAGATGATACTGTTCATAAGATACGTTCTTTGAGTTGTTTCTCCAGGACAAGGGATGGATCTGTTCTTTAAAGCTACTGGGGTGGCTTTACCACTCTTTACCATAATCTTTATCTGTCTTCTGGAATACTCTAATTACTCTAGTGCTCCTAGAATAGAATGTTCCCTTGTAGATACCAGGCTCCCAATATTGTTAAGTACCAGTGAATGAATATCTCTTTTCTATCCTTGTCTGAAGCACCATGTTTTCTTTTTCCTGTACCCCTAACAACTTTATTTAAGGCAATAGGAATCTACTGTACTCTATGAAACATTGCTAATAAAAACATCTTTCTTACCTCAATGTTTCTAATATTACCCATCTCTCAAAACATTTCATTAGTTTTCTTTTTTTTTAAACATTTAATAGTATTTTTTTCCAATTACATGTAAAGAGAGTTTTCAACATTCATTTTGTAAGATTTTGAGTTCCAATTTTCTCTGCTCTCCCACGCCTCCCCTCTCCCCAAGACAGCAAGCAAACTGATAGAGGTTATATATATACAATCATAAAAAACATATTTTCACATTAGCCATGTTGTGAAAGAAGAATCAGAACAAAAAGGGAAAACCACAAGAAAGAAAAAAGCAAAAAAGTAAAAATAGTATGCTTCGACCTGCAGTCAAACTCCATAGTTCATTCTCTGCATGTGGATAGCATTTTCCATCATGAGTCTTTTGGAGTTGTCTTGGATCATTATATTGCTGAGAAGAGCTAAGTCTATCATAATTAATCATCACACAATGTTGCTGTTACTGTGTACAATGTTCTCCTGGTTCTTCTCACTTCACTCAGCATCAGTTCATATAAGTTTTTCCAGGTTTTTTATGAAATCTGCCTGCTCATCATTTCTTATAGCACAATAGTATTGCATTACATTCATATACCACAACTTATTCAGGATTCTCTAGTTGATGGGCATTCCCTCAATTTCCAATTCTTGGCCACCACAAAAAGAGTTGCTATAAATATCTTTGTATGTATGGGTTTTTTCCCTTTTATAATATCTTTGGGGTAGAGACCTAGAAGTGGTATTATTGGATCAAAGGATATGCACAGTTTTATAGCCCTTTGGGCATAGTTCCAGATTGCTCTCCAGAATGACTGGATCAATTCATGACTCCATCAATAATGCATTAGTGTTACAATTTTCCCATATCTTTTCCAAAATTTATCATTTTCCTTTGCTGTCATATTAACCAATCTGATAGGTGTGAGGTGGTAATTCAGAGTTATTTTAATTTGCATTTCTCTAATCAATAATGATGTAGAGAATTTTTTCATATGCCAGTCATGAGGCCATAGACTTTAATTTCTTCATCTGAAAACGTCCTGTTCATGTCCTGTGACCATTTATCAATTGGGGAATGACTTGTATTCTTATAAATTTGGCTGAGTTCTCTATATATTTGAGAAATGAGGCTTTATCAGAGACACTTGCTGTAAAGATTGTTTCGTAGCTTTCTGCTTCCCTTCTAATCTTGGTTGCGTTGGTTTTGTTTGTGCAAAAACTTTTTAATCTAATGTAATCAAAATGATCCATTTTGCATTTCATAATGTTCTCTATTTCTTGTTTGGTCATAAATTCTTCCCTTCTCCATAGATTTGACAGGTAAGCTATTCCTTACTCCTAATTCGCTTATGGGATCATCCTTTATATCTAAATAATGTACCCATTTCAACCTTATCTTGGTATAGGGTGTGAGATGTTGCTCTATGCCTAGTTTCTGTCATACTGTTTTCCAGTTTTCCCAGTAGTTTTTGTCAAATAGTGAGTTCTTATACCAGAAGCTGGAGACTTTGGGTTTATCAAACAGTAGATTACTATACTTATTTATGACTGTGTCTCACTTACCTAATCTATTCCACTGATCCACCACTCTATTTCTTAACCAGTTCCAAATAGTTTTGAGGATCACCACTTTATAACAGTTTTAGATCTGGTAGAGTTAGGCTGCCTTCCTTTCCTCTTTTTTATTGGTTCCTTTGATATTCTAGACATTTTGTTCTTCAAGGTGAATTTTGTTATTATTTTTTCTAGCTCTATAAAATAATTTTTAGTAGTTTGATTAGTATGGCACTGAATAAGTAAATTAATTTAGGTAGAATTATAATTTTTATTATATTAGCTTGGCCTCCCCATGAGTAATTGATATTTTTCCAATTATTTAGATCTGACTTTATTTGCATGAAGTCTTTTGTAATTGTATTTACATAGTTCCTGGGTTTGTCTTGGTAGGTAGACTCCCAAATATTTTATCTTGTCTGCAGTTATTTTAAATGGAATTTTCTCTTTCTGTCTCTTGCCACTGGGCTTTGTTGGTAATATATAGAAATGCTGATGATTTATGTAGGTTTATTTTATATCAGGCAACTTTGCTAAATTTTTTAATTGTTTCAGGTAGTTTTTTAGTTGATTCTCTAGGATTCTCTAAATATGTCATCATATCATCTGCAAAGTGATAGTTTTGTTTCCTCATTGCCTCTCCTAACTCCTTCAATTTCTTTTTCTTCTCTTATTGCTAAAACTAACATTTCTAGTACAATACTGAATAATAGTGGTGATAATGGGCAGCCTTGTTTCACCCTGATCTTATTGAGAAGGCTTCTAGCTTATCCCCATTATATATAATGGTTTGTTGATGGTTTTAGGTAGATACTACTTACCATTTTAAGGAAAACTCCATTTATTATTGTGCTGTCTGGTATTTTTAATAGGAATGGGTGCTGTATTTTGCCAAAAGCTTTTTCTGCATCTAGTGAAATAATCATATGATTTCTGTTAGTTTTGTTATCAATATGGTCAATTATGTTGATAGTTTTCCCTAATATTGGATGAGCCCTGCATTCCTGGTATAAATTCTATGTTGTCATGGTGTATTATCCTCATGATAAACTGCTGGAATGTCTTTGCTAATATTTTATTTAAATGTTTTACATCAATATTCATTAAGGAAATTGATCTATAATTTCCTTTCTCTTTTTTGACTCTTCCTGGTTTAGGTATCAGCACCATATTTGTGTAATAAAAGGAATTTGATAGGTATCCTTCTTGGTTATCTTTCTAAATAGTTTATATAGCATTGGAATTAATTGTTCTTTAATTATTTGGTAGAATTCACTTGTAAATCCATCTGGCCCTTGAGATTTTTTCTTAGGGATTTCATTTATGGCTTGTTCAATTTCTTTTTCTAAAATGGGGTTAAGTATTTTAGTTCTTCTTCTGTTAATCTGGGCAATTTATATTTCTGTAAATATTCATCCATTTCACTTAGATTGTCACATTTATTGGTGTACAGTTGAGAAAATAACTCCTAATTATTGCTTCAGTTTTCTCTTCACTGGTGGTGAATGCGCCCTTTTCATTTTTAATATGGGTAACTTGGTTTTCTTCTTTCTTTTTTTAATCAAATTAACCAAAGTTTATCTATTTTGTTTTTTTTATAAAAACATTATTTTTTACTTTGATGGTTTTCTTACTTTCAATTTTATTAATCTCTTCTTTGATTTTCAGAATTTATAATTTAGTATTTAATTGGGGATCTTTAATTTGTTATTTTTCTAGCTTTTTTAGTTGCACGCCCAATTCATTGATTTGATCTTTCTCTATTTTATTCATGTAAACATTTAGAAATATAAATTTTCCCCTAAGAACTGCTTTGGCTGCATCCCATAAGTTTTGGTATGTTGTCTCATTATTCTCATTGTCTTTGATGAAATCATTGATTGTTTCTATGATTTATTATTTGACCCCCACATTTTTAGGATTAGATTATTTAGTTTCCAATTAGTTTTTCTCCTATCTTTCCATGGTGTTTTATTATACATAATTTTTATGCATCAGGATCTGAAAAGGATACATTTAATATTTCTGCCTTTCTGCATTTAATTGTGAGGTTTTTATGCCCTTATATATGGTCAAATTTTGTATAGGTGCCCTGTACTACTGAGAAAAAGATATATTCTTTTCTATCCCCATTCAATTTTCTACAGAGGTCTATTATATTTAATTTTTCTAAAATTCAATTTGCCTCCTTAACTTCTTTCTTGTTTGTTTTATTTATCTGCTTCTGGGGTAGGGTTGATGTCCCCACTAATACAATTTTGATGTCTATTTCTTCCTGTAATTCACTTACCTTCTCCTCCAAGAATTTGGATGCTATACTATTTGGTGCATATATGTTTAGTATTGATATTATTTCATTGTCTATGGTACCTTTTAGCAAGATATAGTTTCCTTCTTTATCTCTTTTAATTAGATCTATTTTTGCTTTTGCTTTGTCTGAGATTGGGATGGCTACCCCTGCTTTTTTTTTTTTTTACTTCAGCCAAAGCATTATATATTCTTCTCCAACCTTTTACCTTTACTTTGTGTATATCTAATTCAAATGTGTTTCTTGTATCAACATATTGTAGGATTCTAGCTTTTAATCCACTTTGCTATCCACTTCGATTTTATGGGAGAGTTCATCCCATTCACACTCCCAGTTATGTTTACTGACTGTGTATTTTCCTCCATTCTATTCTCTCCCCCTCCACCCCGTTTATACTTTTCTCTCTCCTTTTGCTCTGTTACTCCTCACAGGTGTTTTGTTTCTGACCAGCACTTCCCTAAGTCTGCCTCCCTTCTGTCAGCCCCCACTTTTCTTTCCCCTTTCCCCTCTTACTTCTGCCCTCCCTTCTATCTGCCCTTCTTCCCTTTTCTTTACCCTTTCCCCTCCTACTTCCCTGTAGAGCAAGATAAATTTCCATACCCAAATGAGTATGTATTTTATTCCCTTTTTAGCCAAATCTGATGTGAGTAAAGTTGAAAAAATGCTCTCATGGGACAGCTAGGTGGCACAGTCGGGGCAGGTAGGTGGAGCAGTGGAAAGAGCGCTGGCCCTGGAGTCAGGAAGCACCTGAGTTCAAATCCGGCCTCAGACATATAACACTCACTAGCTGTGTGACCCTGGGCAAGTCACTTAACCCCATTGCCTAGCCAAAAAAAATGCTCTCACACAACCCCTTCTTTCCCTCTACTGTAATAGATCTTTTGTGTTTCTTCACGTGATGTAATTTACCCTATTCTACCTCTTCCTTTTCTCTTCTCCCAGTACAATCCTTTTTTCACCCCTTAATTTTTTATATCATCACATCAAAGTCAACTTATATCCATACCTTCTGTCTATGCA
Source organism: Vombatus ursinus (assembly GCF_900497805.2). NCBI lineage: Eukaryota > Metazoa > Chordata > Mammalia > Diprotodontia > Vombatidae > Vombatus > Vombatus ursinus. The sequence continues at coordinate 74,958,288 of NW_020954569.1, read as the reverse complement.
TACTCCTTCTAATTGCCCTAATGGAGATACAGTTACCAAGAGTTACAAGTATGATCATCCCATAGAGGGATAGAAATAGTTTAATCTTATTGAATAACATTTTTTTCTTTCCTGTTTACCATTTTATGCTTCTCTTGAATTTTATATTTGAAGATCAAATTTTCTGTTCAGCTCTGGTCATTTCATCAGGAAATTTTGAAAGTTCACTATGTCATTGAATGTCTGTATTTTCCACTGAAAGATCATGCTCACTTTTGCTGTGTAGTTGACTCCCAGTTGTAATAAAAGCTCCTTTCCCTTCTGGAATATTATATTCCAAGCCCTCTGATCTTTTAATATAGAAACTGCTAAGTCTTGTGTAATCCTGACTGTGGCTCCTTGATATTTGAGTTGTTTCTTTCTCACTGCTTGCAGTATTTTCTCCTTGACCTGATAATCCTGGAGTTTGATTACAATATTCCTTGGAGTTTTCACTTTGGGATGTCTTTCATGAGGTGCTTGGTGGAGTCTTTCAATGACTATTTTACTCTCTGGTTCTAGGATATCAAGGCAATTTTCCTTGATAATTGCTTGAAAAAATGATGCCCAGCCTCTTTTGTTTTTATCATTTACTTCAGGTAGTCCAAGAATTCTTAAATTATTTCACCTGTATCTATTTTTCAGGTCAGTTATTTTTTGAATGAGTTATGTTACATGTTCTTCTACTTTTAAATTCTTTTGATTTTGTTCGACTGATTTTTGATGTCTCATAGGGTCATTAGCTTTCACTTGCCCAATTCTAATTTTTAAGGCATTTTCTTCAGTTAGCTTTCATACTTACTTTTCCATTTGGTCAATTCTACTTTTAAAGGAGTTGTTTTCTTGCGTGGATTTTTTTCCCATTTGGCCAATCCTATTTTTTAAGAAGTTGTTTTCTTCAGTCAATTTTTGTGCTTCCTTTTCCAAGCTGTTGACTCTTTTTTTTTCATAGTTCTCCTGCATAACTCTAATTTCTTTTCCCAATTTTTCTTCTATCTCTCTTACCTGATTTTTAAAATCCTTTTGTGAGCTCTTCCAAGAAGATTTTCTGGGCTTGAGACCAATTCATATTCCCCTTTGAGACTTCACACATAGACACTTTGACATTGTTGTCCTCTTCTGAGTTCATGTTTTGATTGTCCCTGTCACCATAGCAGTTTTCTATGATTGGGGTCTTTTCTGTTTCTTACTCATTTTTTCAGCCTATTTTGTGACTTTTAAAGTTGAGCTCTGCTCTTGGGACACAAGGGGCATTGTTCCAAGCTTCTTATGTTGGGGTCCAGGAGCCTGATTACTGGCTTTCCAAGCTGGGGTCTCAGGTGCTTGTGGTTTGTCTGATGAACTAGGGGTTGCCCAGCCTAGTTGTGCCTGTTGTGTTAGGGTTCTGGGGCTTGAAATTTGACTTCTGCAATGGGGCTGGGGTCCTCGCAGCTGGCCTGCGGAGCCTGAACTGAGAACCCTTGGTTGCTGATCTACACTGTGGTTAAGAATGTCCTGCTGGCTTGCCCCCACACCATCTATGCTGGGCTGCACTCCCCTTTTACCCTAGTAAGACAGACCTTTCCTGAAGTCCTTCCAAGTTATCTTAAGTTGGAAAATTGTCTCATTCCTATCTTTTTGTGTGTTCTGTCACTCAAGAATCTATTCAGAGTTTTGATTTAATATTGTTTCCAAGGGAAACTGGGGAGAGCTTAGGCAACTTCCTGGCTTCTCTCCACCATCTTCATTCTATTAGTTTTCATTCTGTAGTGATAAAATAACAAATGAATTCAGTAAACATTTATGAAGGAAAATACTGTGGTACATGATGAGGATATAAAGAGGGAAAAGATGAAAAATACCCTCTAGGAACTTATAATGTAATAATGGAAAATGTGGTTTATTCACAAACAAATATGATGTAAGTTAAAATGTAATAAGGGCAAGGGGTTATGAACAGTCTAGTCCATAGGAACTGCCAGAGTTTGCATTTTATTTGCACAAACTTTTAAAAATTAGAGGTCACATTGGAATAGAAAATAAAATATTTCATTCCAAAATGGGAGACTTCTGCCTGGTTTTTCTTTGCTATATAGGGTGACTATCATTAGAGAACTACTTGGGAGTTGTTCTAGCCACTATGGATACCCTACCCAACTGTAGCTGAGATGATTGATGGGCACTAAATTAAAGTTTTCTCAGTCATCAATGTCAGGAGACTTCTCTGTTAATAGGTAATGCATGACAAAGGCATTAATGTGTGCGGGGTTGGTGGAGAAAAATGACCTTGACTACTTAATTTCACTTTTTCTTCAAATCCATTTGCATGCTAAGCCAGAGAAGAACTCAGCAATGTCTAACCCTAAGTTAGAAAGCTGTCTGGTAATATTAAGCTTCATTATTTGGCCAAATATAGGGGTACAAAAGAAAAGACATTAACCTAGTTTAGTGATAGCTGTGACTAAAGACTTGTCAGTCTGCCTTTATCATGTCTGATAACTACTGTAGTGATATTTTCCATGGCTAAATACAACACTCAAGCAATGGGACTTTGTTGCTGACAGGTGTGTGTGTGTGTGTGTGTGTGTGCATACATATGAAATAAAGGTAAGAATATGTGATGGATGGATAGAGAACAATGATTATGCATTCTTAAGCTTATCTTTTATTCTGACTCAAATTCATTTTCATAGTAAGCCAGAAAGGATCTTTCCTTAAGGTGGCATGATTATCTTTTCCCCCTTGATTTAATATTTTATTTTCCCTCAATTATATGTAAAAATCATTTTTAACATTTTAAAAAAATTTTGGACTTAAAATTTTTTTCTTCCCTTTCTTCCCTGCTCCCCTTATTGAGAAGTCAAGCAATTTGATATGGTTATACATTTGCAGTCACGCAAAACATTTCTACATTACTCATGTTGTGAAAGAAAACATAGACCAAAAACTGAGGGAAAAAAAAGAGAGTAAAGAAAAAGTATGCTTAGATCTGCATTCTGACTCCACTAATTCTTTCTCAGGATATGGATAGCACTTTTCATCATAAGTCCTTCAGAATTGTCTAGGATCATTGTATTACTGAGAGTAGCTAAGTAATTCATAGCTGATCATAATAATTATAACTGTTACTGCATACAATGTTCTCCTGGTTCTGCCCATTTCACTTTATGTCAGTTCATATAAGTCTTTCCAGGTTTTTCTGAAAGCATCCTGCTCGTCATTATTGCACAATAGTATTCCATCACAATCACATACAACAACTTTTTTCAGCCATTCCCCAGTTGGTGGTCATTCCCTCAATCTCCAATTCTTTGCCACCATTAAAAGAGATGCTATAAATGTTTTTGTACATATAGGTTCTTTTCTTTTTGTTATTGATTTTTGATACAGATCTAGTAGTTGTATTACTTGGTCAAAGAGTATGTATGGTTTTATAGCCTTTTGGGCATAGTCCCAAATTACTCTGTAGAATGGTTGAATCCATAAACAACTTCACCACTAGTGTATTAGTATCTCAATGTTCCTACATCAACTTCAACATTTGTCATTTTCCTTTTCTGTCATATTAGCCAATTTGATATGTGTGGCATGGTATCTCAAAGTTGTTTTAATTTGCATTTCTTTAATCTATAGTGATTTAGACCATTGTTTTTCAATGAGATATTTCACCTTGTCTTCTATTTTTTTTCATTATTTTGATTTTTGTTTTATTGTTTCATGATGTCTCATAAAGTCACCAGCTTCCACTTGCCTGATTCTATTTTATAAGGTATTATTTTCTTCAATGAGATTTTGTACCTCCTTTTCCATTTAGTCAATTCTACTTTTTAAGGAGTTATTTTCTTCAGTGAAGTTTTGTGCCTCTTTTTCATTTTGGCCAATTCTTCTTTTTAAGGAGTTTTTCTCTTTGAATTTTGATACCTCTTTTACCATTTGGCCTGTTATGTTTTTTAGGGTTTTATTTTCTTCAGTATTTTTTTCTGCCTCCTTTCCCAAGTTGTTGACTCTTTTTTCATGATTTTCATACATCACTCTTATTTCTCTTCCAAATTTTTCCTCTACTTCTCTTACTTGACTTTAAAATCCTTTTTGAGCTCTTCCATGGACTGAGACCTTTTCATGTTTTTCTTTGAGGCTTTGGATGTAGCAGTTTTGACTTTGTTGTCTTCTTCTGAGTGTGAGTTTTGATCTTCCTTATGATCACAGTAACTTTCTATAGTCAGAATTTTTTTTCTGATGTTTACTTATTTTCCCAACTTATTTCTTGACTTTTAACTCTACGCTAAAGTGGGGCTCTGCTTCCAGAGTGGAAGGCACACTTTCCCAAGGTTCAGGGTTTTTGTGCAGCTGTTTTCAGAGATAGTTCTGAGGATCTGTAAGCATTCAGTTCTTCCAACATGGTATGATCCAAGGAGAGGTGTGTTTACTACTGTCTTGGTCTGTGTTCTGTCCTGTAAATAACCACAAGCATTCTTTTCTGCATTGGAACTATGACCATGGTCCCTGCTTCCCTGAAGCCACAATCTGTAGAGTTTTTGGGATTGCCACCCTGGGATTGCTACTCAAGACTGTGACCTTGATTGAAGGATGGGCAATGCATCAGAGTCCTGCCCCCAATGCCAGTAAAGAGACCCCTGTGATCTCCTTCTGATCAGTTGTTTGACCCTCTTACCATCTGTGGGCTGAGATTTCTGGAAACAGCTGCTGCCCCTTCTGATTCAGTCACTCCCAAAGCATGCTCCTGGTTTGCTGGGACCCGGTCTATGCTAGCATGGCCTGCACTGGACTGTGCTCCATTCTCACCCTAGTGCAATAGACCTTTCTTGCTGACTTTCTAAGTTTTCACAGGCTGGAAAATTGTTCCACCCCATCCTTTTGTGGATTCTGCCTCTCCACAATTTGTTTTGAGGCATTATTTAAAGATATTTGGAGGGTAATTTGGGAGAGCTCAGGTGAGTCCTTACCCTTTCTCTGCCATCTTGGTAAGAAAAGATTCTTAATGTCTAACACTAAGTTATTTTTCTGTAACAGCAGACCTTGATCCCCACCAAAAAAAAGGTAGCAGAAGAGGACTCTAGTAGATGATGCAAAGTGGGAATAAACTAAAATCTTTCTTTGGCAACAATATATTATTAGGGGTAATCATAATAATAGTACTTAGAGGTGCTACAGTACTGTGAAACTGTTCAGGCAAATGTCCCAGTTTCAAAGGGATAGAAAAGATGAATGTTCAAACTAGCTTAAAATAGTGAGCTTGTAAAAGGATCCCAAGGAAAAACTCTGGGGAAGATACCAGTTCTACTCTTGGAATCATCAAGAAGACTTTTCATCTTCCCTAAGGCTCTTCCCCAAGGCTCTTCCCCTTAAATGTCTTACTAAATCTCTCTAATCTCAGGACCCCAATTCTAGGCACCAAGCCTTTAGGACCTTTTTGGTACCTATGTAGAAAATGTGGTTGGGAATGTTGCTTCTGCATATCACTCATACCTCAGAATGCAATCTTCTTGAGATTAGTTTTGTTTTTTGTATTTGTAACTCCTTACCTAGTACAGTGCCTGGCAAATAGTTGGCACATGGTAAATGTTAATGGATTGATCAGTAAATTACAGCTCTAAATTTATGAACCTAGGGTGTATGGGGTATTTAGAGAGGACTAGCACCTCTGGTATGAGTACTTGCCAAGATTTTTTCAGGGCCGTTCATCCACCTTTGATGTCTACCTTCACCCAGCTCTCATCTGTGGCTTCAAGAAGCTGTACCATGTATAGCAGCCACATCCTGGCAAAACCATCTTAGCAGACAGGCTAAACTAGGGTCAGAATAGCCAACAGGCCTCAAATCCATCAGTGAGTTAGGGGGTTCTACCCCAAACATGTGAAGACTTCCCTAGCAGAATGGGCAGGTGAAAAAATCTATTCCAATGGTCATGAAGTCAAATGAAGTAGGCACAGTGGAAAACTAAGAGCTTGGTCAGACATCTAAGTCACAAGGTCATTCACTGCACCCCAGACCATCATCCTGACTTTTGTCTTGCCACTGGACTTGAATGACTCTGGAAGAGAGGGTGAGGCTGATGAATTAGTGTAACACTTCATCACTTAAATCTAATTCATTCTCAAGTCATCAAGTCATCACTTGTGATGTTATTGGTTCTCTTCAAATTGAAAGACAAACAACATTTTCTCTCCTGTACATATTTGAGCCAAATTTTGTATGCATCTATGTGTGGCGGACTAAATGATCTCTTGTAGTCTCTCTATATTCAAAGAATTGATGAATGCCTTGGCCACTCACGTTTTTCTATTTCTTTCATCATAAGCTTTCTCTTAGCCAATCAGAAGCTTCCAGATAGTGTAGCAGGTTTGGGTTACTTCACTGAGTTAGATAACTTAATAATGACTTAGCTAATGAGTTATTCAACTTATTAATAATGATTAATATTTGTACTGTTACTATGTATTGTATTAACTATATTATTTTATACATTATATTTTATTTATTATTTTATATATTATATTAACTATATTATTTAACTTTCCATCAAGTAATAAAGAAATACATAAAATAGTTTCCATTCTCTCAAAATTAGAATATCGACTCAATTCACAAATTACTTTCAAAATTAACAATAGAGCCACATTCTTTGGAGATTGACTTGGTTTCCTAGAAAAATTTTAGAACATAACAATTACTTTGAGACAGCATGGAGTTGTTGTAGACTAACTTTATTTCCTAGTTTATAGTGTTTTTAGATTGGATGATAGGGGCAGGTAGGTGGCACAGTGGATGGAGTGCTGAACCTGAAATCAGGAAAACTCCTCTTCTTAACTACAAATCTGACCTCAGACTCTTAGTAGCTGTGTGACCCTGGTCAAGTCACTTAACCTTATTTGCCTCAATTTCCTCATCTGAAAAAAATGAGCTAGAGAAGGAAATGGAAAACTTCTTCAGGATCTTTGCCAAGAGAACCCCAAATGAGGTCACAACATGATAGACACAACTGAAGAACAGCTGAACAACAACAAAGATTGGATGCTATGGAAAGTACTTAAAATATGATATATTTGAATTTCAACAATTTTGATAGTATCTTATGAAATTCATAAAGTCATAAAAGTCTCTCATGAGAGTCTTGTAAAGAAGGTTTTGGGATGAGGACTAGATAAAAGTACAGTTTAGTGCATTCAAAGGTGGTTAAATAACAAATGACAATTAATTATAAAGGACATATGAAGAAAGATGCCATCTGTATCCAGAGAAATAAGTGATAAATAGAAGTATGTATAGAATAATTTTATATGTATGTATACTTATTTGTGTCTTGGCCATCTCTAATATGGAGGTGTGGAAGGAAGAAAAAAAAGAAAAAAAAATTTATATGATAACTTTGATGTATATTTTAAAGGAATAGCAAGTTATACACTGTAGATTTGCAGTTTCATGTTCAAACATCTTTTTTATTATACTGTGTTATGGAAATGCTTGTTTTATTCCATATATTAAAATAAAATATTTTTTAAAAAAGGAGACAGCACGGATGTTTTGTAATTTATAGTGTTGAGAGAAGTACTTATGTCATTAAAGATGTATCTAAGTAAAAAAAAGATAATCAATGGTTTGATTGTTAACTTGAAAAGAAGTCTCTAATGGATTGCCCCAAAGCTCTATTCTGAGTCCTATTGTGTTCAACATTTTTTTAATCAATGATTTAGATAAAGGCATTGAGGACATAGTTACCTATTTTTCGGTCAACAAAGAACTAGAAGAGGTACATAAATTGTGGATGCCAGAATTAGGATCTAAAAGGCCTTAAAAATGATAACATTAGGTTAGATCTAAAAATAATTTTTAAAGATACATGTAAAGTATTGCAACTTGGTTCAAAAACTCATTAGTAAAAGCACAGGTTGGTTAAACTACAATTCGTGTGAAAAGATTTTGAAGATTGTATTGTAATGCAAATTTAGCGAATTAGTGTGATATTTTGACCAAAAACACCCATGTAATCATGAGAGTATAATCTCCAAGGTGACTGAGTGACTTGTCAGATTACATTGAGAATAATGTGCTCAATTCTGAATGTTACATTTTTAGAAGATGCATTAGGAACTAGAGGATCTTCATGGGAAAGAGATGAAGATGGTGAGGGGATTAGAAACCATACCAAGGGAGAATCACTTGAAAGAGTTGGTGATGTTTAGCCTATTGAAAGAGAAAAAATATCAACAACTGTGTTTGTGTTGCAAATGGGAATGGGGCACGATTGGTACCTTCAAATATTTAAAGATTTGTCATGTGAAAGAAGTATTATACTTGATTTTCTCTATAAAACAAAACTAGTATCAATGGGTAAAAATTACATATAATATATATGCATATATACATATATACATACACACACACATTTATACAAATATGTATAGTTACATATAAACAAAACATTATCTAACTAGTAGAACTGTTAGAAAATGGAATGGGCAGCCTTTGAAATGAGGTCTTCAGGAAGAGATGAGATGACCACTTCTCAGAAACAAAGGCAGCATAGTAGTGTGAATAGAATGGAGTTAGAAAATCTAGGTTCAAAATCCTTCCTTGACAGATGTCTGTGACCCTGGGCAAATCTAAATCTTTCTGAGTTTCAGTTTCTTCTTCTGTAAAATAGGGATAATAATAATGTCATATATGCCAAAGAGATTTTGTGGAATGAAAGTAATCCAAGGTTGTAGTTTGGCAAGGCATGATTGTCAATAGGACAAAGTAGTAAAGGACAGCTAGGGGTAGCAGTGGATAGAGTGACAGGCCTTGAGTCAGGAAGATTCTTCTTCTCGAGTTCAAATCCAGCCACAGACACATACTATCTGTGTGACCCCGGGAAAGTTACTTAACCCTGTTTGCCTCAGTTCCTCATCTGTAAAATGAGCTGGAGAAGGAAATGACAGCAAACCACTCCAGTATTTTTGCCAAGAAAGCCCCAACTAGGGTCACAAAGAGTCAGACATGAGGACAAATGACTAAACAACAAGATAGAGTGTAGTGTAAAGTTGAACTGATTTGCCAAGTGTTTGCGAGAAAGAAGGAAGTGCATCTAGTGCAGGGGTGATGGCCTAGGAAAAAAACCGAGGGGTGGAGGGAATGGGGGTCATGGGAGAAAAAAACAGATTTAGGGGTTTTTAGGCACAGAGAAAGATGAAATTATAAAATAAATATGATTAGATCAAAGAAATTCACGAACATGGAAGTTGTTCACTTGTGAGGTATGGCAATATCAGTGGAATAATCATCTTTGAGTGTAGCTGAGGTGGAATGAAGAAGTAGGTGATGGGGACTGCATAGATTGCAAGAAATCAGGGTATTTGGGGGAACATAAAGATATATACTGAAGATCCCTGGAAGTTAGAATGGAAGAAAACACTATGAACCAAGCAGTAAACTCACTGAGGAAAGCAGAAGAATTTCCTAAGGAGTAGATGGATAACATCACCAAGAACTACATAAGGGGATAGATTTGGATACAATGAATCTTAAAACAGGAGAGATTACAGGGGGAGGCTGGAAGTATTAGTGCTTTATGAAAACCACTTTGGCACCTGAACAGAGAATGGATTGTATTGGAAATTTGAAGAGTGGGAAGGGTTATTGGAATTCATTTAATCTAATGCCCATAATTTTTTGTTTTTAATTTTTAATTTTTGTCATTCTGAACTTGACAAACTACAAAACATGTGAACGTTTCCACATGCAAAAAAACCCAAAGAGGATTATTCATGAAATTATAAATCTCTATGTACAAATACATAAATGTGTATACATGTATGTATAATATATATTATACACATTTTTGCACATTACTTTCAAAACTATGCTTATCTGACAAGCAATCTTGTATAGAGAAATACTTATCCCCATACTCATTCCACAGAGCTAACATCTCTAAATGTATGTATTCACCTATAATCAAGTAGTAGGGATCAAAGGTTCATAGATTTAGAGCTGTAATTGATTGATCGATCCACAAGCATTTATTAATTGCCAACTATGTTCCAAGTACTGTACTAGGTAAGGGGTTACAAATACAAATAAAAGAATGAAACAATTCTGAATCTCAAGGAATGTACACTAAGGTACTAAGGTACCTTAGTAGTTACCTAGTCCAAGACTCTCATTTCACAGATGACCAAGAGAGGTTAAGCAAATTGCCCAAATTAACACAGATAGTCAGCAATGGAAGTGGAATTTGAAGCCAAGTTCTCTGGTAGCCCAGAGAAGAAATGGAAGCAGGGAACTTTTCTGAGGTCAGAAGCTGTATAAATGATGGGAAAAAAACCCAGGCTGGTGTTCTGCATGGACACAATTGGCAATCCTCAACTCTGAAAGCGCAGTATAAAATATTATACCTAGAAGTGTAACATGATATTAAGGGACACCATATGGTGGTGGGTGTGAACAAAAAGAGAAAGGAATGTCCATAACATGTTAGTACTGTGCTTAGAAGTATACATGTTCTTATCCTTTAGATAGTCAAATACGTAAAAATCTTAACTGAACAAAGTCATAAGAGATGCAAGGATATTTGATCTCTTAAAGATAACTTTGATAGAACTCTCACATACTTGTGATAAATTCAGAATAGATCTAGAAGAACAAGTACTTAAGATGTTTATTAAACTAGATTTTGGCTTGGAAAATTTCTTAATGTTTAATTCAGTTTTAATTTCTGTTGTCCCTTCAAAAATCATGTTTCTGGGCATCAAAAGGATTTGACAAGTTCTATTCAATTCCTTTCACTCTGATATAACTCAACAAGTATTTACTAAGTGCAATGATAAGAGAGAAACTGTAGAGAATAGTAGTAACAGGACTGAATCCCAAGTCTGGAAGACCTGCGTTTGAATTCTGATTTAGACATTTAATGGCTATCTTACCCTGGGCAAATCATTTAACTTCTACCTGAAAAAAGTTAGGTGCTAACAACAGCACCTAACTCATAGTGTTGTTGTGAGGATCAAATGAGATAATATAGGTAAAGTGCTTGACAAATCCTGAAATATTGTATGAATGTTAGTTATTTTTAGAGGCCAGTGTTCCAGGCACTTGACCTCTAAATCTGATAGGTTTCTCCATCAATACAAATTGGCTCCTCTGCAGCTTATACTTAGAGAGTTGCTTGGGTCACTGTCCTGAACCCAGGTCAAACTGTCTCTGAGGCTATCCCTCTATCTACTATGCCATGCTACTACTATGGTACTAGAGATAACAAGACATATGTAAAAACAGTCCCTGTCTTCAAGGAAGAAAGTGGGAAGAAAAAATGCAAACAGGTGTAAATATACACACACGTATATGCATATGTGTGCATATCATATATATACATATATGTATATATATATAATGTGTGTATGTAGCAACCAATAAACATTTACTAATCACCTACTATGTATCAAGCACTATGCTAACTGCACAGAATACAAAAAGAGGCAAAAGACAGTCCCCTGCCTCCAAGTAGCTCAATTTAAAGGGGAAGATAACAAGCAAAAACTATGTACAAACAAGATATGAAAATGATACATAGAAAATAATTAAGAGAGGGAAGGCACTAGAATTAAAAAGAGTTGGGAAAGGCTTCCATAAAAGATGAATCTTTTTGCTGGGATATAAAGGAAGCCAAAGGAAGGCAGTAGGCAGAGTAGAAGAGGGAGAGCATTCCAGGTATGGGGGACTGCCAGAAAGAATGCCTGGATCAGGAAGATGGAGGGGGAACAACCACAAGAATAGTTTCATTGTATGGAAGAGTATGTTATGGAAAGTAAAGTGTAAGAAAACTGGAAAGGTGGGGGGGGGGCGCAGCTAAGTAATGAAGGGCTTTGAATGCCAAACAGAAAATATTGTATTTGCTCTTGGAGGTAATAGGGAGCTCCTGGAGTTTAGACTGTCACTTAAGAATGGAGAGACACTAGAAGCAGGCAGATCCACCAGCTGGCAATTGCAATAGTTCAGGAGTTGGGTGATGGGGCCTGCACTAGAGTGGTGGCAGGATCAGAGAAGAAAAGGGGAAGCATTGAGATGTTGCAAAGGTGAAATCAACAGGCCTTGGTAACAGATTGGACAAGGTTGGGGTGGGGTTTGAGGAGTCCAGGATGACTCCTGGGTTACCAACTCTAGGCATGGGAAGATGGTCTTGCCCTCTGCAGTAATAGGGAAGGTCAAGGAATGTTTAGGGGGAAAGATAATTAATTCTGTTTTGGATATGTTTAGCTTCTACAAGATGTCTGAAAAGCAGTTGGAGATGTGAGATTAGAAGAGGTTGGGGCAGGATAGTTAGATTTGAGAATCATTGGCTTAGAAATGGTAAGTAATCCATTGGAGTTAATGAAATCAACAGGTGAAATAGTATAGAAGGAAAAGAGAAGAGGGCCCAGGACACAGGCTAAGGGACAATAACATTTAGAGGGCAAGAGCTGGATGAGGATCCAGCGAAGAAGGAGGAGCAGTCAGACAGATAGGATGAGAACTAGAGTAAGATTTAAATGGATGTACATATGAGTGTGTGTGTGTGTGTGTGTGTGTGTGTGTTTGTGTGCTTATTCCTCATTCTCAGAGGACCAAAATGGTATCACTTTCTTGGAGTCAAGGTTTAGTGTGTCCAACTGTGGCTGATCAGACCAATATGAGCTTTGAAGGCTCTACCACAGGATTGAGAACAAATAGTCCATGTGAACATTTGGAGTGGAGATGTCTCTAAATTTGTGTTTCTTTTGTTTCTTTTGAGGGGCTGTAGTTTTCCTTTGATCATATAGCACAGTGCCCTCTTTGAAATGGGGATGCCGTACTGGGTGGTCCCTTGCCAGTGTCTGCCATGTCATGCAATCAATTCCAAAGTTTTTCAGAAGACCATGAGAGTGTCCTTGTATCACATCTTCTGACCAGTATGTGAGCTCTTGCCCTGTGTGAGTTCTCAGTAAAATAAGCTTTTAGGCAAACGATGTTTGTCATTCAAACAATGGCCAGGGTTCAAATGGGAAAGTAACAAGTGTTTATTAAGAATCTACTATGTTCTAGGCACTGTGCTAATCAATTTATAAATATTATTTCACTTGATAGCTACCAGTGTGGCCTTGTGCAAGTTACTAACTCCCTGGATCTCAGTCTTCTCATCTTTAAAATGAGCAGGGTCATCTAAATGGCCTCTAACTTCCCTTTTTCCTTCTATTGTCCCTCCCTCCAATAAGAGTGAGATTACTCAGATGATATGCTTTGCAAACCTTAAAGCACTCTATGAATGCTATTATTGTGAATAGCAAACTCATTTAATGAATTAGCAAATATTTATTAAGCCCTTACTATGTGTCAGACAGTGCTACCTAGAAAAAAAGTAAAAAACGATCCTTGCTTTCAAGAACTTACGTTCTAATAAGGGAGCCAGCATAGAAGCATACAGGGTGTCCCTAAAGTCATTGCAATTTTAAGTTTTAAATAATGCTAAATATTAAATTTAAACACTTTGGTGTTTAAATTTAATATTGAGTATTATTCAAAACTTAAATTTGAGTAAAGACTTTTTGGGAAACCCTAAGTGTGTAACCAGAGACGCAGAAAATCCAAGGTAACCTTAGAGAGGACTGGGAAAAATTTCCTATAAAAGGTGGCACTTGAGCAGAAACTGCCCCGGGCTATGGAAGTAGCTGTGGGTGCGTGGGGCCACCCCACGGAGGAGGATTGCCCCAAAGGTTTAAAACTACCAGAGTTACAGAATAGTGGGACTTAAACCCCCTCCACCCAACCCGCGAATAAAACAAATAAGGCCCTCCACCGGCAGCTGCTCCAGTTCTCTGGACAGAGGGGGTGGGCGTCTATTCCTAGGCTTCAGGACCCCCAAGCGGAGGAGAAGCAACAACTCTGCGCCGCAGCACACCCCACCCCACCCCGGCCTGCTCCTGGCTCCTTCCCCACTTTCACCCACGAAGTTCTGGATTCACAGGGTTTGCAGTCTCGCAGGGCACCTCCGCCCCGCCTCCAGCCCCTGGGGCTCCCAGGGGTCTCCACCCTCGTTTAGGAAGGCACACATGGGGGAAGTGTGAGTGTGCCAGTGATGGGGGACAGTGAGAGAGGGCATGGAAAGGAGTCTTCTGCTAAAGTCTGTGGAATATTTATCTGACTTCCTTTAAAAAAAATGCGAATTTCTCCCCCCTTCTCCAAATCCAGCATTTGCTAAAAAATGTATATGTATATATATATATATACACATATATAAATAAACAAATAAATAAATAAATAAAAGGAGAGAGAGGAGAGCAAAGACAGCAAGAGGACAAGCGGCTAGCGACCACAAGCTTCAGCTCCCCTCCTGGCCCCGCCCACCTCGCTCCTTCTGCCCTCCCTCCTCCTGAGCTCCACGGGCCGCCCCCCTCCTTTCCGAGAGGAGGCGGAGACAGGCTCCACGACGCCATTTTGGATGCCTGTCTAGCCCCAATGTTTACCACTCTATGGCTCTTCTCCTCCCTCCCCTCCCCTCCCCACTCATTGTCTGTAAGAGCAGCGGCGGGCGGCAGCAGCAGCGCTTTTCTCTTTATAAGCCCCGCAGTGCCCGGATGTGCATGGATTACAATGTATCTTTCAGGGAAACCTATTATTATCAATGTGACTCCACGGGGGAGTCAATGGTGATGATGATGGTGATGATGATGATGATGATGAGAAATCTCTAAACTTGGAACAAGTTTAAGACTTTATAGGAGACGAAGAAAAAAACCAACCAACAAGATTTGTTTGAGGAAAATTATTAACTATTCTGTTTACATATTTTTTTAAAGGAACAATAAGGAAAGGGGAGAAAAAAGTTGGTGGATTTTTCTTTTTTTTTCTTTTTTTTTGGTGGGTGTGGGTGAAATTTTCTTGAAGTTCTTTTATGGTGGAAAATGCAAAAATCAGAGCCAGGTGCATGATCTTGTGATCTGTGGAATATCCCTGGAGCAGGACTGAGTACCAGTTAAAAAGTACTTTTTGGGGGATACACATGTGAGATACTAAGCACTTGCAGAAGATTTTCTCTTTTTCAAAAGTCTCTTTCCTTGGAATATTGTGAGAATATTTGTGGCCATTTAAGGTAAAGTTACAATTTGCTGTCAGAGTAAACTGTCTTTTAATTTAATTTATTGTTTTAAAGAAATTTTGATCCTAATGTGTTCTTAAAGCAAAAGGAGCAACTTGTGAAGTGATAGCAATTTGAGAAGAAAAAAAGTGTGTGCCTGCATTATTTGTCTGTACTCGCACATGTAGAAATAACAGGGTGTGTTTAATGTGTATACTTCAACACACGTTGAAGCCTATATGTTACAGATACTGCATAAAGTACGCGTGTATAACGAAACTTGAGAAGTATAAAGCTTTATTTTAACCTGAAAAGTGACGCGAAAATAGATTCTTGTAGCCTATAGGCCCTGTTGCAGTAAATGTTGAATTTAAACATATATTTCTGGGGAAAGGGGATTGAGCAGTCCTTGGAAACTCGAGTGTGAAAAGCAAACAAAACAACAATCCTCCCCAAATGCTTACTTGCTAAGTTTGTAGCAATACTCTCTGTGACTTAAAAAAAAAGGAGGGGACAAAGTATGTACAGCTTACAGATAGAGGAAGAACCAAAACAGAGGAAACAACCTCCCCCTCCCCAAAATTTTTTTTGAGTTGGTTTATGTATGGAAAAGAAAATGTTCCTCTTGGCAAAGTCTTTTTGCATCACGTGTATTTGCAGCCTAGTATAAACTTGCCTTGCCCTGTGTGTGAGAGAGCAAGAGAAAGATAGAACCGAAGAAATTGAAACTATAATAAATTAAAAAGTGCCTCCTAGGAAAGAAACCGGCAACGATTGAACTGTTAGTGCTTCAGATAATATCTTAGGGTTTGAGGGAAAATGAGGTGCCTGATGGATTTCCGTTTGTATTTCTTTTCTTTTCTTTTCTTTTCTTTTTTTTTGAGGAGGGGTCGTAGGGGGAAGGTGCAGGGGAGATGTTATGATTTTTTTTTTTTTTTAAAGAAATGCAGCCCAGACCAACCTAGCCAAACCGACCTGGAAAGAAATGCGTCTCTTCTCTTCAGCACCCCCCCCAACCCCCCCGCCTTTGCTGAACTTGCAATTCCGTCTGTCTTTGCGTGTTTCCCCCATTACACACCTCCCCTCCCTTCCCTAAAGGAGCAGAGAGTTGGTGTTAAGAGTCAGGGATCTTTGCAGGGTGTCTCTGGATCTTGTAGTAGTAGTGGTTGGTAGTGGTGAAGGAGGAGGAGGAGAAGAGGAGGAGGAGAAGAGGAGGAGGAGAGGAGGAGGAGGAGGAAAAGAGGAGGAGGTGGTGGTGGTAGTGGTAGTGGTGGTAGTGGTGGTAGTGGTGGTGTGTTTTGTGAATGCAGTGATTAGAAATGAAACCCGTTTCGGTGCTGTTATTGGAAGGGGAGCCCCATCTCTCTCTCGGGCGGTAGGTACCGGAGCTGGCATTTCTGGTGGATCGGTGGCTGATGGTGTGATGGTGTGGCTAGCGGACGGAGCCCGGAGCTAAGATCTCGAGGCTCGGCCAGGAGCTGCTGGAGGGTGGCTGGAGCCTTCCTTTCACGGGCTTTTCCCCTCTTTCCTTGGGGCTGCGATTTCATTTCTGCTCCATAGAGACACCACCCCCCCTTCTTGTTTCCCCTCCCTCTTCTCTTCCCCCCCTCCATCCACCCTCCCTTAGCGATGCCCACTTTAAAGGAACTGATGACTTTGCTATGGGCCTTAAAAAAAAAATCACCCTTTACTCCACAAATTAGGGTTTTGCGTAATTACCGAACCCGATCCCACTACCCTCTATTCTGCCACCTACCCCTCCATCGGAAGTGTTTTTACTCAGAAGATTCGCATCTTTTAATTTCTTCATAGCTACTTTATAAGGAGGGGAGGTGTGTGTGTGTGTGTGTGTGTGAGTGTGTGTGCGTGTGTGTGTGTGTGAGAGAGAGAGAGAGAGAGAGAGAGAGAGAGAGAGAGAGAGAGAGAGAGAAGAGAAGCGCGAGGGGTAGGGGGAGGGGGGAAAGTTGAGACCGGATCGTTGCTGAGTAGTTTCTCTTTTCTCTGAGATCCATTCATTCTTTGCTGTACCTCCTGTTGCATAAATGATGCGCTGAGAGCGGCTTTTTTTTTTTTTTTTGGATTTGGTTTTAGAGTGGATGTTACCAGTTTTGATCGTCTCTTTTGGAAATACAATACCTTTTTTTTTTTTTTTTTGCTACTGCTGCCCCTTCCATCTTAAAATATTCCCCCCCTTCTCCTCTTCCCCTCCCCTTCCACTTCAATAACACCCCTCACCCCATCCCCCCAGTCTCCAAAAATCCGATTGTGTTTCCTCTA
The DNA here is from genome assembly GCF_900497805.2 of Vombatus ursinus. NCBI lineage: Eukaryota > Metazoa > Chordata > Mammalia > Diprotodontia > Vombatidae > Vombatus > Vombatus ursinus. The sequence goes on along the minus strand of NW_020954569.1, from coordinate 74,940,929 downwards.
AGGATCGGGACTGGGTTCTGATTGCGGTTATTTCCATGTTTCTAGGTTTGTGTGATTTTGCTAAAATGCATCACCAACAGCGAATGGCTGCCTTAGGGACGGACAAAGAGCTGAGTGATTTACTGGATTTCAGTGCGGTAAGAAAGAACGGTGGAAACTAACTACAGCTGTAAAACAAAACAAAACAAAACACTAGCTAAAAACAAATAAACTGTAATCTAAAGTACACAAGTAATTTTTAATCGGCTAAGATCATGCTAAATTTGAATGTCTTTATGGACAAGTCTTCATCTTTTCGGGTGAAATGAAAAATAAAGGCATTTTCTGTTTTCCCCCTTTTTTCAAGTTTAATTATGTACTTTAGAAGCCTCCTTCCCCAAGAAAATTAGAGTTCAAATGGAAAAACACCCTTAAGTAAACTCAAAGGTTGAACATATCAGAACATTGAAAGTACTTGTACTTTCTCACTACTCATTGTTTCAATAACATTTTTTTTTTTTGGAAATAGATAAGAGGAGAAGCCAAATATCTCAGTTTTGTTTTAAACTGATGCTTTGAATTAGAAAGACCTTCTGCCCTCCAAGTGAAATCTCTTCTTAGAATTCTAAAAGCATATATATATATATATATATGTATACACACACACATATATGTATGTATATACTTACTTATATGTAAGCATATATGTATATATCCTTTTGGATATGCAATTTGTAATTTTAATAATTTCTAAACTAGCATTAACAAGAATATGTACATTTGGAGAGTTTAACAGCCTTTGCTGCCCCTCTCATCCACCTCTCTATTCCCCTGCCCATATCCAATCCAAAACTTGCCAGGAGTATTTATTTATTTTTAATGATTGATGAGTTTGGTGGTAAGATGCATTTGCAAAACAAAACCAAAAATAATAATCCACAACATGCACCATCCAGAACCGCCTTGTAAATGGGGTTGCTTCAGTGCTGCTAGTGCTGCTGCTGGTGCTGCTGCTGCTGGTGCTGCTGCTGCTGCTGGTGCTGCTGCTGCTGCTGACTTTTCTTTGGAGAAATGGCTTTTGGAAGTTTGGCCAGGAAACATAGCCTGAGGCAGCTTTGCAGCCCCCTCTTAGCTTGTTGCACTTTTCCCATTTGTTTCTTTGCTTTTTGCAGGCTCTGACTCAGGGAAGGTGCGTATTATCCACTAGAAACGTCGAAGAAGAGGGAAACCAATTAGGGTTGAAATAAATATAGGGGGAGAGGAGAAAGAGAGGAGAGGAAAGGAGAGAGAGAGAGAGAGAGAGAGAGAGAGAGAGAGAGAGAGAGAGAGTCTTGCTTCAAATTGCTCTCATGTTAGAGACGAAATGAGAATTTAGTGCAGGTGGCAGTTTGCATTCATTTTTATTTGGGTTCACATATGACAGACAAATCCTATGCGGGATTGAAATGGACGTTGCCACCTTCATGGCCAAGGTTTTAAACTTAAAACAAGCAACTTTTTTCTTCTTTATCAAAATGCTAGTTGCAGGGGAGGCTTGTTGTCTCTAACTTGAATCTTGATAACATTTTGGGGACTGTGGTTTTTCAAAATGTTAATAATATTGTCTAGGAATCTAATGAGTCTAATTGAAAAGAGGGGTGTGTAAGAAAGAGTTGGGAAGGGGGGTGGAAGAGTGTGGATTAGTAATACTGTGCCAGTTTTAGTTTTGAGTTGAATGGTGATGTGTTGTATTAAAGAAGCCCTTTACATAAGCTTTGACTTATTTGTTAAGAATGTGAAGGAACTTTTGACTAGCTGTGAACACACAAAAAATGCTTCTTCTCTTCTAGCAGTAATGTTTCTTTGTTTCTTTTAGATGTTTTCACCTCCCGTGAGCAGTGGGAAAAATGGACCAACTTCTTTGGCAAGTGGACATTTTACTGGCTCAAGTATGTAAATTCTTTCCTTAGTGTGTAGTTAAAATGTTATTAGTTGTGTATTACCTTGTAATATATGTATATACGGGGCTTTCTTGATCTGTTTTCAAAGGCAGTCACTGAAAGATAAGCAAAATGGCATGAATTATTTCAGGGTTTGACAGTTGAATGGCACACAAAAATTTTTGGTTTTTTTGAAAATTAAGTTTTTTGCTTCCTCTCTGGCAAGAAAATTCTCAAAATTCTATTAGTTAAAAAATGTTTCTGATGTTGGTATGTAATCAGACATATAAAGATCATCCCTTTTTAAGGAGAATTATTAATTTGGAGGATAATTTAATGTTCCTGTGTACCTATATACAGATTTTTAAAAAAAATCTGTTAGTAGTTACTGGGTTAAATTAACCCTTTTAAAGAGAAAAGCACTTCATTTTGATGATGAATGCACCTTAGTGAAACTCATCCTGCATATAGAATATCTTGTTAATCTGAGGGATTGAACATTAATATTTTTAAATACCCTTTTAAATAACTTCCCTCATTCCACCTTCCTATTTTTCCATTGAATTCTTATGTAGTTATAAATTTGAATCACCATCTAAATTTCAAAAATAAGAGAACATTGTTTGGTGTTTAAAAAAAAAACTCAGTGGTATTAACAAAGGAATCTATGTGTGTGATGACTATCTGACAAGAAAGGATTTTAAACGTTAGGATATTTATATGTCTGGATGTACCTAAGATTAAATGTGAAGAAGGAAAGTAAACCATGCTTTAGAATGTATTTAATATCTGTTCACCAAGTTTCATTTAGGAAGGATTCTTACTTTGCTGCATGTTGTCCTTAAGTCCAGGCAAAAAAAATGCATCTACAATTGTTAAAACAGCTGTAATATTTTAAGAGTGCTGGCTGTTGTGCCTAAGAGTACATTATGCATATGGATGTAAACATGTAGTACTATTTTCAATCAAATGGGTAAATGTTGACATCTTTTAACTCTGAGATGCCAGTGGAAGTATCCATTAGTCATTGAATATAAATTTGTATCTATTATTTTCATTTGGTACTAGAGCAATGAGAGAAATTTGTTCAGCTGTATGTTTTGCACTCTCTGTATAGTTTTACAGAATTCATTTTTTTAAACTGTTTATTTCAAAACAAGATAAGCATTTTGTTTTGTTACTAAGCCTAGAAGAAAGAGTTTTTGCACATGTAGTGTACATTTTTCTCTTTTGTAACATGAGATGCCTCTTATGGTTAATCTTATACATTTTCTTGGTTATATTACTTAAAAGTTTAAAAGTATTAGACAAATGTTGAAAGATTAGGATCATGGGTATTGCTGTATTTTCAGTTTAGTGCTTCTGAGGATTTATTTCTTTGATTTCCTTTCAGTTTGTTGTTGTAATATCTCCCAAGTCATATTTCTCTGACTTGTAGCTATGACACAGTATTTTGATGTAAAATATTAATATGAGTGTTTGAGTAGAAATGAGAATAGTGTCTCTTTGAGAAAAATCAAATTTTTCATGTTCAGATACAATCAACATAAAATAACTAACTTTATTTTTGACAGTAATTTTCTTGATATGCATCTTGATGTTTAAGATATTTGGCTACAATTTTAACTTTCAAGTAGGTTATGCTAGAATATGCAATGATAGACAATTTTGAAAGTCAGCCCTTCAGTATTGTGAAGTGCTGAGAACTACCTTTAAACCTGAAACATTTGGAAATGACCTAAGTACATCACTGTAAAGAACTTTTAATCAGTTAAGGTAAGTTAGCAATTTGAAGTTGGTGGCACAGTGATGAATGTAACTCTACTCTTACTTGATTCTCTAACCTTACCAACATTTAAGCAAAGTATAAGTATTATGCTGTTATTTAATAAATGTTCAAAAACTGCTTATGATAGTTATGAGAGCATAGACATGATAAATAAAAACATGCTTGAGTGCATTTTGATCATGGTAATATATTGAAGTTTATACAGTTGCTTAGGAAAATAACTATGTTTCACTTAAAAGCTGAAGATTTAGCATGGAATTATTAGATGATTTTGAAGGAAATATACTATAATTTCTTTTTTTAAGTTATGGAAATACACATTCAGACTTAACATTGCAGGTGTAGTGCTGAGGCTAAAAGTCTACTTTTATGAGTTAAAAGTACAGTCACTATGGCCAGTTAAATATGCAAGCTATACAGTTGATGTACTGTAGTGATGTTAATAGTAATAGAGGCTGCACAGTAGGAAGAAAATTAATTTAGCTCTATCTTTATAAGATAGGTGTATTAATTAAAGAAGATGGTTCGTATTTTCAGACACACAATCATTAAACTTTTTAACCCATGATAATTTCACAAATCAGAAAAAATGAATTTTATACAATCTACCCTTTCACTGTTTGCATGTACTATGAAAGTTTAAACAGAGAAACAAATGATTTATTTCTATAAATCTTCTTCACCTTGATTTTTGCTGTCCCAAGGAAGCCAATATATCATCCTCCTGTGCTAAGTTTGAAAGTTTTAAAAGATAGAATAATAAGGAAAGAAGGAAAAAAAGGAAGGAAGATAAAAGAATGCAAACTGGAAATAAAGTATGTTTTGTAAAGCATGTTAATATTTCATGCTTAAAGTTCCCAGTAGATTTTGACTTGGTTGATACAGAATGCTCCATTGTGATTTGTAATGTGTGAATAAAAATTAAGTATCTCCATATTTCCTTTCATCTTTAATTTCACAAACATAGTTTTTCCTACCACCTTAAGAAATAGTGAGCCTGTAAGGGAGAAAGGCATGTAACCTGAGCTACAGCCCTGACATTCCCAGGGAGCATTTTTCACATGAAAGGCTTTTGTCAACCCAGTAAAGGACCAGCAGTTTTTGTTTGATGTTTGCAGGTGTTCAGCAGAGAGCACTAAAACAATTCAGCCATGATGGTTCAGAGCTTCTATGACCTTAACAGGGAGAATTGGTGGGCTCTGGAATTATTTTAAAGAAGACTTTCTTGCATTTATTTCAACCTGCATGTTGACTTTACAGAGTGATTTAATACCTGTTAAGTCATTGCTCTTAAACAAAAAGATACTTGTGTCCATTTGCATGGAACTTTATATATAAAGGAAAATAGGATGACCAAATGGAATTTACCTAGATAGTCTCGCAATTTTTGAATTTATGAGAGGGCCACCAACTTAAATTACTTTACTACTGCATCAAACCTATTAGCACCTATTTAGCTTGCAGACTTTTTTTAAAAAAGAAAAAAATAACTTTTATTCTACTGAAATTTGTTGATGCTAAAGATTTTTTTAGATAAGACACCTAGTCACCATTGTTAAGAGTTCTGATTTCCAGCTACTTTATGATGAATACTGTCTCCTTTTCCTCCATGTTTTCAAAATTTGACATTTATTATGTCAATATTTATTATGTTCAATTTTACTTAGGTTTTCAAGTGTCTGTTAAAATTGTCAACTGTAGGAATATTTAGATACTTTAAAAGAATAATTAAAATAGATCTTTTTTGTGGAACAAAAGTAATCCAGGTTCACTCATGTTTCTAAGGATGTACAACAGAACAAAATACACTGAACACTAGGAAAGCCTATCAGTTCAATTAATATAGGAGGAAAAAGTCAGTCCAACTGGTTGCTTGGCATCATCCAGATGATTATTTAGGACTTGTATAGACATGGTCCATGTCAACTTCAAAAATCTAAAAATCTTATTTATAATTGCATTAATCATATTAAGAGTTATCCAAAATTATAAAGCACTTGGTACGCCTTAAATTATTGTAGACCTTTTTATTTTTTGTCTTGACCTTTGATTTCACTGGTGTAGTTAGCTTCTGATGCGGAAACTCCCTAAATTGTACTGTAACTTATAGTCTTACAGGGTTGCTTGGGCCATTGAGAGGTTGAGGGACTTGTCGAAGGCCTGGAGCCCAGTATGTCAGAGGTAGGACTTGAACCCAGGTCTCCTGATTTTTAAGTCAGCTTTTTATCCTTAAGCCATGTTGCCTTTTATAGATATTTGAACTATTATTATTGTTGTTGTTGTTGTTGTTGACAGTTACCCCAAATAAACATTTGTTTACAAAGTTATGAAAACCTTGTGTCAAAATCTGTATTTTTCTACACAGTACAATTTGTAACAGTAGTACATTATAGATGACTTAGAGGAAAATTTCCAATAAAATACTTTGATAATTTTCAAAAACCACTGGATTTTATGTGAACTTTATGTATAAATATAACCCTCCATAATAGTTGTTTTAATCACTTGAATGTGGTGGGGGAAAATAGCCCCAGTGAAAGAGATTGTAGAATGGTGGTGTCATATGCTCTTAAAAATACAATACTGGCATTGTAGGGGAAAAAAATAATTACAATAGAATATGATGGTAAAAAAAAAAAGGACAGGAATTTATTAAGTCAGACACAAGAAATATAATTAAGCCTATACTACCTTAGATCTCTACATATTAGTGCTTCAGGGACTTTCAAGACCATTTTGTCTAAACCCTTTGTTTTACAGATGAGCAAACTGATTTCCACAGAAGTAAAGTGACTTCCCCAAGAGAATACAGCAATTTAGTGGTAGATCTGATCCCTGATCTCATTGTCTTTCCACTTTATCATACTCTATCATGTTTCGAGTTGAGGTACAGTAAAGCTCCACCGTCCAGTACTTTTTCCTTCAGAAAGTGTAATTTTATTTGAATGTCAGTTTTTATACTTTATGTATCCTACTTATTCATAATAGTTCAGTATTTTTGTGAATCGCTTTACCAAAATTCGTCTAACCCTGCATTGTGAAGCACTTGGAACCACTTTTACTAGTGTTGGTTCCTCCCTGAATGTAGGACTTTTCAGTAATTTTCTGTTCCCTTAGAAATCCCTTAGGAAACATAAGTACATAATGAACACTACCATGCTCCTTCTTAACCTGTTCTGTCACTGTATATTGTATGGTTGTATGAGGTAGCATTTGCACGTAAAGATATTGATAGTCACCAACCAATATTAAGATCAATTGATTTTCCAGGATTCTTAATGAACTTCTGATAATCTGTCCACTCTGTTACTTGATCCTCCTTGTAAACACTTCTGAGGTAGTTGGTTGGGGCAACAATTGTTCAAAACAAAAAAGATCACTAGTGATATTTTATCCTTCTGATAATGTGGAGTCTAATAATGTTATGTTGGTGCTAATAATATTTATTCCATGTTCTATTGTAGTTGAGAATAAATTTTAAATATGAGTTGAGAAAATGCTGTAAACTATGCACAAGATTTTCCCTATGTCATATCTTTATAGTTTACCTTTCCATATGAGAGTTGAATTTTCCTCAGTCATTATCTTAAATTCCTTTTTTTAAACAAAAAGAGAACTTGCTACATCTATTTCTATATATTGTACTGAGGTCCTATATGTCAATAAGATGTAGGGGGTGACAATTAAAATATTTCATTTTCAATTATCCTTATGTATATAATTAAAACCATTAGTTGAGATAATAGCATATGGAATGCTTCTAATTTTATTTTCTTTATAAATGGGCTCTATTTCAAGCTGGAAAAGTCTGGCAGTTTATTATTATATTTGTATTTCATATTCACAAGAAATAACCATGTATATCATCTATCTGTATTATCCAAAGTAAAAAGAGTTTTGTAGTATTGATAAATGTTTTACTGGACACAAGTACTTCAAATGTTACATTTTCTAGGTTCAGATAAAGTAGGACTCTTTGTGACACTATCTCCAGTAAATAAAATATCTCAAACAAGCACAGGGATCCAGGAAATGTTGAGCCTGAAATACTTAACATTTTTGACAACATCAGCAAATTATACTTTCCCCACTATTGTAGTGAGAAAATCACTTAAATAACAGATGAACAGCTAAGTCACATACACATATATAATAGAACTATGTAATGAAAGTTTATGCTGTTATTGCTTGAATCTATCTTAAATGCTTAGAATCATAGAGCACTAAAGGCTGTCATATAAACAGTTTTGTTTTGAGCTTAAAATTATTCCTTTTTTCTTTCATCTACTATGATAAACAAAGTAATTTTGTAAGCTTTACAGATCAAACATTTACTCCTAATGGCAAGCTACATTATATAGGAAGTTTTCAAGTTAGGTCTAGAAACTGACTAGAGTCCTGGTGGCCCCAGGCCTGTGATTTTCAATGTTTAGTGTTATGATGCTATTTAGATCTGTTCCCATAGGCCAAGATAACAGGTCTTAAGTTACTTAATAAGGAACATGGTGTATTTTTGTAATGTTCTTCGGTTTACAGGTCTTGAACCAAAAGCTCCTTAGCTAAGCCTTTAGACTCTAATACATGTAGTACTTATGTTTTAGTTGTGGCAGGGCACAAGGAGAAAGTGAAGCTGGATAAGTTAAAAAAAGTTTTTATGGTGTTTCACAGGTTGGTTTATATGACCTATTGTTTTTTGTGTTCTCTATCTTGGAGGTTTTAGTTATTAGGCAAAAGTCAAATCTGTGATAGTAAAAAAAAAATGTTCTTGTTTGTATCAGATTCCTCCTTATTTGAACAGAGTTCCTAAAATTGTCTATCAAGATTACATATTGGAGTTCCACATGCAATCTAAGCTATTTTAAATGCTTTAAAGCCCCTACAAACTCAGAGAGTTAACACATGGAATATAGGTAGATACTTTTGAGTCCCTTCTGTCTTAATTAGCCTGATCTAGTGAAAAATCCTATGGTGTTCTGTTTGTCCTAAAGAAACTGGTGGTTTGATTTTTAGGGGAAAATGTTATTACTTTGTGATGTCATTTTTTTTCATGAAACATGTAGAAATAGAGAAAAATTGAGAAAATTTGTCATGTTTACTTTCATTTCAAAAGTAAGTTAAAGCTGAATTGATCAGGATATCAAATAACCAGATGTGTTTAAAAACTGTTTATTCTGATAGATTTCTGAGCTGTGAAAAGGTGTTTTTATTTAAAGGTGCAGTAAGACTATTGTCCAAATAAATGCTACTGTACTTTTGTGTGACAATTAACATTTAATGAATGACTTTCCAGACTGCCATTGGTGGTAATTACTATATGTAGTTTATTAACTGCAATCTATTGTTGGTTGTAGCCCGTATTGATTTGTTTTGCAAACAACACTTCACATGTGCTGAAGTATTTGTACATTACTTTTAAAGAACCTGTTTTATTCTCTAATGTTACAAATGTCTCTTGGACTAAGATATTTGTAATGGAAATTAAGTATTCACTAACCTTTCTACTATGAAAAATCTTTCTTTACTGAAAAGCCCCTAAATTACTGTGTTGGAAATAAATACATCATGGAGTTGGAAGAGACCTTAACAATGTTTAGCCCAAACTTCTCATCTTACAAATGGGGGCGGGGGAGTAAAGCCTGGAAGAAATGAAGTGACTTGTCTGAGGTGATATTTGGACTTCTGAACTACACTATGTGCAGTTAGGGTTGGAACCAATTCTTCTAACTTTAATGTCTCCTGAAAGGCATAAAGCAGATATGACTTACTGTTTCTAAAGAACTAATAAAAATTGAGAGATTGTGGTACTGACATATAACCCAGCTTCCCCTGTCATCACATATTTTAATTTGGCTAACATTTGACGAATAACTGTTAAAATGTATTGTGTTATTAAAAATAACAAAGTAAGACCTATGATTAAATATCAAGACTGTAATTTAATCTGGAGGGTTCTGGTACTGTTATAAACCATTTGCCTTTTTTTTAATACCAGATGACGTCAAAAGGCAGCTTGATTGAATTCTGACCCTGTATTATAGGAGCACCTGCTAATGCCACTTTGCTTAATGGTCTGTCAGCATTTCCATTACAAACTTTTTTCAGACATTTTTAACTTAGCTTTGAGTATTTCAACTAAACTGATGGTTAGCATGTAAGCTTTCAGTCAGGGAAAAAATATTTTCCCAGTTCAGCAGAGAAGCCAGCAACAAAGCCTCATTATAGACTCCATGGTGCCTCTATTAGAATTCTCCTCTCTGCTTTTATATGTCCTTCATTTTAGCATTCTTTTTTTGATGGTACTTATCTTTATTATATAGAAACTAATCCTGAGAGACTTAATATCCAATCTCTCAAGCTATGATATTTTAAAACCCAATGCTCAAGACACAAACTACTTTGATGAATCCAAGCTAAGAAAAGATCTTGACACCAAGGGAGAATATTGAAATTTTAGCACTAGGCATTAAGTTTGTATAAATAAAGGGAAGGAAAAAAGCTTGAAAATGTTTCATGGTTTATCAGTCTTATCAATCATTTGCATACCTATCCTGGGTGAGTGATTAGAGAGGTTTATTTATTTATTTATTTATTTTTAATATCTTGCCCAGCGTCATAGAGCTAATATGTGTCAGATGGAGGGCTTGAACCTAGAGGCCAGTTCTCTATCCTCTATGCTAGGATGCCTCTTGTAGGTTCAATCTCTATCTATCCCTATTTCTACCCTTCTTTTATTTTCTATTAGAATAAATTGCCCCTCATTTTAATTGTATTGAAAATGGCTTTGATGAGTTATTCTTGGTGTCCCAAAGGTATCTCTGATTTTAAATGTGTGTGTATGTATGTATGTATGTATGTATGTATGTATATTTCTCTTTATATTATTCTGTAAATTCTTATGTAAGTGATTGTTTCCATGGTAGAATGTAAGTTCTTTGAGAGAAGTGCTTTCATTCCTTGTATTAATGTCCTTAGCAACTAGCACATAGTAAGCACCTAATGCATTTGTTTATTGAGTGACCAATGGATTGATGGATTGAAGTTGAAAGAGTTACAGGTTTTATATCACTGAGTTATTCATTATGATGTCAGTGCTCTTTAGCCTCTTGACTTAAGCTACTTCCATGGATATTTATTTCATAGTTGTTTTCATAGATTGTATAAGGCTTTGTACAAAACCTCTATATACTGTATAGATTTGATTACATCATGTGTCTGATCCTGTCCTTATGTGATTATGTGTGTGTATGCATATACACATGTGTATACCCACACATATATAATCTCTCTCTCAAATACAGTAGCACAGGGAACCTATTGCAGCTGTTGCCCATGTCCTTAAATATTAGATACAATGGCATGCTCTTGTGCTAAATGTACAGTAGGCCATATTCTGCTCCTCTTATCTCCTTTAAGTACCACATCCCCTGTGACTTCAGGTAGAAAACTGAATAAGTAATTGCTTGAGGTGGCATGAAAAGGACCTGTAATATTAAAGCCAATTGTCATAGTTAATAGCCAAGA
>NW_020954569.1:74842246-74929711 GCF_900497805.2 Vombatus ursinus | reverse complement strand
TCTTGGCTATCCAACATGTCAACTGTTTTCATGTAGAACAAACGTGGCTTGATGTGGGAAGTTTATATTCAGTGAGAAAAAAACAAGATAACAAAAAATGCCCTCTAAATATCAAGATGAAGAAAAGTTACTCAATTTTTTTTTACTTTCCAAATAAAATAGTTTGAGAATGTGATTTAATTTTCATCACCTACTGTCATTTCTTCTAATGCTGACACATCCTTTCATTTGGAAAATCCTGCTTTTGTATCTGTTTATTATAATAAAGGTAAAATAGTTTTTGGTTGATATCTCAATGACATGAATATTAAAAATCATGGCCACATTATTTTGTATATTTTTCTCAAAGAAGTAGTTTAATTTTTTTCAGAGAACATATTAGGTAGATATTCAGTGGAAAAACTACCAAGATAGGAAAAAATGCCTCCCAAAATATCAAGATGAAAAAAACAATTACTCATCCTTTTTACTTTCCAAATAAAAGTTTGAAAATATAGTTTTCATTACCTACTGTCATTTTTCCTAATGCAGACACATCCATTTATTTGAAAAAATTATGCTTTTGTATCTTTATTATAATAAAGAGCAAAGTTCTTCTGATAGAAGTGAATATTAAGAATCATAGCCAAATTATTTTGCATATTTTTCTTTAAGAGGTAGTTTATTTTTTCTCAGGGAACACATTAGGTAGATATTTTATGTTTTGAATTAAAACAGAAATCTTTACAATTAAACTGTATCAGTTACAGATATAATACAAAAGTATGTGTGAATAATTTACAATTTCAAAGATTGTTTAAAAACATTCTACTCCATCTATGTGCTTGATGCTACTGATGATGTTAAATACATATTTTTTTTAAAAATTCCATGTTCATATCTATACTATACAAAATAGAAACATTTTTGGACCTGCAGTTAATTATTTGCTAATGAATTTTAAGTATCTGCAAAACTATAGTTCATTTATTACTTGAGAATCCATCACTTCACAATATGATCACAAACTTATCTATCTGAAAAGAACTTTGAAGGTGATCTAGTCTAGTTTCCTTCTGCTGTGGATGAGGATACTAAGGAATAAATATGTGACTTGCCCTAGGTCACAGGAGGTAGTTATTGGCAGTGTAGGGTTTAAAACAGACATACCACGAGTCTAAGCTCAGTTGCCTTTGCAGTACACCATACTCACTTGACAGTTCCATAAGTCAAAGTGACAACTTATTTAGATGTTTAGGAAATTAAGCCGTGTTAGTCTGGAGATCTGGATTCTTTTGCCACATCTATTGCTGAGTAGCTGCTTTATAGGAAACAGACTAGTATACCTTAATTGCTTTCTGTATCAAATTGAAATAATTGTGTGTGGTAATCATTTAACACCCATTTGGCTTAAGTTGAATACAATTTTCAGTTCTTTCACAAATAGATACTTTTCAAATTCAAGAGAGATTATTAAGATTATTAAGATATCATTGCTAATGTTATCATCATCATCAGTATTATGCATTGATGTTAAAAAAACTGCTAGGGAACTGGGTAGTTATTACCATATATATACATATATACATACATATATACACATACATACATACATACACACACACACATATATATATATATATACACACATACATACTCTGAAATATAAAATGTCAATTCCCCAAAACAATTTGGAGTGTTAAAATTATAAAAACCATTCCTTTTTTAAAAATGTGGGAGAAGGCTCAAATATAGCTCAGGCCAGAACCTATCTTAATCATGCCCCAAACATTAAAAGGTACAAGCATTCATTTAGTGCAAAGTATATGTTAGAAAGGACCTTGTATTGATTTTGAACTTAAGATCTCATTAACAATTCCTACTCTTTTTCATCAGAGTTTTTTACATTTATGAAAGAGGCAGCTTGGTGAAAAAAAATGCAGAACTAACTTTGGAATTATGAAGGCCTGGATTCTAATTCGGACCCATACCAGTTATGTGCCCAAAGGATAAAACAGTTAACCTCTTAGTGTCTCAGGTAGTTCTCAGTGTATAAGTGGTACAAAGAGGAGCTGTTGATATGCATCGATGGAAGAAGATTCCAGGCTGGGATTTCCCTACACTTGTGTGAGATCACAAATTAGAACCAAAAAAAAGAAATTTGTGAGTTGGTAGTTTTGTGGTGTTTGTCTTCTCTTGATTTCTATGTGGCCCATTTCCCTGTATTCAAAAGCAAAGTGAAAATTGCAAGTAATGTTTGAAATTGTTTTGAAAGACCCTGTTCCTGGTTGTGTCTGCTAGAGAGGAATAACACAAGTGTGATGACAGTTTAAAAAAAACGGACTACATGACCTTTATGTGAATGGCAACTCAGAAAATGTTTTCTAATACTTTGTTACTCTTAAAAATGCAAGTTTTGTATTTTAGATATTTCATCATAATGATCACAAGAGAACTTTAGCCCTTGTTTGGGCCAAATACTTCAATATTCTAATCTGATTATGTATAACATAATGTTAACAATTAAAAGTGAAAAAGATGAAGCATTACCAAAACAACATGATTGTTCTTAGTAGTGTGGCCTTTCGGTAATCCCTGGCAAATGACAAGTGTCTCAAAGTTTTGATCTCATTCCCATGGGGTGTGGTGATAATTCATCAACCTACAATTCCAATCATGCTAATTCTAATAGAACTATATATTGTAACATACAGTTCCTTAAGAAGATGATTATGATGATCATCATCGAAATTTTTTATTGATGCCTTTTGTTTTTACATCATTCATTTTTAATATGTCCCTCTCTTACCTACTTTCCGGTAAGCCTTCCCTTGTAACCCTCTAGTATATGCAATGTTCCATACCTATGGCCTCTATCTCTTCAGAGAAGGGAGGGAAGTATATTTTCTCAACTTTTTTTTTGAGGGCAAGCATTCTGTTTACATTAGTGTAAAGTTTTGTCTTATTCTTTCTTTTTATATTATTATAGTTATGTATGTTGTTTTCCTGGTTTAGCTTACTTTACTCTGTATCAGTTCATATGCCTTCCCATGTTTCTCAGCATTTTTCATATTTAACATTTCTATTCAGCCAGTCAACAATCATTTTTTAAGTGCTTGCTTTATGAAAGGCACTGTGCTAAGCAGGGGAATAGAAAGGAAGGAAATAAAAAATAGTCCTTTCCCTCAAGGAGCTCACATTCTAATAGGGGACATACCTTGAAAGTGACTAGGTATGTACAATGTATACATTGAGTAGGTGGAAAAAATATTCCATTCTTCTATTCAAATTTTATTAGCCATTTCCTAATCGATAGGTACCCATATTGTTTCTAATTCTTTGCTTCCCCAAAATTTCAGCTTTTACTATTTTTGTATCTGTATCATCTGTATCGATGTATAGTGCCTTTCTTTCTATATTTGACCTTGTGAGAGTCTAACAGAGGGATTTGTAGGTCAAAGTTATGTTTCAGTAACTTTATTTTTTTTAACAATTCCAAATTACTTTCCATAATAGTTGGACCAATTCACAATTACACCAATAGTGTATTAGTTTGTCTCTCATCCCATAAGCCATCCCATACTAAGTATTTTCTTTTTTTCTTACCTTTGTTAGTTTGCTGGATATGAGGTGAAATCTCAGAGTTCTTTTCATTTGCATTTCCCTTATTAGCCCCCAAATTTTTAGAGTTACTTGTATTTTTAGGGATTGTAGTTAAATGAAAGTTAGAATGAATGTCTTCCATTTTCTTGATAATTAGAATTTCAGCCATTGGAAAAACAACAGGATTAAGAAGAGGTTTGAACAAGAGGTTCCAACTTCAGGTTTGCAGTTGATGCTCCATTTGTTCTCCCTGTATGTCCTTTTTAAATAGTGCAAATTGGTTGTCTCTGTCACATAGAATTCCATGAAAATTCAATAATAAGTACTTTACAAATAATACATAATAAAATAGGAATCTGGATCTGCTTAGATTAAAAATGCACTACTTAAATCCAAATTAAATAATGAAGTTAACATTTCTGACTCAGGACTGTGGGCTAAAGGATAGACCATTGCAGAAATGTCTGTGTCCAGATGAAGTTCTTTGTAGTTTTAGAGAAAGGATGATATGGTAGAAGTCTTTTGGAAGTTGAGTCCATGCCAGTGACCTTAAAATTTGTTGTTTGGCTGTACTCTCAGTACCATTCAGTGAAGAAACATGGCAGGCAATGAGAATGATGCTCTATTTGTCTCGTTAAGCAGAAATTAAATTTTCTGACTTACACAGCTATTTTCATTTGCTTATAAGACATGAAATATACTCAGTTGTAGCTTGTAATGTGTCTGTACTCCTGTTTACCTTGCAAAAATCTTCAGAATTCACCAAAGACTTTTTTAGAATCTATCAAATTAGCCCATTGGAGAGTATTCATGAAATCACAGTGGGCATTGGTTTCTGTTATGAAATTTCTGTTGCAACCTTTTAATAATATATCATTCTTCCTATTTTAGTGTTTATGAGAAGAGCTGCAAAGCTCATGTTTGTTTGTTTGTCTTTTAATGCTACTTTCGTTGTCTTTATAGACTGTTGTACCCATATATCATGAATACACTTTTTTGTATTCAAGGAAAAGTGTTAGACAAATTGATTTTGTTATTGCTTTCTGAGTGGGTGTAGGGGTGGTAGTGGGAGAATGAGGCAAGGGGGACTCTTCTTTCTTATTTAATGATCTACTGTAATTATGCATGATCTAGGATTATTTTTGCTTATGTTCTTATTACCAATAAACATTACGTTTGTTTAGTCAGACCTTTTAAATTGAATTCACTTTCCCTTGATAGTCAGGTATCAGATATCATATCCATAGGATGATGCCAACAGTCTTTGTTGATGAACCTTAAACTAATACTTTGTTGGGTGGTTTTGTTTTATGTGATATTCTATCCTGTCTTGAACTAATATTATTTGATTGTATTTTGTCTGCAGTAACCTTTTGGGGGAAATCATCTGTTAACTCTTGATTAGGGGTGAGATAATACTTCCTCATTTTCCAGAGTCATAGATGCCAACTAATTCTTTGCTTCTGTTTTCCAGTTTTTGTCTAATCATTTTTTCTGCTAGGTATTATTAAGAATAGTATATTTTATAGTTTTTAAAAGGTACTAGATATTTTAGGTTAGAAAAGATGCATTTTATGGTATATTTAAAGAGCATTCTTTCTTATTTCAGTGTCTTTTAAGGTTTGTATTTCTATTCTCTGGCTAGTTAGCTCAATTGGTTAGATCATAATACTAAGTTAAATACATGGATTTGACTCTCATGTAAAACAGATAGCTTTGCTATCTTCTAAGGTCATGGATTGCATCTTAGGTCTAAGGCAACCATTTTGCAAATGCATGCCATTAATCATAAAGGGACTTGATAAGATTATACAAATTCATGAATTAGTAAAATCACATATAGATATATACTTATATTTATATACATGTAAATATATATACATATAAACACGTGTATATGAAATATTTGTATACATTTCAGAATTAGAGCCACTGATTGATATGACTAGATTCATTTGCATATTCAGATTGAAGTAATTAATTTGGTCGAGGAAAAGTCATTTGCCTTTTGCTTCCTGAACCTTTTAAGGTTATAAAAAAAACTGATGATGAGGAATAGAACTAAGATAGTAAACTCACTATAAGCAGAAAATGCATAGATGATAAAAATCAGGGGCCTGGGGTAAGGATGGGGGACTTTGGACAGAGAGAGGTCTGACAGGATACTGAGTCCCTGGAGGTGGGCAAAAGTCTAGTGCCAGAATGTAGGACAGAATATGGAGCATGATATAGGAGGCATTGCCAAGTTAATAACATCTCTTTTAGACTAATTCTGGGAAAGAGGAATTCTACAATCAAATATGTGTGTGTGTGTGTGTGTATCACTTTACAAACTTTAAAGTGCTATATAAATTCTAGTTATTATTATTATTATTATAATAAATAAGCAAGGGCTACCCACTTGGACTTTTCCTGAATTAGAAGTACATCTTTGTTAATAATCTCCTGTTAAATACATTTGTTTACACATACAGGTGTGTGTGTGGGGCTGGGGAGAGTTGTTAATCAATCATATACTATAGTCTTTATAAAGTGTACTATTTAGTTGTTATAATATGGTTTCAGATTTTATTTTTATTTTTCATGAAAACTGAAGTTATGGAATTTGAGAAGGGAAAAGCTAGTACTTTGTAATCACTTTCTCTAATCCTCATTATGAGTTTTATTTTGATATTCCTATGCACTGAATGGTTTTAAAGAACTCTCTATCTCTCCTTTCCCTTAAAATAAATATTATAACAACACAAGCATATTCTAAGACTGTACATTTAATATCTTCTTTTTTAACCAAACATTTTCTCTTGCTCCAATTTAAAAGTTTCTTTGACCTCACATTCTTTTTTCATATTATAACTACTGCCAAAGTAAAGCTAAAGCCAAAGTTAGTCTGTTCTCATCTGTAGGAACACTTCTTCTTTCAAAAATGATTAAACAGTATTGACATGAGAATTTTATTTTAGTGTGTGTCTATTTGTTCTAGTGTACTTACTTCTGATATAAATTAGGTGGTGTGATCTTATCTGGGAATTGGATTAGCCGTGTGTATATATGCATGTGCATTCCATGAATATCCATACATCTGGGTCAGTATGACATGCATGTCAATCAAGTGACTTGAGTATATGCAGATAGAGAATGAATTTTTATCAACTTAAATGCTACTGCAAAGATACAACATGTCCACAGATAAATGGATACAAAGTAATTTGAGGTACATGAGAATCTTAATATCCGAGGAGTATCAGGGAAGGGCTTGAAGCGAGCATGACATCTAACATGACAGAAGATGGCACCTCTTTATTCTGAAAGATGGAGATGAGGAAGGATGGTGTTCCAGGAATGGGGAATGGCCTCCATAAATGCTTGTTGATGGGAGATAGAATGTCGATTTTAGAGAAGAGCTTTTAGTCCAGTTTCGCAGTTTCAAATGTGTGAAGGGTAGCAATACAAAATAAGGCTGGGAAGGTAGGTTAGAACTATGTAATAGAAAGTTTTAAATAAATTCCAGGATGACAAGTTTATATTTCATTTTAGAGGGAATGGGAAGCCACTGCAGGCTTTTGAACAGAGAAGTGATATTTTTAAATATGTCCACTCGGAAGATTATTTTGGCAGCTTTTTGGAGGATGGATTTTTTTTAAGCCAAAGAATCAAAGGAGTGGGATAAAGTAAGAGACTATATATTAAAATGATCTCAGTGATAAGTACTGCACTAGGATGGTGGCAGTAGAAATAGAGGATGGATGAGAGAGGTGCTGTGGAGGTAGAATTGGAAATTGAATGCAGGGGTTGTGGAGCAAGGAAGAACCAAGACAACTCTAAAGTTATTAACCTGGTGACTAGATGGATGCTTATGCCCTCAATAGATATGGAAAGCTTGGATGGGATTGCATGTAATAAGGAATTATATTTTGGAATTAAATTTCCATTTGATAAAGAATTCCATTTTGGACATGTTGAATTTGAGATGCTAGTGTATATTCATGTGGATATGTCCGACAGATTGGTGATGGAGGACTGTAGTTCAGGAGATAGATTCACACTGGGTATATAGTTTTAGGAGTCATCTACTTAGAAATGGTCATTGAAATCCAGAAGAATTGATAAAATCACTGGGAGAGAAAATATTGGGGAAAAAACATGAGATCCTAGGAGAGGGACTTGGGGTAAACTTATTCTTGGAGGTAGAAGATGCAGCATTATCCAGCAAAGGAGACTGAAAAATTGTTCAGCCAGGTAGGAAGAAAACAGAGTGTCAGAAGCCAAGGGATGGGAGCATGTGTAGGAAAGCGGGCCAATAGTATCAAATGCCTGAGAGTTTGAGAAGGAGGAGGACTGAAGCATTATTAATAACCTTTAAGAGAGCGGTTTCAGTAGAATTATGCATTGGGAAATAAGATTTCAAGAGCTGATAAATTAATGATGAGGAAGTAGAAACAATGACTTGATATTATGATAGCTTGAGGAAATGTCAGGGTCAAATGTAGTTTTTTTTTGTTTTTTGTTTTTTTTTAATGGAGGAGACTTGAATGTGTTTGTAGGCTTCAGGAAGGAATCCAGTAGAGAGGTAGAGAAAAAGAGTATGGTCAATGGAGAAAATTTCTGAGAATGTGGGAAAAGATGCAGTAAAGGTACAACTAGATTTGACCTAAGCAAAGAGAAGGGGCATTCCTTCCTTAGGGACAGGAGAAAAAGAATATAGGATGGCTAAAGATGTTGAATGGTGGGAGACATACTTTCCCTAACAGTTATTAAGAGATATAGATGAGTCTTAGCATGTCCATGTTGTCACTCAAGTTATGAAGACCTGATTTACAAATAGTTCACAAAATGCACTCTTAATTCTTTGATTGGAAATGAATAAAAGAGCAGCTAGGTGATGCAGAGGAAGATCTAAGTTCAAATCCTGCCTAAGACAGTTACTATCTATGTGACACAGAGTAAGTCACTTAACGTCTGTCAACCACAGTTTCATCATATCTAAAATGGGGTTAATTAAAGTACCTACTCACAGTTTGTAAGGATTAAATGAGATAACCCATGTAAATCACTTTGTAAACCTTTAAGTGATATATAAATGTTAGCTTTTTTTTTTTTTTAAAGAGAGGTATAATCAAATTACTAGGATATTTCTGAGGAGTGAAAGATAGCTTCTAACTGTGGGAATCACAAAGGGAAGACACAAATTTTGAAGTTAAATATGAAATAATTTAAAAACAATGCCATTAACCTTTTAAACTTGTGAAGGAACTCAGATGTTTTCTAAATTTCCAAAAATGTCTTTACCTTCTTGTCCTTCTGTAATTAACTTATATTTCCTTACTTTCTTTCATAATCAAAAGCTACTTTGTAACTGCTTTATTTTATTTTATATTTTATTTTATATATTTATATTTATTTTATTTATAGTTTGACATGCATTTAAGGTTAGTAATTGCTGGTGACTTACTCGGAACTTTTTTAATGGTAAAAATGTCATCTGTAATTTTTCCATTCTTTTGAAGTCTTTCCCTCTTCTGGATATCTTGAAAATTAATCACTGTGAAAATTAATCAGCTCCTTCAGCATGGATTTCTTTCTTTTATTTAATCACTTAAACAAAAAAAACCCCAACAAAACAAAGCAAACAACCCTGTGTCAGGATGATCTGGCTTGTTGTTCAGTCATTTTTCAATTGTGTCTGACTCTTTATGAACTCATTTGGGGTTTTCTTGGCAGAGATACTAGAGTGGTTTGCCATTTCCTTCTTCAGCTCATTTTACAGATGAGGAAACTGAGGCAAACAGTGTTAAGTGACTTGCCCAGCATCACATGGCTAGTATGCATCTGAGGACAGATTTGAAAACAGGAAGATGAGTTTTCTGATGTCCTGTGCTGGCTTAGAGAAAGTTAACACCATGCTCTTTGTAGTTTATATTAACCTCTGAGGTACCTTTTAGAGTTAGTTTTCTGATCCTATGATTCTTTGTTCATTTCCTACTCAACCTCTTTTCCATATTTGATGAGGCAATAGGGCCACCTTCTTCTGCTATCTACCTCTGAATTGTTTTACAAATGACTTGGTACTTCACATTGCTGTTGACCTTTGCTGCCATGTTTTTTCCCCTTGACAAGAACTATCAACTAAGGTGGGACTCTCTTGGCATTCTTGTTGTGGCAGTTGCTTTGCATCAGTTTTATTTCTCTAATAAATGGTCATTGTCAGAAGCATATCATTTTGTCCCTTTCTCATTTTTCTCAGTTGACAATTTGTTTAAATAGGCTGAGTGGTAACTGCTGTGATTGCTTTCAGTGTCTTTTCATTTAATCTTTTCTTTTAGTTTAATAATTACTTTAACCTGTGTTCCAGACAGTAAGGGATCTGACTGCATCCAGAAAACTATTTTTAAAATGATATCCACATTTATAAAAAATTCTTAACTGTTAAAATATAGTCAGTTTAACTTTTTATGATGTCATTTGTGGCTTACTAAATTAAGGGCCTTCTGACTTAGGGTGATGATGTTGTTATTTTTCAGTCTTTTAGTCGTTTCCAACTTTATCAGACCCCATTTCAGTTTTCGTGGCAAAGACATTGCAGTGGTTTGCCATTTCCTTCTCCAACTCATTTTACAGATAAGGAAACTCAGGCAAATAGGGTTAAGTGACTTGCCCAGGGTCACATGGCTAGCAAGCATTAAAAAATAAGACTGAAAGAAATGTGCATGCATATATGTGTATATATATATGTATTATATATATGTATGCATATATATAATATATGTATATTTGTAAAGCACTTAGCACAGTGCCTAGCACACAGTGGGCACTTAATAAATGTTGCTTCTGTGTGTACGTGTGTGTGTGTGTGTCAGTGCAGAATGATGTAGTGGAAACACTTCTACATATGATGTTAGCTATGGGATCTAGTTCAAACTCTCCCAGTCAGTCAGCCAGTAAGCATTTATTAACACTTATTCTATGCCAGGAACTGTACTAAGCACTGGCATTACAAAGAAAGGCAAAAAACTGTCCTTGCCCTCAAGGAGCTCATAGTCTAATGGGGGTGGGTAAGTTAACATATAAACAACTATATATACATAGTTGTATATATAGTATACATACTATACATACAGTATACATATACAGTATACATGTATATATGTATACATAGCATACATATATAGTATACATGTATATATGTATACATAGTATACATATATGTATACATACATATACATACATAAACAACATATACACACACACATATTTGTTAAACTGGAGATAAATAATAGAGGGAAGACTTTGGCATTAAGAGAATCAGAAAAGACTTCTCTTGGAAATGAGATTTTAGCTGGTACTTGAAGGAAGTCAAGAAAGCCAAGACACAGAGATGATAGGGTAGAATATTCTAGGCATGGTGAATAGGCAGGGAAATGAAATTGGTCAAGTTACATGTCTTATGTGTCTTGGTTCCCTCATTGTAAAGTATGAATTAAATTATCCCTAAATTCTATTCTGTTTCTGATATTCCATGGTTCTGTGATCCTTTTTGTTCATGGAAAATCTTTAATCAGATGTATGTGTGTGTGTGTGTGTGTGTTTGTGTGAATCCACTAACAGTTTTTAACTGTTACTATTTGAAATCAGATCCCTGTAATTTTATCCTTGAATATAATTACTCTTTTTTCTTCATTGTTCCCTACCAAGAAAATTCATTTCCCCTGATGCAGCTACATTATAGTGATACCAAGCCCAACTACCCCTTATATTGAAATGCAACTAGAAATACACTACTGTTTCTTGAAGATATCATGCCAAATAGAAGAACTTGGAAGGTATTGGAATTGTTCTCAAGGAAAGATATATTCTATCTTTTCTCTGGAATTTTATTTTGATCAAAATTATGGTACTATCCAAGGCTATAGACAGATTTTACATAATCTGTTATCATGTAATCATAACCCTTAGCATATTTCTCTGCTGGAAAAATGAATTGCGTAATTAATAGGATTGTTTCTATGTTGCTGTGGTATGTTTTAGGAAAATTTTCACTGCAACATGCATATACTGTGAGATGTATTTGATAGGTGCTTCAGTAAAACCTCTGTTGATTTTAGTCCCATGAAAACAATAAAGTTGCCAGAGAGGATGGCAATGTGGAAAATAATTTCCCTGTCTTCTTGTGTTCATAGTGGCATGCTAAATAGCATTGTTCAAGAATGTAGAAAATGATAATTCTTTCATGACTGCCAGTGTAGAAAGTCAATCAGTTTTAACCAGTATTTGTGAATCTTTTTCTTTTCATCAGTCAATTCAAGTCTCATTTATTTAGTGACTGTTAGGTTTAAGGCCTTGTGTAGGTAGTGTAAATATATAGTTAATATATGAGTTCTTACCTTCATGGTACATATGATATTAGGAATCTGCAGTATTAAGTAGTGTTTGCTCATCTAAATGGGCATGTCCTTGTGAGGGAAATAGGAAGAATTAAAATAATTTAAGCCTGGGTGTTATTCACATGTAGATGATATTTAACATCATGCAGGTGGATGACAACTCCAAGTGAGTAATGACAATGAAATACTGCCTACTCAACTGTTTGACAAATTTCCATGATACTGGCACTGAGAAAGGATTGGGCCATTGGAGACCATTTTCTTTATCCTTTCCTAATCTTTTCAACTCCTAATAAAGTCCAAGAAGTTTAGTTTATCCCAAAGGTCATTGGACTATGCCATTATTGCCTTTCATAGTATTGATTAAGTCTTGGAAAAAATTGTAGCTTCACTTAGGATTATTAAACAGGCTGTTTTCATGAAATTTAGACATTTGTAATTTTTTGAAATATAAAATATAATAAATGAAATATAAAAAGTCTTAGTCTTTTTATTTGTAAATACCAGAACAAATGTACTAATTCTGTAGCAGAAGAGATTGTATAAGTTTCTATGGAATTGCAAAATTTTGATTATTTCCTTCATATACATCTTAATGTACTAATAGTAGTATTTACATAATAGGTTAAGGTTTGCAAAATGCGTTACACATCTCTTGTTCTATCCTTATGGCAACCCTGTAAATTGGGAGCTATTAGTATCCAAATTTAACATATTAGGTAACTAAGCATGAGAGACTTTTCAGGGTCATGTAGGTAGTGCCTGAGGTAGGATTTGAACTCAGGCTGTCCTAACTCAAGTTCAGAACCCTACTCTCTCTCTCTGTGTCTCTCTCTCTGTCTCTGTCTCTCTCTCTCTTTCTTTCTCTCTCTCTTTCAATCTCTCTCTTTCAATTTCTCTCTCTCTCTTAGTCTCTCTTTCTCTCTCATACATATAACATACACACACACAAAATAAAATGCACTGCAATCCATACAGTATAAATTATGTTGCATTCCTGGAGCTACATGTACATGCATGATTTATCTCACTTACATATGTAATATTATATAAAATTGGGATAGACCTAAGCAAACTGGTGAAAAATATAATAAAGCTTCACTTGAAACCAAAAACTGCTAAAGGTAAAGAGGGATAGATACATAGATACATAATATATACACACCAATATGTATAGGTGCACACACATAACTCTTTGGGTATATCTATATTTATATCTGTATGTACATAGCTTTATCTATATCCATATGTATATAGCTAAATCCATGACTGTCTATCTCTGTCTCCCTATGTTTATGTCTCTCTCTTAAATCCATTTTGTCTATGTCTCTATCTTTATCTCTGTGTCTCTTTGTATCTCTCTTGCAAGAATTATTAACCTGACATCCACAGATCCCAAAGGAGTCTATGGATAGATTTCAGAGGGTCTGTAAACTTGTCATTCCCCACTCCTATCCATCTTTTTCACTAACTTCTAACTGAAATTTAACTCTTCCTCAGTTATGAATGTATGCAATGCACATTATTCCTGAGACAGGATCCATAGGTTTCCCTAGATGACCAGAGAGGTCCATGACACACAAAAAGTTAGAAACCTTTACTCTAGAGCTTACAGGTTGGGATTGAAGGAAATTGGTGAACTAAGTCAATTGAAGACGCTTCACTTCAAATCAATAACTTCTAGAGTAGGTGTTCTTAATCTTTTTTTGTGTGGAGTCATGGACCCCTCTGGAAGTTTGATGGAGCTTGTGACCCTTCTATAGAGTAATGGTTCTTGCCTGCATTCATAATAGTAGGAAATTGAAATCTATCCACAGCCCTACCCCAAATTAATAAATTTTGCTTTAAATATACAGATACATACATATACTTATATATAGTGATGTGTAGTTAAGATCGTAAAGTCATATATTTAATAATAACAATAGCTAGCATTTATGTAGGGATTTAAGGTTTGCAGAGTGATTTACAAATATCTCATTTTATCCTCACAGTGATCCTAGGAGATAGAGTCTATTATTCCCATTTTTATAGTTGAGAAAACAGAGGCAGAAAAAGGTTGTGTCACATATTTAGGAAGTGTCTGAGGCCACATTTGAACTCATGTCTTCCTGACCCCAAGTTCTCTAGTGTGCTAAAAAAAAAAAAAGGACTTGTTGTGCTGCCTTTGTAGAGTTGGAACTTAGATAACTTAGAGGTTAACTAGTCTGAACTGTTAAGTTTTACAGAAAGAGGAAACAGGCTTAGAAATATTAATTTACTTAACCGAGAGCTAAGCCAGTATTTAGACCTAGATCTCAGGACTCCAAATCCAGCACTCTTTGCACTAACACACACACACACACACACACACACACACACACACACACACACAGGAGTGTGTGTCTTTAAAGACTGTTGATTTGAAATGAAGCTTCTTTTGATTGAAGTTTTCCTCACCATTTTGTTTAGGCCTATCTCTGTTGTAGGTTATATTACATATTTTCATTGTAAAACAGTATTGGGTTTAGAGAAGTTAGCTAATGAATATTATTATGCACTTTTTTAAAAAAAAGCTTTTAATATTCAGTTGGGAAATTTTCCTTGTAAAGAGACACTGACAAGGCCATTTGGCCTAAAATTAGATCTACCAGCTGTGTTTTGAATCAAGGCCCCACATGTGCACTTCACACTCTTTTCTCTTCTGTGGTTGTCTGTTCCTTTATCTTGCTTAGGGGAACAGCCTTTTGGGGTGAATTTCAACATCCTGTGTTTTCACTGGTGAAACCAGAAAGGTATATTGGTATAATAGCATGTCATGTTTATTTACATTTATGACATAATAAAATTCAGTAATCAGAATGATTTATTACTTTGCTCTAAAAAGTCACTTGGTAGTAAAATTTGCTTTGGACTACAAAGACAGCTTTAACTATAGAAAGTAGAAAGTGTTTTTAAGATAAGGAAATAAAGAGAAATATATATTGAAATGGAAAGTATGTAATCTAGAGTCAAGCAAGGTACTCTTCCCCCTCTCCCTCCCCATCTTTATCAGTTTCCTCCAAAGTAAATAGTTTCTTCTGGTAATTTTTGATATCTGAAAGATATCAGATTCAGCTAGAAATAACTTTGTTATAACAGTATTCGAAAAGAATGCATTAACCACTGGCATTTGTATAGGTACTATTCACTTTTTTTGCCCTACTGTTTAGTTATTAAACATTTTTAAAGAATATATTCATATACACAACATTATCATGATTCAGTTTAAGCATCTGTGGTTATAAGTGCACTTCATTTCACCTAATTAAGTTATTTAGTCATTTACACATTAGCAATGTACTACATATTCCACTTTTACAGGAACTTATTTTAATTATACCCACAGTTCTGTTCTGCTCCATTATATCCATAGATCAAGCTGAATAATAACAGTCTTAAAAGCCATATGCTAAAAGTGATTATAGGTCATTAAGGCCAAATTAAGGTAACATTTCTGATGGCCACAAACGGAAGTCTAAGTAACAATTACCTTTTTTTTTTTTTTTGAGAAGATCCTTGTCTCTGGGCTTTGATGAGAACAGTCACATAGTTGAGTGCCTGATGGTTGGTGTGAGTTGTTACATACTTTGGACACTTTAGGAGTAAAACAACTTTAGAAATGTACCTAATTTAAAGATATTAATTGATTTATTTATCTCCAGGAGCTTCCTATAATAACTTTAACTCAAGATAGATATTCATCTTCTAAAAAGACTATGGTATTTGCTGGGACCTCCCCTTTCTTTAAACAACAACAACAACAACAACAAAATAACCAAAACCCAAAACAAACAAACAACAACAACAACAACAAAAACCTCTCTCTTTTTGCCTATTATTAAGTAGCAAGTTTGCAGCCACCAATCACCATCTGGTAATATCAACACTAGAATTTAGTGTATGAGCTTCCTTTTTAAACCCATGAAAATGAAGCTCGTGATTAGACTGGAGAGGTTTGCATCAGTTAACCTTCCAATGAATAAGGCCCACTGCTTCAAACTTTGGATATAATTCCCTATTCGAACAAAGAACACATTTTCTAATGAGGTCCTAACTGGTTCTCGTGTTAGCTTTCCTGACAGACTTCAGGAGACAAAAGATAACCTCCATGCTGCATGGTAGCTTTTTAGGAAATGTGTAGGTTTTTTTTTTAATCTAAAATATGTAATTTTATAAAACAAAGCTATTGTGCCAATATCTATTTTCAATAAAGTCAATGACCCTTGTGTTTCTTATGAATAAATACATGAGAATTATTAAATTGTAATTTTATCAACTTAATTTTATATCTTAGTTTATAATTATGTACAGAACTTGAAATAAAGTGATATTTTAAAACCGTTTTGTTATTTGCACTTTAAGTTGTATGGGAATTAGGAAGCTTTTACTGTGTATTTAACATTTAATTATTTGGCATAGTTGGGAAATGGATTACTTGAAATAGAATGGCAGTTCATTAGTAAATTATGCAAATGACCCTTTGGCTTCTGTCATTTGTCAGTATGTCAATATGAATATTGTTTGTGTTAAGACATTGTCAGTTGTATAGTTTTTTAAGGTTGTTCTGAAATTTGGGTGGTTTAGAATTTTATTTTTTAATTGCGACATAAGAAGGAATACAGTATAATTAAAGATTCAGCCATTGTCATTTCTAGTATTACGGTCAATATTTTATGTTATTCACATTGCTCTGTGTACATAGGAAGTACTCAGTAATGGTTATTGAAAATGAACAATATGGCATCAGTTACTAAGAAAGTATAAAAAATATTATTATTTCAAACATAGAACTAGAATTGCTATTTTAAAGGTTGGGCTCATGCCAGAACCCAAATTTATAATAAGAAAGTGTTGGCATGACACAGTAATCATAAATTCACCAATGGTTTCATTGATCCAGGTGGCCATCTAGGATCTAAGGTTATGAAGATAAATTCTTTGAACAGAATTTGAAGGCAACAAAGGTGACTGGATAGTTTGACTGTGGGAAGTTAACTGCTAAGGGCATAAGGAGCTGCCCAGAATTTGCATGGAAGTTGGGATGGGAGAAGAGAAGGAAAGGGGCATACTAAGTAAATTTAAATTATTCTTAAGAACTTCATTTGGAGTAGAACTCATTTAACCTTTCAGTATTAGAATAAGATGTCAAGAGAGTCCTCTGTTTCCTCCAGATTTTGAGATGCTAATATGTATTTGGACAGATTTGAATAACAGCAATGAAGTGAGATCATTCAGAAATTTTATTTCACCTTTTATTTAAGAAAAAAAAAGCTAACATTATACATACACACATATATTGCACTAAGGAAATATCTACCTTATGAAATGTCAGAGTGTTGAGTTTTACATCATTTAAATGCTAAAATTGGGAAGTTTTCATCAGATTAATGACAGTGGTATTCTACTATTGCCAATGTAACCTCATTTTTGGATCCCTTAAAATACTTGAGTAAATTACACCACAAACTTTTATTCAATGACATTTCCCCCAGTTCAGTCTTTTAAAGCATAACCGTGAAACCAAAGCAGTCGTCATATTTCGTAAACATCATCATCACTGCTTAGTAAGAATGTGAAATGCATTGCATTTTAGTTTGAAAAATGCAGCTCTGAAAATTAATGTGATTCTATCCTTTTTAAAGTCAATGAGATTAAATAATTCTGAATTAAATAAAAAGCATTGAAAATATAAAGGTATATAATAAACTCAATGAAATCTTTACTATTCATGGTACAAATTAATCTGTAAGGAATGAAAAGCAGCTTTGTAAATGGCAGAAGACACAGGTGGTAGTTAATAAGGACATTATTTCTCATTTGGGGTTAGACTGGCTTCTCATTTATTAATATCTGTTTAAACTACAAATAGAAAGATCTTCACTTTTACCAGGCTTCTTGTCACAAGACCAGGTCTCTAAAGAGAAATATCTCTGATGGAAAACCAGAAAGACTAAATAGATATATTTGGTCTCACAGGCAGTACATTAATTTGCTCAAATTAAATATTATCTTTAAATATTGAAAGGTTAAATGTACACTGATAATGGATTTAGACAGCCATTAAGCTGTGATTGCTTTCTAATGCAGTTAGTAAAAGATATTTGATATAACATATTGAGAAAGGAGTATTGTGGACTTTTTTTTTAAAGCTACCTTACGTGTAACTAACAATATTAACCTCAGGATGTATGTATGTATATATTATGTGTATGCACATGTGTTTATATTTAAATCTTATGTTATAATTCTGACAATAGTAATTATTGCACAACAAAGATGTTTAGGGTTTTCTTAGAATGCACATGCATATAAATATATATTCAAAGGAGAATTGTTGTGGGAAAATTTTATATTGGAAGGGGATATATACATAATCAAACACATTATGTTGAGGGAATATACCCGTTCAAAGCTTTTGCCTCGAAATATATGTATTGTATGTATACACACATATATTTTAACATACACACAGAGATGGTTAAAATAACTTTATTCTCTAAATCATCTTTTAAAATTGTAAGTCAAATGTCTGAAAAGGTTATCATATATATATATGTTATATAATTTTTAATACATATAACTATGGTTGCACACACTTGAAAAATGTTTGGGTTAAGCTTGGCTCTGGAAAAGCTTTGAAGTATTGTAATTTCATCTTCCACTTTTCTTTGCAGAGGTGGGGGACTATAGGTGCAAAATGTTACATATAGTCTCAGACATGTTTGATGTATTTAGTGGCTTTACTGAACTTGTTTTGCCTTTTTACAAGCAATGAGGTAATGCAATGAATAGAGTGCTGGACTTTGAATGAGGAAGAGCTGAATTCAAATTATGCTTCAGACAGTTAGTAGCTGTGTGGCCCTGGGCAAGTCACTTACCTTTGTGACAGTATCCTCAACTGTAAATGGGAATAATAATAGCACTTACCTCCTAGGGTTTTTTTAGGATCAGAAAAAATTATATTTGTAAAGTCCCCAGCACAGTGATTGACACGTACTAGGCACTTAATAAACCCATTTTTTCCTTTCCTCACTCCCTCCCTTCCTTCTTTTCTTCCTTCCTTCCTTCCTCCCTCCTTCCCTCCTTCCTTCCTTCCTTCCTTCTTCTCTCCCTTCATCTCTATTTTTTCCTCCTTGTTGTAAGGGATGGCTCATTGTTCTGGAGAGGAGGATATTGATATATTTGGAAATAAAAGTAGGGTAGAAAAAAGCTGTAAGAACAAGTACTTTTAAAAAATGTAAGTCAGCTGGGGGAGGGGGGTGTGTTTGGTCGGTTGAAGGGTTAAATCTAACTCAAGTAGCCAAACTAATAATTAGCTTTTCAGTGTCTGATTGGGTAACTTTACTTTCAGCAGCCTCACTATGTATACTATGTAGAATTATGTATTCAATATATAAGGATTTCTTGTCATTGATTGACTTTCTTACATTGTAAATGTTAAGGATCAAACTGAACAGCATGCATTGATTTAATCAGTTGCCTCCAAACAGTCAGTTAAAAGGACAAAAAATGAAAAGGAAATGTAATAGATTAATAGACTCTTCAAACCATTTATCCATAAATAATTCAAATACAATCAAAGTATGAATATACTTCAGGAAAAACAATTACACCTAGTTAAGATATCAAGTCTTCAGGATTTCTGAATTGAATGAAAAGAAGGGGAAAGAATCAGACCTTTGCTGATGTCAGTTGTGTTAACAGAAAAAAACCTTTGGTATTTGCTGGCTAATCTAAATTGCTTCCTCTCAGGATTTTAGTTTTATTTACTTTGAAAGTGTGAAAGAGTGCTTTTCTTCTTAATCAAAAGTAAGAATATACTTGAACTGCAGTTTTTTTTTCCTTTAAGAAATGTTATATTTTCACCTTTCAAACTGGCTTTATACCAGTGTTCTATAAAATGGGAACGGGGTCCAACAGAGACCATGGCCTATCTCAAGAAATACGTAATCAATCATTGGGATGGAGAGAAGATAGGTCACATTGTACCCACAATTGTAGCCACAAGCTGTGAGGTTTTTCTCCCACACCAACACACTAATTTATACTTATTCCCCCAAACTTTCACACTTTGCCCTATTCCTCTACTATGCAAGCTCCCAATCTCCTTCCTCCTAAACTGGATTTTGTCCCTTTGACCATTTCAATAGCTGCATAAGTGCCACGGGGAAAATTTCACTCCACCCCCAGCATACCCATCTGTTGC
The DNA here is from genome assembly GCF_900497805.2 of Vombatus ursinus. Taxonomy (NCBI): domain Eukaryota; kingdom Metazoa; phylum Chordata; class Mammalia; order Diprotodontia; family Vombatidae; genus Vombatus; species Vombatus ursinus. The sequence continues at coordinate 74,909,524 of NW_020954569.1, read as the reverse complement.
CCTCCAGGTCATCACAATGAACAGGCACTTTTCACAGTGTGGGCTGTTCTTTCTAGGGCAGTAACCAATGCTTTAAAGCCTGCCTCTCTGCTTTTCATTTTGAGTGGAACAGAATGAGTTACATAGTATGGGCAAGCATGGATAGGTTGTGATCTGCAACAGGGATCTCATTATATTTTCCCCAAAACCCACCCCTCTTCCAAATCTATTACTCTTGAGGACACTACTATCTGTCACTCAGATTTATAATCTTGGTGTCATCCTTAACTCCTCATTTTCCCTCACCCCACATATCAAATCAGTTCCCAGCATTTCTCACGTCTGTGATCTCTCCATTCACAGGGCCACCATTCTGGTTTAGGAAGACATCACTTTTATCCTTTACTATTTCAGTAGACTCCTGATTTCCTTAAGTCTCTCACCACTTAAATCCATCTACCACACAGCTGCCCAAGTGATTTTCCTAAAGTGTTTGTCAGATTATATCATATCCCAGCTCAGTAAATTCTGGTAGCTTCCTATTAATTCTCCAATCAAATATTATTTCCTATTTATCTTATCCTTTTTACATTTCTATTTTTGTGTTGTTTTGTAATGTACATAATTATTAGTGTAATAGGAAATATATAACTTAAATTTATACATATTGAGGGTTTATGCTCAAAAATTATTTATTGGTAAGGGTGTATGATTGAAAAATTTTAAAGGCTACTGCTTCACATTCAAGTTAAGGACTTTTTAAAAGAAAAAAAGTACACTCAATTGAAATGGTTAAACATTAAACCTCTTGGAATGACTTTATACATTGTAATGTGATACATAATTTATAGAATCTTTTAAAGTTGAATCAGGGTTCCATGTTTCTCAATATATCATATTGACTTGTTTTGCTTTATCTTTGGCCATTCATAAAAATAACACCAAGCTACTTTATTTTTGTTTTAACTTATCTAGAGTACTTTTGTCAATATTTTACTGGGAAATGATCACTTTAAAATGTGATTTTAAAATCTTTGCTGCATTTTTAAATTCATTCCTATATTTTACTCTGTCTTTGAGCACATTTTTTTCAAAGAAAAATAACTCAAACATTATAATGTAAACCAGTAGAAAATAGTATGCAAAATGCAGGAATTAATTTTGTAGGCATGTGTTGTTGTTTTTTTAAGGCCAAAGCTGGAAAATAATTTTATTTGACTGGTGCCTACTCAGTAGTAGGCAGTAGAGAAAATAACAGATTTGCTGTTGTTGCAATAACTGTTACCATCTTTAGTCCTTTCAGTTTCTGTTGGAGAAAAAAAAATTAGGTGGAAAGCAAGTAAGAACATTTCTTCTTCCCCCCTCCCCTTGCAAAAGAACATTTTGATATAGTGTCATGCTTAGAAAACAGATATTGGTTAGACTTGGTTGGATAGTTTGGGAATGGGATCAGGTGATTTCATGAGATCATCTCTCCTGGTTTAGATTATTATCTCTATGCAAATAACTCTCAGATCTACTTATCTAGCCCTAACTTCTCTTCTGAACTCTACTCACATCTCACACTGGATGTCTCATAGGCATCTTAATTTCAGCATGTCTAAAACTAAGCTCATTATCTTTCCCTAAAAAGCCTTCCTCTCTTCTCTTCTCTGTTCGTATTGAGGGAACCACTATCCTCCAAGACACACAGGTTTGCAACCTAGGTGTCATTCTTGATTCTTCATTCCTTCTCACTGCCCTCCCTTTTCTCCTCTTATCCAGTAAGTTGTCAAGTCCTGTCGTTTCTACCCTCTTAACATCTCTTTTACACCCCTCTTTTCTCCTCTGACACTTCAAATACTCTGGTGCATGCCTTTATCCCCTCACATGCAGCCTCTCCCCACTCCAGTCCATCTTTCACTTAGCAGTCAGATCGAAGGTTTGACCATCTCCCCTCCCTATTCAGTAAACTCCAATGGCTTCCTGTATGTCCAGGGTTAGATACAGAATTCTCTGTTTTGCTTTTAAAGACCTTAATAACTTGGACCCTTTCTACCTTTCCATTCTTCTTACACTTTATTATTCCCTTTCATGTACTCTGCAATCAATCCAGTGAGACTGGCCTCCTTGCTGTTTGTCACACAAGACACTCTATCTCTTGATTCTAAGCATTTTCATTAGCTGCCCCCTATACCTTATACTCTCCTTCCTCATCTTCACTTCCTGACTTTTCTGGTTTCCTTCAAGTCTCAGCTAAAGTACTTACAAGAAGCTTTATTTACCCAGTTTATCCTATATGTATCTTGTTTGTATGAAGTTGTTTGCAGGTTGTCTCCCTCCCACTTCCCCCTTGGATTAGGATTATGAGCTCCTTGAGACTAGGTTTTTTACTTGTTTGTTTGGCCATTATCTCAATTTATTAGCACGATGGCTGGTACATAGTAGATGCTTAATAAATGCTAATTGATTTGATTTCACTTGTTTATCAACAGTAATAATGACCTTTCCATTTTAATGAAGGTTTAGAGAGAAAATTGTTTGTTGAGGGGACATGAGAATGGGGATAAATAAAGCATAACAGCCAACTCCTATATCAGTATATATGCACTCAGAGTACCTGCCACTTCCCAGGTAACATCCTGAAAAAAATGGTGGATGGATTATTTTTAGGTTGTATGGATTTGAGTTTGAGATCAGCCTTTATTCTAAGGCTTGCTTTAGGTTTGAATATTCCAACCTTATACACAACTCTAAGCATGATACCCTACATGTGCTAACTGGAGCAGTTGGCTTCGCCACACTCCTAGGCTTGAACATTATAATATAACATGTAATTAATTCTGGGTAGTTATAATTAGTTGATTTGGCCCATACCTGCACTGAGCATGTGGAAGTGTTCTTCTCCATGTGAATATTGGAATTTGACAAGTTTCCTCAGTACTTCCTTCCTTCATTAATTTACCTCTTTAAACATCTTAGTGCAAGACTCCAGGGTGATGAAATTTAAATTACAAGACTTACGCCACGTGAAAATGATATTTTTTGCAAGAGACAATGTTGTCAGCCTTTTTAAATTACTTTGAGGTCACTTTTACTATTTAGTGATTCACGTTTATAGGGACAAAAAAAAAGACAGAACTTCTCCTCAGAGCAGCAGAAATAAACACGGGATAAAGCAGTTGTCGTCCTAAGACAATTTGAGAAGACCCTAGGAAAGACCTAACCTCCAGGGGCAGAAGTTTGACTTGAGTGAAGTGGGGACACCTCCAGGGTGAGTCTGCAGAATCAACGGATAAGAATCTGGGAGGCAACTTCAGTCTTAGAAACTTTCATCTCACAGACAGTGTGGAGGTCTGACAGCTGAGTAGAAGACTAAGGGACCTTCCATTGTTGAGGGATGCCAAGCACAACTGTGTTAACCAAATGCATCCTGGGCTGTGGTTGCTGGAAGAAGGAGCTAGCACACACTGAATACAGTAGCAAGGGGCAGGGACTCTGCTGGCTGCAGGCACTTGCAGTAGAGCAGAGTCCTGGTTTCAGTTCTGGGGCAGCGAGGACAGCTGTACTTTGCAGCCACTGAAGGGACTGCAGGGAGCAAGATCATTTGCAGGACAGTGTGGCTGGGGGCCCTAGCCATGGCTTAAAAGTGGAGAGGAGAACCCAAGGTTAGGCCCTGAGATAGACCTCAGAAAATAACAGTAAGAAGGGCCTAAGGCTTGGGGCATCATTCCATATACCTTGGGACTACAACTTGATTACACTAATAGGGGCTAAAAAACGAAATAAAACAAAAATAAATAAAAATGAGTAAGCAAAGGTGAAAGAACTCAACCATACATAGTTGCTATGGGGATAGAGAAGATTGGGATTCATATTCAGAGGAAGGTAATAGAGCTTAAAAAAAAGCCACTCCTTTTTCAGTAAGAAACATCAAATGATCTAAAACACAAAAAGAGTTCTTTGAAGAATTTAAAAAGGACTTTAAAAATCAAATAAAAGAGATCAAGGAACAATTAGAAAAAATAAGGACAATCCAAGAAATTCAAGAAGGTTATGAAAAGAAAGTCAACCAACTGGAAAATAGAGAATCAAAAACTTAAGGAAGAAAATAGTTCCTTGAAAACTAGAATTGAGCGAGGAGAAGCTAATGACATTCTAAGATACCAAAAAATCATAAAACAAAATCAAAAGAATGAAAAATAGAAGAGAAAGTAAAACATCTCATCAGGTAAACAACTGATATGGAGAACAAATCCAAGAAAAATAATGTAAGAATAGTCAAACTACCTGAAAACTATGATTTAAAAAAATAAGAATCTTGATATAGTATTACAAGAAATTACCAAGGAAAATTGCCCTGAAGTTCTGGAACAAGAAGGCAAAGCAGAAATAGAAAAAAAATCCTCCAATTACCACCTGAAAGAGATCCCAGGAGGAAAACTTATAGGAATATCATAGCCAAGTTTCAAGGCTCCCAGATTAAGGAGAAAATATTGGAAGCAACAAGAAAAAAAAAACAATTTAAATATCATTGAGCTACAATAAGGATTACACAAGACCTAGCAGCTACTGCATTGAAGGAACTCTTGGAATACTATATTCTGTAGAGGAAAAAAGCTGGGGTTAGGACCAAGGGTAATTTATCCAGCACAGTTAAATATAATCTGGAATGGAAAAAAAATGGACATGTAATCAACTCAAAGACTTTCAGGTTTTTGTGACAAAAACCCCAGAATTTAAGGGAAAACATGACATATAACATCCAGGAGAAATATAAAGTAAACATTAAAGACTAATTTTAAGGGACTCAATAATGTCAAATTGTTTATTTTGGATATGTGAAAATATTAGCGGTACTCTGTCATCATTATTTGGATAATTTGAAAGAAATGCATGGGCTGAGCTGATTTATGAGGGGATGACTTAAAATAAAAATTGATGCAGAAGAAGCTAGTAGGGGGGAAGACAGGTAGTGTAGGAACCTTATTCTCATCAGGAATGGAACAACAAATATATATCTAAAAGGGTATAAAAGTCTTCTAAATTCAGAAAGAAATAAGAGGGCAAGGGGATAGGGTAGAGAGACAGGATAAGGGAGAGACTCTTAGAGTGGTGGGTAGGTTAAGGAATAGGAGGGCAAGGTAGGCAGTTAGAAGTAAAGCAGAGGAGTGAAGAAGAATAGGGTAAATGGGGTGAGAAGGATCGTGAGGAAAAATAGGAAGAAGGAAAATACATAATAAGTATTTGTAGCTTAGAATGTGAATGGGATGACTTTACCTATAAAACCAAAATGGATAGCAGATTTAAAATTAGAATTCAACAATATGTTGCTTTCAGGAAACATAAAAATGAGAGATAACACACAAAGATAAAATAAAGGGCAGGAGTAGAATTTAGTATGTAAAAAAACAAGGATAATAATCATGATTTCAGACAAAGTTAAAGTTAGAATAGATTTAATCAAAAGTGAAAAATAGAGAAACTATACTATGTGTCAACAATATTATTCAATATTGTTTTAGACCATTTAAAATACATAGATGATATAAAATTCCTGAGCCTATACCTGTCAAAACAGACACAGGAACTATATGAACATAAATATAAAACACTTTTATACAAATAAACTCAGATCTAAATAATTGAAGTAATATTTATTGTTCATGGGTAAGGCCAATATAATTTTTAAAAAATGAGGATTTTACCTAATTATTTATTCAATGCCATCCCAATTAAATTACTGAAAATAATTTTTACTGTGTTAGAAAAAATAACAAAGTTCATTTGGAAGAACAAAAGGTCAGGAAACTCAAAGAAATCAGGGGAAAAGATGTAAAAGAAGTAGATTCAGCAGTGTCGGACCTTAAACTGTATTATAAGGTGAGAGCATTGTTGAAGTGTATAAAGGATAATTTTGATTATTTTAAATTAATTTTTTCTAGTATAAATAAAACCTATAAAGCCAAGAATAGAAGGAATGCAGAAAATTGGGGAAAAAACTTTCATAGACAATCTCTTGGATTGAATGTGATCGAGTTCAGTATTGCTGTGGTGTAGGAAATGATGAGCTGGTTGTTTTAGAAAAACATAGAAAAGACTTGGGCTTATGAAGGAAGGTGCTGTCCACCTTCAGAGAAACAGATGATAGGAGAAAATAAGCATAGCACAGTCTTACATATATGTGTGTGAGTGTCTGTGTATATGTATGTGTGTTTATAGATATTTATGTATATACATCTATGCTTAATCGCAGCCTTCTTTAGGGTAGTGGGGGGAGGGAAGGGAAAAATAAAGTAAAAACTAAACAACAGAGAACAAAAGAAAACCAACAGGGAAGCAAAGGGGGCAGTTTTGAAAACAATGTGAAGTATTTATTATATAGATTTTCTTGAGGTGGAAATTTATTGTTTCATATTTAATCCTCTTTTATGATCTGCGTACATGGCAGTGTTTTTTTTTCTTTTTTCATTTTGTATTTAAGTTTAAAATTTTTGAAAAATTACAAATAAAGAAGTTAATAGGAACAATGTATTATTATTATTATTAAAATCAGGGACAAGTAGCATAACCACAATGTAATAAACACAGTTATATTTTAGGTGGCTTCCAAACATGCCATCATACTCAAAATCACTTAATGCCTTAGCATATGTTGCTAATATGGTTTTGTATTGGCTTTTGAGAAGTCACTGTGAGAGATAGTAGAATGTCTTTTCTGTAGGAGAACTTAAAAAAAATACTATCCAGTCAGTACAACTTCTTTGGTAAAAGGGTACCTGAAACAGAATTTCACACCTCTCTTTTAAAAAAATCCCTTGATGGTTTGTATTCTCATTATGGTGTGCATCATTACAAATATTAGCAGTAAACAAGTAGAGATAATACCCTGGAAGTTTGATGCTTTACTTTAGGTGTGTAGTGATTGCCTCTCTTGCTATGTCATTCATCTCAGATTTAAATATCTAATGGCTCTCATCAAACAACATTTAAACTTTCTATGAGATCCTGTAAATGTTCCTTTAGACCATATTATGAGCAACAATGAGTGAAATGAGCTTCAATAGGGAGGCTGTATTCCAGTCTCAGGGGCTTTGCAGCTGTTGGAGATGGCAGTAGAGTACTTCAGTCGAACTGCATGCAGTCTTCCATTTCATCACATTTCACTCATTAAGCTATATATGAAAACACTACAACTAGTCCAGTACACTTCTGTTCCTATATGATTTTCAATGTAGGCATTGCTGTCTTTTTAGGCAAGACTAAGGTAACAGATAGTGTTTTAGCCACAGAACAATCTGAGTGTGTTGAGTTGATGTCAATAGTCTGAAAGAACCTAATTCAACAAACGCCTCTTTATTGATTGGAAAATTGGTCAAATGCCAGTAATTAATTTACTTTACAGTAAAATTAAATCTCTGTGCTGACAAAGAAGTGCAATAGCTAATTCCTTGAGATAAGTATAAAGGGTCTCTCATGCCTTAGGTGCCAAGATCAAACCCAGATTGTTTGTAGTATGTTAGTGATTTGATAATGATTATTTTTTTAAATGAACTTTTAAGTAGAGCTGTACCTTAGTTCATTATTGGGTATGTTTCATGCAGCTCATTTGGTTCTGCTTTCATCTTAATAATGATGTTCATTTCCTTCCCTTTCCTCCTTAGTTTATTGATTAAGACATTTCTTATTTCAAAAGCAAACACATTAATTTCACATAGTCACCAAAATGATGTCCTTTTCCAAAAGGAGAACAATATAAAAATATGGGAGGCATTCAACTTGGATTTTTAGTTGAATTTCCTAATCACCTGTTATATAATTTGTGCTAAATCAGTAGCCTTTTATTTTTTTCCATTTGTCTCTGTGGGTGGGAACTCTACTGGAGAGGTTTTTTGTTTTGTTTTGTTTTTGAGGGGGGGAGAGCATTTTCTTACTCTGTATAGAACTCCTTGGATGAAAATTAAAATCAAATCAGCCAATATTTGTTTTGTTTACTCTATGCAAGGCCCTCTGCTGAGTTCTATCTAAAGTATTTGTTCCTTTCAAGTAGGATTCTATAGTTGAACCTTCGATCTGCACCCTGTGGGAAAGGTTTAGAAGTTAGGCTTCCACAGCAGAACACAGGAATTCTGAGGAGGACTTCCAAGATCTTGTGGATAGTCCCTCAACCAATCAGAAAGTGCCCTAAACATTCTGCAAAACAACTAGTTCCTTAAGAAAGAGCCCTGGAGGTTAAACCAGTTGTAACCCTTTGGGTCAAGGACAGGGCAAAGGCTTTTCTCTACTCTGCTTGCTTAATAAGCTTATTGAATATTAACTGACACATCCTGAGGATGGAGATAGCTGCCATTTTTTAACATGGGACGTATGATCTGAGGGGAGTGAACATGACAAGGAGTAACCTGGAGGAACATGGGAGGGGAGGTTCAAGAGGAGTATAACCCAAATGAGCTGGTCCAATCCCAGCTCAAATGGGAGGAGTATGGATTTTACTAACCATTTAACTTCTGTTACTGGGATGCACATGGCACTAGGGTGCAGTGTGCCTGCTTCTGGTGAGAAGCATAATGAAGGCTTTCCCTAACACCCTCCCGTAGTAGATTTTTGTTTCAGACTTTTCTAACAACCCCTATCATACATGTTTACTTCCAGATTTTATTCACATATATTAAAATACTGGCGATTCTAGGATACTGTGGTAGGCTATTCACTCTATTCACTAAACAAATATTTATTTATTGTCCACTGTGTGCAAGGTGATATTAGACTAGGTGATAAGGTGATGTTAAATTTATAGAAAAGCCAGATAGTTTACTTTCTTCATATCCTTCCTGTTATACACCAGGGGAAATACAAAGATAAGGAAGACCTAGTACCTGCCATCAAGGAGATTACAGTCTAGGAAGGGAAGTAGCTTCTTCAGTGTTTCAGTGAGCTACAGTTTTGTGTCTGTGAATACTTTCTCCACTGACAAGGATTACTGACTTTCTGTAAATTAATAGATGGACATTGATAGTTACTATGGCAAACAAACAAAAAATTCCATTACTCTATGACCAACTTACTGGTGAGTTTTTCTAAACTTAATTAGTCTAATCCAGGGGTGGGGAACCTTCAGCCTCAATGCCACATGTGACCCTCTAGGTCCTTTGGTACAGCCTTTCAACTGAGTCCAAGTTTTACAGAACAAATCCTTATATTAAGAGAATTTGTTCTGTGAAGTTTGGATTCAGTCGAAGGGCCACACTTCAAGACCTATAGGGCCACATGTGGTCTCAGGGCAGCAGGTTCCCCACCCCTAGTCTAATCCTTTGACTATAGCCATATAGTCTATCATAGGGCCTATTTTTGATTTCTTTCTAGCTTGTTAGGACCTTCTAGAATATATATATATATACATACATATATATATACATATATGTATATATGTGTATATATATATGTATGTGTATATGTATGTGTGTGTGTGTATATATATATATGTGTGTATATATATATATATATAATTGGTATTGCCTCCAAGAACCCTGGACCAACTCCATGCCATGATATGGCATTCAAAAAGGGACATTATTGACAATAACTTGCACAAACAAAAAACAACAACTATGATACCAATTAGAATATAAAAGCATACACCCCCAAAATTGCTAAAAGATATTTGAAGAATCAAAATTATTTTAATTTTTGTTAGATCTGTTGAATTTCTGAGTAGAGTATGAAATTGTGATGTGATTTTTAAAAGTCACTGAACTTTGTATAGGTCAAATAAACTTGGACTTTATCTTTTAAATTAAATGTAGAAAAATGAAAGCATGCTCTTTACTATATTTACTGAAGTGTCGGTGACAAGTTAAACATATTAAGAACTGTTTTTTCTTTACATGTATATAATTTTTTAAAATTTTTTCTTATTTCTGTGCTAGATGTAGGCATTATTTGTTTTGTGTTCATTCAGTAGAATTTCCTTTGTCTTTTTTTTCGTTCCCATGCTTATCAGGAAAGAAGGTTATATTTTCAGTTAAATTTTGAATGAATAGAAGAAAGTTCTTTGAATGATGGGAAGGGATAGTTTGGTTCAAAAACAAGGGAAAGAAAGTAGAGTGAAAAGAGAGACCAAATGGTAAAGATGAAAGACTGAAGGAAGATTTAAATGACAGAGATGGAGAAAAGAGATACATGGTAGCCTAGGGGTAATGGGAGGTAATGGTGGTAGAAACAGGTTGATGAGACACCTTGATATCCAAGACAAACTATTAGACTTTTACGTGACCAATACATGGGTACCAGTGGAGGGTTTTTGAGGAGGTCAGAGCAGTATGCAAGAAATATTTTTTTTTTGACGCTGTGATTTGGCATTTATAGAAGGGGAGGAGGTCTGGAGATTTAGCATTGTCATGTACTGAATTCACATTAAATAAAATAGTTCATATTAATAAACCTAAAGATAATGATTTAGGTAGATCACTGATGCTAAAGTTTTACATACAATTCTTTTCCAATAAACCAGTTTGATAAGAATCAAAGAGGTATATATGAAGATTTAAGGGGGACAAACTTGTGCTTTCATAGTTGACCATGATGCCCATGTAGCTGATAATAAAATAATTTGTTTGGCCTATGAACCCTTAAGCTTTTATTTAATTTTAATTATTTTTATGACAAAGTTAATGTATATGACATTTTACCCCACATGTAAAAGGGCAAATTCCTGACACTACAAAATGTGATCAAAGGAGAGTTGCGCTAAAAGTGAATCATCCAGTCTGATTAAACTAACTCACATTGGTAACATACTATCATGAATCAGGTCAGGTCTTCCAACAAACAGTGGTAAAAATGAGAATCTGTGGGTGAAATCAACGTTACATGATTCAGGAGCTAGAAATGTGGAAAGTGACAGAGTTCACAGAGCGTAAGATAGATTTCATAAGTAATCAGATACTTTGATAAACCTAAGGAAAAAAAATCAAAATATTGTTGTTAGATAACATTCAACGTGATAGTTTTGAGATCAGAGTAGAACAATTAAATTCATTCTCTTCTGTAGCATTCACTTCTTCCCTTCTTTATGTTGGTAGAATATAGACCATAAAAGAATGATTCATGTTATGTGACTCAGGGATTAGAATGTGGCCAATAGCAATTTGATTTATAGAAGCCAATCACTATCTGATTTATAGGAGGCAGCAGGTGATATAAAATTAAAGCTACAATTAGTGGTAGGCTTAATGTTGGCTAATTTAAGTGAATAAACATTAGTATTTGCAACTGGAATCCAACAGTACTTTCTAAATTAGTTTGAGCCCTGTTAACAAAGTGAAGAATTGCCTGACTTGACAATCTGGCTGCAGATCTTGGCTTGTGGAATGGCCATTTCGGCCAAGAGAAAGCTAATAATTTGGTGGAAGAGACTGAGGTAGTTTCTTAAATAGGTCAGTAGTTTTAGACTGAGCAAACAGATTTCCTTGAGAGAGGTCAGATTTAGAGGACAGTATTGGGCTGTAAAAGACAAATCATTCCATCCAATAGACATTTGCATGGTCTATGAAGGAACTGGAAATATAATGAAAATATTTAATACATTTTATGAATTAAGCTTCTAATGCAATAGTATTAAAATTTTAAAATGTTTAATGACTGAGTCTACCTAAATAAAATTATCTCACAGAGTTATGAGTATATATAAATTTTTGATTAGTAGCTTAGTACATTTCCTGACATATAGTAGGTGCTTTATGTTTGGTCATATTGATATTAACTATTATAATTTTTCTTATCATGTTCAGTGGGATTTAGATAGAAATGGTTCCAAGACAACTCACTATTTTGCTATTATTCTCATATATATCTATATATAATGTGTGTATATATATATATACACACACATATTCTTCGTGTGTGTATACTATTGCAAAGGTGTATAAATAAATACATTTTGTAGACTGTCAACTCACTGAAAATACAATGGGGTACAATATCACTTGAAGTCTGAATGGTAGGGATGTGTACCTCATTGTATTCTCACTTTTTTTTATTTCTTCTCATTGGTTTCTATTATTTTGAAAGTTTTTTGTCCATATAGCTTAAACCTTATGAGTATTTAGTTTAGCAACAATTATTTTAAAAAAAACATTGTTTTTGAGGTTTGGGGAGATCATTGTTACATCTGGGCAATTGGAGGCATTGGTTTTATCTGTAGTAATGCTCTGGCTTCAGCACAGTTTATTGGTTAAGTTCCCAAGGCTATTTTGAAGTCTATATTTGTAGTATAGGAATTTATCATCTTTTAGTCCATTAAAAATAGTGAATGCCTGATATATAATTCTAGCTGCTAGGTCATGTCTTTCTAGATGTTCAGTAGGTCTTAATTTTTTTTTAGCCTGCAGTAATATGCTGCAAAGTCTCAATTCTTGCTTTGCACTATCTACATTAATAACTGAATTAATAACTGGTTCCTTAAGGATAAATGTAATTTCAGTTGGTGATGACTTGGTCCCGAGTTGCTAACATTAATGCCTCCATTACCATAAACAAATCTACATGACTTAGCAATTTGTTCAGTGCTTCTTTGCTGACATATTGCTGCTTTGTTTCATGCTGATGTGCCTGTGGAGGGTCATTTGTTTACACTCTTGGATCTTTGCTGTTTCGTGGACTCTCTCTGAAAGTAAACCCCTTTCAGTTACATTCAACAAACTCTATGATGTATACCTGTTATCAGCCTTTACTATGGCTTAGTGAATTGATATATGTTCTAAAGTCCCTTCTAGCTCAAGTCTATGATGTCATGATTCCATGCTTGCTTCAAAAGTTTATAGGTTCCAAAGATTATTTTTTTTTTGCCTCAGAATCATATGCTCTGAAAATATCTATTAATTTTCTTCCTCCTTTTTGGATAGATGTCTGTTTGTTTTATAGATGCCTTGGGGTGTTGGGACCTATGTATTATTATTATTATTATTATTGTTATTATTATTATTTTGTGAGTTTTGGTGAGAATACTTTTCAGATATTTTATGGCCCAAATTACAGTTCAGAAAGCACGTGGTAAGACTTGTATTGAATAAATATTAATTGTTTTAAAATGTGCTTTTCCCTTGAACTTCAGTTGAAGGTTGCTCTTAAGTTTCTTAATGTATTTACTTACAGTTTTCTCTTTATTTTATTCAACAAATATTTAATAAGTACCTGCTATGTGCAGCCCTTGTGCTAGGTACACACACAAATAAGGACCTGTGTGTTTTCATGAGGACAGGTAACTCCAATTGCAGGACTCCTATTAACTTTATATCAATAATTTTAATTTTTTTCAATACTTTTGTTTTTTATATTACCTACAATTCTATCCTAGTTCTCCAGCTCTATCCAGAGATAGAGCAAAGAATTTTCAAAAGGAAGATTAAAAAAATTCTGCAAAATAAGCCAGCATATAGACACAGTCTGACATCTGTATTGTACTGTACCCCTGGTCCCTTATATTGCAAAGAAGCAGAGAGAAGTGTTTTCTCAGATCTCTTCTTGGGGGGGTCAAGTTTAGTCATTCTAATTAATGGTCATGATAATTTCACATCATTCATTTGCTAATGTTTCTTTGTTATTAATTTTTAAGTTTACATTGTTATAATAATTATGTATATCATTTTTAGGTTCTGCTAACTTCATAGCTCATATAAGCTTTTTTATGCTTCACTATATTCATATTAGTTTTTTATAGCACTGTTATATTCCCTTATATTCATGTAACTTTTTTTTGCCATTCCTTAGTTGGTGGGCATCTACTTCATTTTTAGATTATCATTGGGGTATACACATATATACATACACACATACATATATATGTCTATATGTATTATATGTGTGTATATATATATGTGTATGTAAACACATATATTAATGGAATCTCTGGCTCAAAGGGTATGGGTATTTTAGTCACTTTATTTTCGTAATTCCAGATTACCTTCCAGAATGATTGGACTAATTTACAGCTGTACCAACCATACATTAACTTGGCTATCATTTTTATAAATCCCTTCAGCAATGATTGTTCCCATTTTTGTTATACAGTGAAACCTTAGTGTTATTTTGTTTTGTATTTCTCCTATAATTAGTGTTCATTCTTTTATATTGTTGTTAATAGAGAACTTCTTTTGAGAACTGCGTGTTCATGTCCTTTAACCACTTATCTTTTGGGGCAATGGCTTTTGATACAGCTTTCTTTTTTATGTATTCGTGCATATTATGTCTTGCCTAAAGGAGACTGAGGGATTTTTAAATATTACTTTGATCCATTGCTTCAATTTGACTTCTAGTTTCAAATTCTAAGACTTCAGTTTTTCTCTTTCCTTGGAATATGGTAAAATATTAAAGTTCTGTAGTCCCAATATTTTGATATCATTGATATCATTCCATAGTAATGTGGTTTTGGTGGATCCATAACTCAATGCAATTCAGGTGTGTCGAGTGATTAATAATATGTCTTGGTTTGATTTTTTCTTCAGTGTTATTATTGTTATCATTTTTGTCATTTAAGTTATGTTAGTTTGCTGTTTTAAAAAGAATTTTGTAAGGAAAGGTTGTACCTGTTTGTATTTTTTTCATGATCATCATAAGGGTTTTTAAAAGGCTAATGCAATTGCACTTTTACCCAAGCCTAGGACATTTTGTGTGCTGCTATGTGCTTAAAAGGAGTGACTCTCCATTGTTGGAGAAAATGGTAAACATTATGTGGTGCTGAGTTCCTGAGTAGAGATACTTTAGAGAGAGAAATTCATTGTTCCAGACTCTTTTTGGAAGAAATACATGGAGAGAGAAAGATTTTGGAAGCTGCAAACATATAGGGAAGCCAGCTCCTCCACATGTCCATGATTTCCAGTTTGCCTTCTAGAGACTTTGCAAAAATAATTTTCCCTTGGATAAGGTTGAGGTCTCTTTCTCTTTTATCCCAGGAAGCTAAGTTGTGCAGTGGATGGAGTGCTGGGCCTCGAGTCAGGAAGACCTGAGTTCAAATATGGCTTTAGATACTAGCTGTGTGACTTTGAGCAAGTCATTTAACCTCTATTTGTCTCAGTTTCCTCATTTGCATAATAGGGATAATAATAGCACCAACCTCTCAAGATTGTTGTGATCATCAAATGAGATGTTTGTAAAGTACCTAGCATAGTCCTGGCACATAGTAGGTACTATATAAATAGTATAAATAGCTTTTATGTTTCAATCTAAGATATTATTTTGCTCTATCAGAACTAATTAAAAAAAAAGAAGAGCTAGTTCGCTCTCATTTGTTTTTCTTGTATTTGTATGTGCATTACTTCTGCAATTTCTATTTGCTCTTTTCCTTGGATAAATAGGTTTACTTGTTATTCACAATTTGTGATTGCCTTTTGTGTAATTAATTTTTGGTGGGAAGGGACCACATTGGTGGGTATCAGCTTGGGGCTACCCTCCCCATTAAGGCCTACCAACCAGAGAAATTGCTTTTATTTTGAAACTTGTGTACCCTAGAACAGCAATATTTAGGGAGCATATAGTCATAATTATAATCTAGTACCCTTCTCAGAGACTGGAGAAAATAACTTGTAGATCTGTGGCTCTTCTCTTGTTCCTTTCAGGGCAGGAAGCATGGGCCTCCTTGGAGAGGAGTGGTCAAGATTTCAGAGATTTCTATCAATGTCTCTCCTGACCTACATTTATACAGCCTATGTGGATATATGTGTATTACATGGACACATAGTATAACACTTAAATTCTCCATATAAAGGGAAAACTAGACTGATAGTTAAGTGTATACATATCTAGGTAGTTACATATTTGCTCTATTGCTGGGATGCAAAAACAGTTCATCATTTCAGATAATTGGTCATTTCAGTCAAAGCAGTCATACCTGTAAATCACTTGTAAATGTGATAGTCATCAGTCTTTTGTTAGGTGCCATCAGAAATTATCTTTAGATAAACTTAAAAATGTACTTTAGTTTTACAAAATTATCTTTTACGTTATCTTTATCAGTGACATCAGTAAGCTAGAGAGTGTCCAGAGGAAAATCACCGGGATGGTGAATGGCCCTGAGAGCATTCCATCCAAGGATGAGCTTAGGAGAATTCAGACTATTTAGCCTGGAGAAAATACATGGTGTGGTATAACTGTCTTCAAGTATTTAAAGGGCTGTCATGTGGAAGATGGATTAAACTTACTGTGTTTGACTCCAGAGGCCATTACTAAGAGTGGTAAGTGGAAGTTGGAAGGGCATATATTAATTTGATGTAAAGAAGAATTTTCTAACAATTCTCTCAAAGATGGAATAGGATGCCTCTGGAACAACCGGGTTCCCCCTCACTAGAAATCTTTCAGCAAAAACTGAATGGTTTCTTGTTGGAGATGTTTTGGAGGGAATTCAGGGATGACTTAAACTTTGACTTCCCTTTCTAACTCAGATTCTGTGAGCTATACATAGCATTGGATTAAAAAAGGTATTATAGTTAAAGCTGAAGAAATATGATTACTTCAACCAAATTTAAGTGGACTTTTAGATAAAGTTTTATACCCTGTCTTGTCTTTAACAAATGAGATATTTGGATTCAAGAATTGTAAAGGAGGCATGAACTGAAATCTACTGTAGTAAAGCTTTGTCTATTTTAATGTGCCAGTGACTCAACAGCTGTTTGGAATCTGTCTGGAATCAGCACTGAACTTTGGTAAATGTTTCTCTTCAGGAGCTGGAACATAATCCTCCCTCAACCCTCACAAGGCAGTATCTGTGTTCTCATTCTCTCTTTCTCTGTCTCTGTGTTTCTGTCTCTCATACTCTCTATCTCCATCTCTCTGTCTTTCTCCCTAGCCCCTCTCTGTGTCTGTCTCTGTACTTCTGTCTCTCTCATACCGTCTATCTCCATCTCTCTGTCTCTCTTCCCAGCCCCTGCCTCTCTCTATCCCTCTCTACTCTCCTCCTTTTCCTCCTCCTCTTCCCCCTACTCAGCTCTCTTTTTTTTCCCTCATTTTTCACTTAGCCTGATTGATAGAAACACTTGCTGGGAGCTTTTCCTGACATTCTTTCCAAAAACTGAAAGTATGAAATGTTATGGTAGTGTTATGTCTATTTTTGAAAGTAAGTCTGCTGATGTAAAGCCTATGTTGATATATTTGGATGAATTATAATGGTGATATTATTACAGCCTTGAAAGTTGAAAATTTATTATTTTTCTCACCTACTTTTGGTTGGTAGCTTGATTTTAGGAACATGCTGCATATCCAGTTATTTTATGGTATAATCATTGAAATATTTCTTAAAATTTCTTTACAGTTCATCCTCCATTCTCCCCTATCTTCTCCTTCCTTTTTCTCCAGTCACAACTCTCCCTACCTCAAACTTTCCCAACCTTCAGATATTAAAACTCACAAACATTTATTCCATTGATCTACTGATTCTTATTTTCTACTTATTCAACTTCCATTCCTAAACTATTGCAATTGGGGAAATATTCTAGAGGGAAAATCATTTAGATTCATTAGTAAAGCAAAGAGAATTATCTATAGGGCATTTTACTTGATAAAGACACCGTCTTTCCTTTTTTTAAAGAATTAATATCAAAAACCCAGTTTTTACATCTATATTTTAAATCTTTCTCATTAAAGTATGGCAAATCTTGTCTGAAATAAGAAATGTGAACCAGAAACTTCTGACAGGAAACATTGGCAACTGTGAAGGGCATATTTAAATGATAAAGAGTTTTGGGAATAAGGTGTTCTAGTGCTTAATTTAAAAGCAAAAACTCTTGCCCCTGGCATCTGTTTGCCTACTAGTGGTTAATATTTATTTCAGTATAAGTGACAAAAATAAAATTATTGCAGGGGATTGATTTTCTATATATTCTATTGGTGTTTAATGTAATCTTTGATGTCATTGTGTGTTGAAAATATAAACTGAACCAAATATCTAGGTACATATGAAGTGTTTTACCTAAAATATTATAAACTGAATCAAATATCTAGGTATACATGAAGTTTATTTTAGCTCTATGTATGCAGATCTGATAATAATTTGCTTAATCACATCTTTATAAAAGTTATTGCCCCATCTTAATAGGGTCTTGTCTATGGCTAAAGGAAAGGCTTTTATAACTCCAAATCACATATATGGATTTTAGTTTAAGTTACTGCAATGCATTAGATTATGGAAAATAGGGTAACATGTAATTACTTGAAGTTTGTCTCAATTGTCTCTTTCAAAGAGTAAGTCACTGGCCTCTGGCATTACTTGTAGATCACGTAGGACAATCATTCATTATATAGGCAGTATTTCTTATACCAATATAAACAGATTCTGTAAATTTAATTATCTTTTAAAAAGATAATATTTTCAGTTAACAAAGAATATCATGTAATCTCTGCATTTACTTTGGAAACTAAGCACATACTCTAAGACTTTTTTTTAATTCCTAGGAATTGTCTTTGAAAGGAATATAAACTTGGATTTTTTTTGAGTGGCAGGTTGCCAGCTTTATAGGAAAGTGGGGGGAGGAGGGGACGGATTACCAGCCTTCCATATACATATATATATATATATATATATATATAATCCAAATTTTAAATGTATTAATTTGCTGAATGCTATGGCAACATATATTATTTTTTTAGTTTATGGGGTATTTTGGGAACTACTTGCTCTTGTGTGCTTGTGCATTTTTGTCTTTCAGCTATAGAAAAAATGCACATCCTCTTCATTTTGTATTTGTGCTTCTATTCAAAATAAGAATAAAAGCAGCTAGTTTGTAGTTTGTAATATTCTTCAGTGAGCAGTAGCTTTCTATAACAGTCACACCTTGACTGGAATGAAAACTCTAGCATATCATAAAACATATTTTAATTGCTGTATCTAATTAAAAAGAGAATAAATCACTAAAAGATTATTTTAAATGTCTTAAATATAATAAAAAAGAATGATGAACAGTTAAACAAGAAGCCAGTAGCATGATAGTTTAATGAGTACACACTGGGTCTGTTTTTCAGTTATTTCTAGGGCAAAGAAAAAAACCTTTTAGTTATATAGTTAATTGTTAAAGAATATCTTGACTATGAAACACAGTTCAGAGATTCTTGTTCTATAGATGATAGTGATGGGTTTTCTCAAAATACGCAATTCGAAATAAAATGGAAAAATATTTTGTTTGAGTATAGTTATAATCCTTTACTTTGTGAAATTGGTAATTCCAGTTAAGTTGGCTTTAAAGCAAACATATAAAATTCCACTTTCAAGTTTACTTTTCTTATAACATAACTGCATTCCTGATTAAAAAAAAAAACAAAGTAAAACAAACCAAAAAACAAACCAAACATTTCTCTAACAGACTATCCTTAAATTTTGGAAGAGGTTTCAAATGGGGTCAAGCTTTATTGCATTCTAAGTACTCATGTATACTAGCAGCCTAGTGATCTCTGGAAGTTGTTTTCCTCTAATAATTGTGTGTTCCTGTATTATAATGCTCAACTAATTCCTATTGGCTTACTCCACTCTTACCACCACCTCAATTTCTATGCATCTTTTAAATTGAGCAACTTTTGACTTGATATAGGTAGCTTGAAGAACTCTGTTCCATTTATTGTTTTTTGTAGGTCTACTATATTTATTTATTGAGCTGGGCTACAATAGCTAGGTCAGGTAGTATCACCTCAGCTAATATGAATGAAATAATGAAGTTTTAAATTTGCTTTAGTTTGAAGCTAGATATTATAATGAGTTCCTAATTTTTAATATAAGTTTAAAATTTTGCACATTTTAATGTAAAATGTTTATTTGAATTATTTACTTGCATTTATACATTACAAACCTTGTCTAATTTTCATACTTTAAATGCAATCCATCAAGCATTTATTGAGTGCCTGCCATGTGCAGGGCACTGTTCTATAAATTGGGAATAAAGATAGGGACTAGACCTGTTTTCTTTTTTGTTTTTGGTACAGGCAACTGTTAGGTGAGGAAACTCCCTCTACCTGTGCAGTTCAGCATCTTCTTTGCAACTTAGAGCTTTAAAGAAATGCCACCATCACTGAACAGTTAAAGTGACTTGCCTAGGTTTACCCAAACAATATGTGTTACTGGTGCGCCTGAACCCAGGTGTGCCTGACTTTAAAATTGGCTCTATTTGCTGTGTTGATCCACCTTTATGGTATGGAGGATGAAAAGACAAATTAAAAATGGTCTTCCCTTAAGGAGTCTACATTCTACTGAAATGTAACCTAAAAGACTTACCTGTTTAATTTCACACATATTCATAAACACAAATATATAGATTGTCTAATTAGTACTGAATACCAGAAGCAGCAATAGTCACCTAAGTCTGCCTTAGACAGTGGTGAGGGAAAAAATATGAATGATTAAGCAACTTCTTGTTTCCACCATCTGGAATTATACTGGTTTCTGTGGGACAATCAGAAGTCATTCAACTAACTTTCCCTCTTGGACACTACCAGCATAGGCAGCAGATCCCCATAAGAATCTTAGGTAAACATGTTTCCATAAGTGGTTACCCCAAGCCAGGATCAATTTCTAGCTTTTAATTGGGTTGGAAAAGCAGGAATTATTCTTACATTTGATAATCAACTTGATTCTTGCACCAGGCCAATGTGACTAATTTTAGGCATCCTCTAACTTTTGCTTGTCGGACAAAAATATTCAATACAATCTTTTTAAATAATATCTTTAAATATTTAATTCCAACTCCAATTTTAATGAACTAGAAGGTATTTTAGTAATGATATTCAGCTTTCAAAAGAAAAATTATCAATATCAATCCAACAAATCTCTTAAAATGGAAAAGTTTGTTCTCAGAAAGTAGTTAATTCACTGAAGTTTAGACCCAAAGTTGCAGAAGGATTGATTAATTAATTAGCTCTTTCAGCAAACACTTATTAAATATCTACTATGTGCTTTGTACTGTGATGGGTTCTGGGGAAGATAGAATTATAAATTAGACATGGTCTCTGTTCTCAAGTAACTTACAGAATACTAAAGATCATTGTCTGAATATGTACACTAATGTCTAATTCTGTTCTTCATATTTCCTCTGCTGTTTTGAATGAACTGGAATAGTTATTACGTCCCATATCCTTGTTGAGATATTCAGACTTAACTTAATGCACAATCTGTTAGCAAATAAGGATGTTATTAAGTCTGCTTTTCAAGTGGAAGTCCTTATAGATAAATTTCTTCTTCTTCTTTTTTTCTTCTCCTTCACTTCTTCCTCCTCCTCCTCATTTTCCTTCTTCTTCTCTTTTTCCTTCTTCTACTTCTCCTTCTCTGTTTTGTATCCAAGCATGCAATATGCAGTACCTGTGTATGTGAAACTCTAAAGGACAGTTTTAATTTCTGGGACCACGCTTTTTATGATCATGCAAAAAAAGGAATTTATCATGGTCTTATATGTCTTGAGTCCAGATATAAAGTAAAGGACTTTAATCATAATAATCATGAATGTCTCTGAATGCTTTATATATGCTATCAGTTTAAAACATTTTGTGGCTCAATTATTTCAGAATATTCACACTTTTAAATTGTAGCTAGTCTCATGAAATTACCTAAAACAGGAATAAGACTGAAAAGAGTAAGAAAACAAGTTTTATTGAATTATGACTAATACTGCTACACCAATGCTAAATGTTCCATAAATATTGAATGATGTTAAAGATAACATTGTGCACAATGATATGAAGAAAATACCATTTAAAAGGATTTTATCTTTATGGTTGTGGACAGAAAAGAGGAATGTTTTGCATAACTATTCATGTTCAATCTTAGTGCTCAGTTTCTTCATCTATTAAATGGAGGTAATAATAGCACCTACATCACAAGGTTGTTGTGATGATCAAATGACATATTTATAGTGATTTGCTAACCTTAAAGTGATGTAGATGGGGGCTGCTTTTTTTAGCTAGATGAGCCTGTTTTATTTGATATTTCTATTTTTCCAAGATTTAGCACAGTACTCTGTTGTCTGTACACTGGAAATATCAGTGATTTTGTTTTTTTTGTTTTTGTTTTACATTTCTAATTTATTATTTATTTATTTTTAACATTCTTTTCTTTTAAAATTTTGAGTTGCAGATTCTTTCTCTCCCTCCCACCACCTGCCTCACCCACTGGGAAGACAAGCAATATGACATCAATTAGATATGTGAAATCATGCAAAACACATTCCCATGTTAGCTACACTTCCAAAAAAGCAGGAAAAGTAAAGAAAGTGAGAAAATTTTACTTCAATTACCTCTTAGAGTTCATCAGTTCTCTGTCTGAAGGTGGATGGCATTTTTTCATCATGAGTCCTTTGGAATTGTCTTGGATCATTGTATTGATCAGGGTAGTCAAATCTTTCACAGTTGATCACCATTACAACATTGCTGGTACTATGAACAAGGATCTTCCAGTTCTTCTCACTTCACTTTGCATCAGTTCATGTAGCTCTTGCCATGTTTTTTCAAAACTACATCCTCATCATTTTTTATTGCACAGTGGCACTCATCACAGTCATATGCCAAAACTTGTTCAGCCACTCCCCAACTGATGAGCATCCCCTCAATCTCTAAATCTTTGCCACCACAGAGAGAGCTGCTATAAATGTTTTTGTACATATAGGTCCTTTTCCTTTTATCTCTTTGGGGGTACACACTTAGTAGTGTTATTCCTAAATCAAAGGGTATGAAGTTTTATTGCTATTTAGGCCTAGTTCCAAATTGTTCTCCAGAATGGCTGGACCAGTTCACTACTCCACCAGCAATTCGTTAGTGTGTCTATTTCCCCTTAATCCCTTGTAGCAATTGCCATTTCTGATAGCTATGAGGTGGTACCTCAGAGGTGTCTAAATTTGCATTTCTCTAATCAATAGTGATTTAGAGCATTTTTTCCTATAACCAGCTTTGATTTCATCATCTGAAAACTGTCTGTTTATATCCTTTGACCACTTATCAGTTGGAGGAATGGTTCTTACTTTTATAAAATTGACTCCATTCTAAACTTGGTATATATTCGAGAAATGAGACCTTTATTAGATACATTTATTTTATTAATTTTTGATATCACTTCATTGTCTATGGTATCTTTCAGCATAATATAATTTCCCTGATTATCTCTTTTAATTAAGTCTCTTTTGGCTTTTGCTTTGTCTGATATCATGATTATTACCCCTTCCTTTTTTTTTAACTCCGCCTGAAACATATCAGATTTGCTCCAGCCCTTTATTTTAACTTTGTGTGTCTTTCTGTTTCAAATGTGTCTCTTGTAAACAAAATATTGTTGGATTCTGGTTTCTAACCCATTCTGCTATCATTTTATGGGTGAGCTCACCTCATTTGCATTCGCAGTTATGATTACTAACTGTATTTCCTTTCATTCCATTTTCTTCTCTTTTTTTCTCTCTTTTTATGCTTTCCCTCCTTAAAAGTCTGTTTTGCTTCTGACCACTGCCTCCCATAACCCACCCTCCCTTAACCCACCCTCCCTTTTATCATTCCCCCCCACCTTTCTCTTATCCCCTTCCCCTCCTATTTCCCTATTAGGTAAGATACATTCCTAAACCTAACTAGGTTTGTATGTTTATTTTTTCATTCTTGAACCAATTCCAATGAGAGTGAGGTTGAACCTTCCCCTCCACTGTAAAAGCTCTTTTCTTTTTGCACATGTCTTTTATGTGAGAAATTTTTCCCATTCTAACACTACCTTCCCCCTTTTCCTAGCGCATCCCACTTCATCACTTTTTCATTTTTTGGGGGATCATCCCAACATAATTGACTCATACCCTTGCCCTCAATTTAAATTCCTTTTAACTGCCTGAATAATGATGAAGTTCTTGGAAGTTACATGCATCATCTTCCCATATAGGAAGGTAAACAGTATATTTTAACTTTATTGAGTCCCTCATGATTACTCTTTCATGTTTACCTTTTCATACTTCTCTTGAGTCTTCTGTTTGAATGTCAGATTTTGTATTCAACTCTGGTCTTTTCATCAGGGATGCTTGAAAGTCCTCTTATTTTGTTAAGTGTCCAATTTTTCCTGGAAGGATTATTTACACTCCATTTTGCTAGGTAGGTGATGCTTGGTTGTAATCCTAACTGCTTTGTCTTCTGGAGTATCACACTCCAAGCCTGCTGCTCCTTAATGTGAAAGCTGCTAAATGTTGTATGATCCTGCTCATGGTTCCACAATATTTGAATTTTTTCTTTCTGGCTACTTGCAGGATTTTCTCCCTTGATCTAGCAGTGGCTATAATTTCCTGGGATCTCTTGTTGGATTCTTTAAATTTCTCTTTTACCCCTTGGATCTAAGATATTGGGGCAGTTTTCCTTAATAATTTCTTGAACTATAATGTCTAGGCTCTTTCTTTGATCATAGATTTCAGGTAAATTCTTAAATTACCTTCCCTTGATCTATTTTCCAGGTCAGCTGTTTTTCCAATGAGATATTTCACATTTTCTTCCATTTTTTTCATTCTTTTGAATTTGCTTTATTGTTTCTTGAAGTCGCATGGAGTCGTTAGCTTTTACTTGCCCAATTCTGATTTTTAAAGAATTATTTTCTTAAGTGAGCTTTTTTATCTCATTTCTCATTAGGCCAATTCTGTTTTTTAAGGTGTTATTTTCTTCAATATTTTTGGCCTCTTTTACAAACTCATTAATTCTCTTTTTTTGGAATTTTCTTGTATCCCTCTCATTTCTCTTCCCAAATTTTCCTCTAGCAGTCTTTTTTCATTCTTTAACTCTTCCAGGAATTCTTGTTGGTTTTGGGTCCAATTAACATTTTCCTTTGAGGCTTTTTTTGTAGCTATTTCCACAATATTGTCTTCTTTTAAGTTTATGTCTTGGTCTTCCCTGTCACCATAGTAATTTTTATGGTGAAATTCTTTTTGGTGGTTTACTCAATTTTTTCCAGACTATTTCTTCACTTTGAACTTTATGTTAAAGTTGTCATCTCCTCACCTGGGTTTGGAGAGACACTGTCTCAAGGTTCAGACTTTATTGTGCTGCTGTTTTCAGAGCTCATTCTGGGGTGGGGTGGGGTCCTACAAATTTCTATTGATTTTAAGGTAGGTATGCTCCTGGGAGAGAAATGGTCACTGCTTTCCTGGTCTCTGTTCTGGTCTTGACCCAGAAAGAGTCCATGGTCCCATGAAGTCACAAGCACTAGCACTCTCTTTGCCTTGGAACTGTGACTGGCCCCCAGCTTTCCTCTCCACTCTGGAGCTGTGGCCCAAAACTGTGACCCAGAACTGCATCTGAACAGTAGAATTGCCAATCAGCATGAGCTATACCCAGTGCCAATAAAGGATCTCCTGTAATCTCTTCGTGACCTGTTGTTACTGTCTGGGTACTGAGAGCTCTTGATGCTACTGCTACTGCAGCAGCCACTCTTGCCACCTAGTGTGTGGGATCTAGACAGGCTTCTGCCCTGGTGACACAGACTTCTCCTGCTGACCTCTTCAAGTTTTCTTAGGCTGGAAAAATGTCTCACCCTGACCTTTTGTTAGCTTTACCACTCCAAAATTTGATTCAATTAGTATTTTAGAGTTGTTTGGAGGGGAATGTTGGGAGAGTTCAGCTGAGTGGCTGCCCCTAATCTGCCAACTTGGCTCCACCTACCTATTTTAAAAAAAAAGATAGGTGGATAGAGTGCTAGGCTTGAAGTCAGGAAGACCTGAATTCAAATATGACCTCAGACATTTAGCTATATGATCCTAGGTAAGTGACAACCTCTGTTCTACTCTTTTATAAGATTGTCTTAAAATCATCGTGTATTTATTGAGATTTGTTTTAATGGGACCATCTTTTCTTTTTTTTTTATTAGACTGTTGAGAATATTCAACAGAGATTTATTAAGTACTGATTTGTGTTACATATTTTTCTGGCTATTGGGGAAAGTTTCAAAGAGAAAGAAGCAATAGTACTTGCTCTCAAGAAGCTTAGAATCTGGTAGGAGTATTAAGACATGGGACAGAAAAATATAATGCAAACTAGAATATGGTAAGTCTGGAAAAATAATACAGTATGCTATGAGATCAAATGAGGGAAAGATCACTTTTATTTGGTGACTTCATGGTAGAGCCTTGAGTAGATTCTAGAATGATGGCTAGAGGCAGCAATGGAGTCAGGCAATCATCATTGTTCTGCCCCATTTATAGGTATCATGTAGAGATATTACTGTGAAGTTCGATGTTCCAGTTTGAAATTTCTTTTGGGTTTTTGAGGATAACACTTTTCGAGATAGTGCAGTGCACAGTCTCTTTTTTCTACCCCTGACCTCCTTTGTTGAATATGTAGTTCATGGGGATATGATTGATACTATTGAAGGTTATGCAGAAATGAAGGTAACAGTTAAGGGAGAAAAAGCTGGGAATGGAGTTAGGTAATAACTGGGAAAACATAAATAGCTAATTTTCCTTTCTACAGATACTGGTAAAACATTGCTTTGGACTTTCATCTGAGGAATTTAAAAATACTTTTCAAACTGGGGTAGTTACTCAACAATTCAGAAGTAGAGCTCAAAATATAGTCTGTCCCAAATTCAGATTCAGATTATTGAATCAGTTTTCTATTCATATCTCCACAGTTCTAAGGAAATGTACATTCTTCAAAAAATTTAGAAAGATGCCTGGGATGTAGATATCTAGTCACCACCTTTTTCTTATTGAACCAGCATTCTCTTAAGTTTTACATTTGTTTGTTGTTTTGATTTCCTGATACTTCTTAATAGCCAGTTATCCAGAAGGGAATTGAGCTTTTGAAAGTTCACTTGTGTTTGTAATTCCTTGCACGTTTGGGGTGGTCCAAATTTATCACAATTATATTAGTGACAATTCTGTTCTTTTATAGATTTGGTCCTAAAGAGCTAATTTTGTGACTCAAAGCTGCAAATAGGTTTTTAGGAGCTTTTAAAATGGCTTTCTCCTACTGTTGTTAAAGAAAAACAAATTTTACAAAAACTTAAGAAATTGATTCTCACAGATTTGTAAGAGTAATTGTGCTTATCTACTCATAGTGCAATAGCAAGACCTAATTAACAAATATTTTAAAAGCTCTTTGAGATCCATGGAGGAGAAGGATGTTATATAAGAAGACATTTCAATATTTTTAATGCTATTCTTATTGCTGCTCTGTTTTCCTTCCTAATCAAGTCTACATACCAGCTCTAAAGAGTGTTGAATTTGGAAGATCTAGGACAGATTCAGTTATTTATTCTATGTTGGAGCCATAGGAGTGAGATTTTAAAAGGTGATAAGTGCTTTATGTAGTGACAGAATATACCTTAACACATTTAAAGAAAAAAAAAAGATTTTACTAAGATCCTTTTATTATTTTACTAGTTTGTTCTCACTTGTCACTGGGCTATTTTCAGATGTAAAATATTATTTTCCTGAAATTACTGTAGATTTTGCTATCAAGACCAGGTGCATCTTGTTTTAATAGTCATTTTTATTTCTGATTTTTAATGTGGCAACTTGTAGAATGCCTTTAACTGATAATTTAACTTACTACATACTAATTGGACAAAGGCATAACTTTGTATTTTTAATCTCTTTTGTATTTCTCATTTTATTTCTGCTTCAATTAGTGGTGTGCCTTTAGCAAAAGGGAGATGGTTTTTGCTATCTATTACAAGATTTTCCTGCACGAAGAAATATTTTATTGCCTCTTTTCTCAGATGCTGTAGCAGGGTTCACAGACAATGAAAATGATAAGGAACTATTTTTTAGTTTGGGTTATGTTGTGCAATTTTTTTTCTTCTTTCTAAGAGTCAGGAGAAATAAATGCATATGTGTATATATGTATATTTCCATATGTGCATGTTAACACACAAATTTCTCCAAATCTACTAGTGGTGACAGTATGTGTTTAAAAATCCTTCCTCTTCCCACAAATTGCTATCCTCTGTTGTTTTTATGTACTGAAGAAAACAGGAGTGGAAGGCACCCAGATTATTAGGTTAGGTTATCCTGCTGTTTATACCTTGGCCAGTAAAAGAATGACATTTTAAACTATATTTTTCCATTTAAGTGTGGAATTTAAATGCAGTGCAAAATGCCAAGCTCCCACCATGACATTTGATTGCAGCACATTGCCTTCTCAGATGATGAGGCCAAAGAATTAGCAACAGTTTGTTAAGTCATGACCTAAGCAACACAAATTGGTAGGGCACAGAAGGCTTAGGAGAGCCTCAACCCTGAAATTGCTTATGGAGACTATTGCTACCTATTAATCAGGAACACAGTTTCTAGATAGATAGATAGATAGACAGATAGACATAGATAGATAGATAGATAGAACCATAATTGACATAAATGCAGATAATATGTAAATAGAATAAATTGATCTATATGCACATGGTTCCCAGATCTATTTCTACAGTCCTACTCTCTCTTCTGACCTCCAGTCTTTCATCTCCAACTACCTCTTGGACTTCTCTTACTGAATGTCCAGTAGATGTTTTAAACCTAATATATCTAAAACTGAACTCATTATATTTTCTCCAAAACACTTCATTTTTCTTGTCTTTTTTTATTTCTGTCAGTTGCACCACTTACCTTCTTGCAACCTAGATGTCATCTTCAACTTCTCACTCTCACTTCCCATATCTAATGAGTTCTCCAGTCCTTTGTGTTTACCTTCTTATCATCTTCCTTATGTGCCCTCTTCTGTCCTCAACACTGCACCCACTCTGCTTCTTTCATCACCTCTTACCCGGACTATTGTGATAGTTTGCTAGTTAGTCTCCCTGAATTAAGTCTGTTCTCCTTCACTTAGCTATCAAAATGATCTTCCTAAAATGTAGGTCCAACAATGTCACTGCCCCACCTCCATTTTGTTAAATTTCAGTGACTCACTTTTACCTCTAGCATTGCATACAAAGTCCTCTGTTTGACTTTAAAATTCCTTCATAACCTGGCTCCTTCTTACCTTTCCAGGCATCTTACGCCTTCCTTCTTTCCTTCCATGTAGTTTGTAATCCTATGATTCTGGCCTTAGCTGTTCCTCACATAAGACACACAAATTCCTGATGGCAGGAAATTTTCACTGGCAGTCCCCTTATGCTTGGGATTTTCTCCCTTCTCGTCTTCATCTCCTAGCTTCCTTGGCTTCCTAAAAGTTTTGACTAAAACCTTATCTTTTATATGAAGCCTTTCCTCAATTGATAAATGGTCAAAGCACATGAACAGGTAGTTTTCAGAAGAAGAAATCAAAGATATCAGTAGTCAAATACAAAAATGTTCTGAATCACTAATAATTACAGATATGCAAACTAAAACAACTCTGAGGTACCACCTCACTTTCATCATATTGACTAACATGACAGAAAAGGAAAATGACAAATGCTTGAACAAGATGGAAAAATGAGAACACTAACTGTTAGTGGATCTGTGAACTAGTCCAACAATTCTGAAGAACAATTTGGAACTTTGTTCAAAGGGCTATTAAACTTTTTATACCCATTGACCCAGTAAAGCCCCTGCTAGGTCTTCATCCCAAAGAGACCAAAGAAAAAGGAAAAAAAGGCTTGTATGTGTACAATTATATATAGCAGTTCTTTTTGTGGTGATAAAGAATTGGAAATTGAGATATTCATGAATTGGGCAATGGCTGAACAAATTGTGGTATATGGTTGTGATAGAATACTACTGTGCTATAAAAATGATGGAGGGGATGGTTTCAGAAAGAAAAACCTGGGAAGACTTATATGAACTGATACAAAGTGAAATGAGCAGAACGAGAACAACATTGAACACAGTAACAACAATAGTGTAAGGATGATCAACTGTGAAAAATTTAGCTACTCTGATCAATTCAGTGATTTACAACAATTCCCATAGACTCGTGAAGAAAAGTGCCATCTACCTCCAGAGAGAAAACTGATGGATACTGAGTGCAGATTGAAGCATTTTTCTTTCACTTTGTTTATTTTTCCTACTTTTTTCTTACAGCATGGCTAGTGTGGAAATATGTTTTGCATGAGTTTCATATGTATAGTAGGTATCATATTTCTTTCCTTCTCAATGTGGGGGAGGGGGTAGAGAGAGAATTTGGAACTGAAATAAAAAAAGCTTTTCTTGATCTCTTTCAATGTTTGGGCCTGCCCTCTGAGATTACTTGAGTTAATCATATGTAATCTTATTTGTTCATAGTTGTTTGCATGTTATTTCTCCCATTGGAATGCAAGCTCCTTGAAGATAAGTTATGTTTTTTGCCTTTCTTTGTATCCTCAGGACTTAGCACATTGTTAGCACTTAAGAAATGCTTGTTGACTTAACCATTTGGTGACATTCTTTTATGCTTGAATTCTTCATAGAGAAAATGGTGTGAATATTCTTCATTATGAGAGAGGGAGGTGACATGATGTGGTGCTGAGTGCTGTATTAAGCTTCCTGAAATCTGTGTTCCAAACTCAGGTCAACAACTAACTAGCTTTTAATATTAGTCGTTTTACTTCTCTGGGCTTCAGTTTCCTCATCCTTAAAATTGTCACTAGGAAGGACTTAAATGAATTAGGTAATAGGTGGAACAGGGCAGAGAACTCTGGTCCTAGAGTTGGGAAGACCTGAGTTCAAATTCATCCTTAGATACTTTGTTATCTGTTTGACAAGTCACTTAACCTTCATCTGCCTTGATTTCCTCATATGAATAACAATAGCACCTTCTTCATTGGGTTGTGAGGATCTCATGAAATAATATATATAAAGTGCTTTGCAAACCTTAACATTATATAAATACTAGCTACTATTGTTGTTATTGTTATTATTTATCAATAAATTATTTATCAATATGTGCTCATCCTTACATGATGTAATTCTGAGGTAGTCAGCATGGGCTAATGAATGGAGTAATGGATTAAAGTTAAGAGAATCTGTCTTCTGATCATGATTCTGCCAGTGACTTGTGTGCCCTTGAAGAACTCACCATACATTTTTGGATTACCATTTTCTTCCACTATAATATAATGGGATTGAAAGAAATTATCTCTAAGATCTCTTCAAGTTGCAAGTCTATATTTCCAAGTACATTAATGAAAAGTATTGATCAGATACTGCTAACACTGACAGTTTTCCACAGTAATGAGAAAAACACTACATTATAATTAGAAGCTTCCTATGGAAAGCCAATTTCCATTTGATAATATTGCCATGTTCAAGTGAAAGAGCAGCTTGTGACTATTGAGAAAATAATGTAGCAAAGAGATCCCAGCTCTTGATGCAAAAAGAGTGAAGGATCATGCCACTAAGTAGTGACGAGGGGTAGGTGGTGGCAGTCCATTCTGCAGAGATACAGACTTCTTTTCTTTTTTGTTCCATTCCCCCCTACCACGAGTGGTAAGTAGAGTACAGTAACCCTAACCTGGAGGTATAGGAGTTTTGAGCTCTATACTGTCTTAAATATTGGCTCTAGGTTTAATTTTTTCCCTTGGACTAGTAACTCTGCTTCCTCCTTTGTAAAATGACCATTGCCTGGATGCACCACTGCTCTCTTAGCAACTATAGTGGGATGAAATAGTTGATGAGAAAAGAAGAGATCAGGGAGGTAGAAAATTGTAGAGATAGGTTAAGGGAAAGAGAGCAATAGGGTTAGAAATAAGGAATTAAAGGTATGTTCAGAGACTAGCACAAACCAGTGGCCTTCATTTGAAATTGTAGAAAATTCTCTCGGCAACAGATCTGAAAGAATTTGTTCCTGTATGTATAATCTCAGATTAGAAAAGTGAAGTTTCTTTGGTTTTTGTATAGCAGACAACTTGAAAACATGTTCAATAAATGTTTTCTTGTATATAGAAACAAAAAGAATAAATGAAGAATAAAGTCCAGAAATCATTGTTTTTGAGGGTACTTTTTCATGGATTTCCAGATTAGGTTTGTAACTCCTTTTGGGAATTCATCTGATAGCTGCATTCTGGGTAGTTTGTTGGATTATAATGGTGTACAAGCTGCATACCTAGAGAAATTGCACACTCAGGGTCACATTCACCTAGTAGACCTAAGCTCTGGTTTCCTCAGGGCTTCATAGTTACCCTCAGTTTGTTGCTGTATATAAAGCCTGTATTTTCAGGCTTTATAGCAGTTCTAAACATGTGAGTGTGCACATTTGCTCTTTGATGTGCCTTTTGGTAAAAGCCAGAGTGCTTTACCTGTGCCTGGGTTTAATCATGATAGTGAGTTGTATACCCTACAGCTTTACTGTCCTAACAGATCTTGGTTTTGCATGCAACTTTTATAGAGGGTGATGGGCACATCTTAACTGGACACTTTTTTATTTTTTGAAGAATTAAAAATAGAGGGCTCCATACACTCCATACACTGCCCTGCCCTGTCTTTCCTAGCTCGGCCCTCCCCTCCTTTTTCCATTTTGTAGTAAACTCTATGAAATGGAAAACATGTAGGAATACATATACTGTACATAAGGGGCTGTGAAATGATAATAGTATCTTACCCTGTGTTGCCCTTATAAGTTGAAACATTTTTCATATCATTTAAAATAATTTTATTGGAACATCCTTATGAGATGCTGTCCTTCCTATTTTATAGATGGGAAAGTTGTGCCAAAGATATTGAGTAGTCTGGTTAGTGAAAGAATCAAGGTTAGAACCTACATTTTCTTGTCTTTCATTTGGTGCTATTGCCACCACTTCATGATGCCTATCTTGAAAGTATTAAAGGAAAAATGCTTAGAAGAGGAAAAACAATGATATAATATTTGGAGATTATTAATGCTTTACATCCTAAATGTATTTGAAAAATTTGGCAAACTGTTTTTGCATCCTTTATCCTCTCTATAACATAGCTATATATAAGTTACCAACTTCTGGCAGATTTCTAAGGTGTCTGGTTCAGCCTCTCATGGCTCCACCAGAACCTTAGGTCCTTTGGGGCAGAAACACACTCAGAATGACTAGAATTAGCTAACTACTGATTAGTTTATTTAACCAAAACTGAGATTGCCTATTAAACTCCTCTTGTCCCATTTCAGCTTTGACCTTGGGTTTTTGCAAGCTAGTTTTTATAAATAAAAGACAGGCAATGGCTGATGAGCATCCAAATCAGCTAATACCCATTGACAGTCAGCAAATGTCAGCATTCTGAGATTCGTCAGACTCCTACTGTTGCTGCTGTAGGCCTGCATGTCCTTCATGATAGACATAGCAACATCCACCTGTCCTGGAAACAACTCTTTATGACAGCTTTTTTTTTCCTAGATACAAATCTACTAGTTCCTGGGTTTTGGTCATGACTCCTTCAGGATTAGTACTGTGATTCCCTTGATGCTCCTTCCAAAGGGAGAGAAGTTAAAAGGGCACATTTATACACATATACACAGAATATACTGCTCTATTACTGCTTTATTTGTCTTCACAGGTTAGCTTTCTACAAAGCCACAGGATGTAATGGACCAAGGGCACACCAACATTCATGCTGTCTGCTTCCTTTAAATGCTATGGCCACAGAAGCCCTAAATGAAAGTGCCATTTACATCAGCTGGCCTCACCCCAGCTTTTCTCACATGGTAGCCTCACCTGTGTATCTGTGTGCACCTGTGCCTTCCTGTACTTCCTTCTTACCACTATATTGACAGCAAATTGTGCTTGTATTGATACTTTGATTCGCAGCCTACTGGGTTTTATACTTGAATACCATCAGTTGTGCTTAGCACATTGCACTGGGGTTCATCATCTCTAATATTAGACTTAAGGAGAAAAGAGTAAATGCACACACAATATATCATCTCTAAAAATGTATTTTCGCTATCTTAACATTATCTAATCTAGAGAGCAATAATGATACTTACGGAACACTTTAACCTCCACCCCACACACCCTAACCCTATAAGGTAGGTTTTACTGAAGACTTTCAAGATTTTTTTTTTTGGCTAGGCAGTGCGGTTAAGTGACTTACCCAGGGTCACACAGCTAGTAAGTGTTATGTGTCTGAGGCCAGATTTGAACTCAGGTCCTCCTGAATCCAGAGCCGGTACTCTATCTGCTGTGCCACCTAGCTGCCCCTCTATGAGATAGGTTTTGCAAGTAATATTGCTATTCCCATTTTACAAATAAGGAACTAGTTAAGTGTCAGAACTGGGATTCAAACTCATGTCTCTCCTGACCCAGATGCAGTGTATATGTTCTATTTCTCCTCTCTCAGGACCAGATAGGCAGCATCTTCCAATCAAAGTTCCAGGGTACCCTGATTGGGTTGGGGTAGTCAGCTCAAGACCCCACTGTGTTCCCCCATTGTTCAGGATCAATGACTAGCACCCCAGTTCTATGAGTAGTTTACTTCAAAGATATGACAAAAACAAACATAAACACATTTTTCCCACCAATAGCTTCAGGGCATATTTAACTCCTGTATGACTTCAGAGAGTGTAGTAAGCTTAAAACTTAGCTCAGTTGTTATACAGTATTGCTCCATCAAGTTCATGGCAAGATGCAGCATGTTAAGTTTTCTATGATATGATGCTCCAGCTTGTGAATTATTTGGACTATTAGAGATAGAAGGGAAAGGTCAGTGCAGGCACAATGAGCCAGTATGTTACAGGGAAAGATCATTGGATTTCATGTCAGAGGACCTAGGTTCATGATGCCACTTACAACTCTTATGACCATGGGAGAATTATTTAATCTCTCTTAGTCAGTTTTCTTCTTTATTAAAGTGTAAGTTCATAGATTTAGAGCTGAAAAGGACCTTTGACTTAAGCTTATTTTCTACAAAAGGAAACCGAAGCCTACAAGAGCTCAGCTACTTGGTAAAATTGACACAGATAACAGCAAAGTAAGAGTCAGAATTAGAAGCCAGATCCTTTGACTCAGGATCAACCCTATTTGCTGCCTTTGTGGGGCTGAACTAGGTCATTGGAACATAAATATGAAGCTGGAAAGGACATTAGAGATGTTCTCTCATATTTCCTATTTTCAATTTATAATTCTATGAAATGACTTCACTGATTATTAATGGATGTTAACTAGATGGTGAACATTAGTTACAGCACATGTTATACATAAAATATTATTACTATTAATAGTAATAGTAACTATGTTATTTTGTGTGTATTTATAGATAAAAATCTATGTAATATATGCGATATTTTATATATACATACACACATACTTAGGTCTATAGTTCTATATACAAATAATATATACCAAACCCAATTCATATTATCTTTAAAAACAAAGAATTCCTATGTATCATCTAGTAGTCTTAATTTTTCACCTCTCTTTATTCCATTATCAGAATAATTACATGAGAGGAAAGCACTGTTTTTTTTTTCTTCATTGGCAGTTTTCAAGCATATGTGTTTCAAGCATACCTTTCTCTTTCAGTCATTTATTGTTTTTATCTATTATTTTTGTTGTGTATTAGTAGTCTTTTTTCTCAGATGGTCATTTAATTTTTTAAAAACAATTTTCAGTCATTTAGTATATTTACTTTTTTGGTTAGGATTTATATTAAGTATCCATTTTGTATGTATATCTAACATTTTCAATCACAATTTAAAAAGGAACTTTCCAAGTAGTCACTTTCTTTTCCTTTCTTTCTCTGGCTATTTTTTCCCATCCTTTAGAGCCCCCGCATAATATTATTCCTTTTCAGTCTAGCCATCTGCCTGTTTTAGCCACTTCTTCCTTCTCTATGTTTCTTCTATATAGATTTCCCCATATGTCTGTGTCTTCCTTTATCCACAAGTCCAGACACTCTTCTATGGTGTTCTTACCTCCCTATCCTTGTGTCCCGTCTGTTCATAAATAGCTCTTTCATCTGCTTTAGATTCCCAACCCCCATTCTTTCTAAAAGCAGTGTGAAAAGAAACCTAAAGTACACATAGCAAATATGTATATATATATTTTTATATCAGAATAGCATTTATCATTTTTCATCATTTGTCTTAATCTGCCCTTCTTTCTTTGCCTTTTCCATGGTGTATATTTATACGCATGTATATACACTCAGTTTTTTGTTAAATATTTATATATTTTAGATTGAAAAAAATGTATTTTTAAAAAGTTTTCTCTGTCCTTTATTAGACCATTTTGCACTTCCCAGTCTCCTTTATTGACTATAGCTTGCCGTTCTTGGAATAGTCATGTTCGAACCTTTTGTTCTTTCTAAATTAACGTAATATGTCAGGATCAGCAAGCTTCTTCCCCTGGGAGCTTGGCAACCTGACACCGTGTGGATTTGTTCTTTTCGAAGTCTTGGTCCTAGAGAATGTGTCTCTAAATGAGCATGTCACAGGAATATGTTCAGTATAATCTGTAGAAAGTTCGATGTTTAGGGATTTTAAATGTTCAGAGCTATTTAAAAGATGCCAAATTTACCACTATTGTGTACTAGTGGTTATGTATTCTTCTCTCCATGTACCCAGTACTGAACTTTTGCCATCTGTTTCCATTAAGAAATGCCTCATTGTAAAAATTTCTCTTAATTTTTGTCTTTTCTTTTTTCTTTTTTGGCCATTTCAGAGTTGTTAATGCCTATTCTAGTGTCAATCATAATTTTACTCTGTGTTCCTGCAGAATTTTGACTCAGCAGGAAGTATACCTAGGTGATATAGTCTTGGAAACTGAGCAAAAACTATATATAATGAAATATATTTTCCCATTGTACTTTTAATGTGGATATTCTAACTTGCTTTAAACTTTCTAGTCAGTAGTGTTTTATAATAAACATAGGATCATAATAACTACAAATTTTGCAAAATTAAAAATGCCTTCCATATTTTCCCTCATTTGGGACTACATAGAAAAAAAACAGTTAAAAAAAACTAGATTTCTGTTGTAATAAAGCTCAAATGTCACAATGACAATGTAAGGTAGAAATAGTTATTTCTTATTCCTAGAAATTTTGAGAAATTTGAGTTCTAGAGTTCTGCTGGAATTATTGGGAATGTTGTGCATAGCATACATTATAATTATAGGAAGAGTGTGTTAGTTTTAAATTCCCTCTTTTTGAGAAACTTTGGGAAGAGGTTTTGATCAGATGGAATATTGAAAGTGGTTAGAGTAGTTAGAATATTGGAACCTCAAAATTCTGTGGGTTAATGTTTAAGGTCATTGATAAGCTGGAAAGTGTCCTGAGGAGGGTAAATAGGAGGATGAAGGGCTTTGAGTTAACATCATAGCAGATTGGTTAAAAGAATTGGGCATGTTTAACCTGGAGAAGACTGGAAGGGGAGAGGAGAGGAGGAAGAAGTAGATAGGATTGCAATCTGCAGAGTTTTAATGACTGGTCTGACATGTGGCCAAAGGAGTAGACTTGTTCTTTTTGGGCCCATAGGGCAATTTTTGGAAAGTGCAAAGATGCATATTAAGTCTTGATGTTAGGAAAAGCTTCCAATTAGAACTTAACAATTAGAACTTTCTCAAAGTTGAATGTGCTACCTTGAAGGATGGGTTGTTGTGGAGGTTCCTTTCATATATGAGTTGGGTTAGATGGCTGTAAGATCTTTCCCAACTATGAAATTCTGTGATTAGTTATCTTTTAAGGAGTGTTTTCATGACTGCTGATTTACACTGTTTCTTAGAATTTAAACTAAGAGAGGAGACGGAACTGAAATTCTTAAGTTTAGCCCTAGGACAAAAGCACTCCATTAATGAAACTGACTTGTTGATCTGCATTTTTAATTTTGTTGTCCTTGTTTGTTGTGAGTATATATGTGGAATAAGATCAGTAAATTCAGGAGCAAATTGGCGATTTATAAATATTTTAAACTTTAAATTTTAAGAACTTTGTTCTCAATGTTTTATCATTGGGAACATTTTTCAAAAAAATAAATATTTCTAATAAGAGAACAATTGCCAGTTATGAACAATTCTTCACATCGAAAATATTCTTAAGACTACTCTGAAATTTTATGGACTAGTGCCAAACAGAGTTTTTGTGTATCCTTATCCACATAATAAATTTCCACTGAGTGGCTGGGTGATAATGACTCTAAAACTCTTTTAATAGCATGAATAAAATAATATTCCATACTTACAACTACCAGTGATTCAAATAACTTAAAATGTATTGCCTCCAGAATCATTTAGTAAACTTTAGAAAATCAAACACAGTGTTGGAGAGTTCCTTAGCTATCATAATCATTTATGCAGTAGTAGCCTAGAAGACATGAGAGGAAACTGTTGTTCTATAGCTAGATTCTGCAAGAATTTGAGGTTCATTTACTCTTTGAGGTAAACAAGCAATAAATAAAAACCACTTCCTAAAAATAATAAGAATTTGTGACCCCAGCAGCCATTTAGTCCAAACCATATATGAAGTTTCAGTGGTAGAGTGACTAGAGAGCTGGCCTGAGAGTCAGGAAGAACTGGGTTCATATCCATTGTCTGACATAGTGGCTGTGTGACTCTTGGTAAGTTATTTCACTTCTCAGTGCCCTAGGCTAAGTCTGTCTAGTATAGATCTCCATTGCTATAGAGAGTTTCCTTCTAAAGAATTTCCTATAGCAATGGAATGTAAGATCTGGGCACCCTAGAAAAGTAGCCTATACTTATATATGAACAGACTATTACATGTATACATATATATATATACACACACACACACACATAAATATATATGTGTATATATGAACAAGTATGTATACACACATACATATATGTGCATGTATTTATATATAGATATACATACATAGATAACACTGCCTCTGTATGATTTACATATCATATCAAGAGCATTTAAAAAAATAGTTGGAATGGTGATAAAAATTCGAAGTAATACTAGTGTGGTTGATTTTTTTCTTTCTTTAACATGTTCCATTCATTGCCAGAGTCATCTGGTTATATGCTAACCACACTGTTCCCTCCCCCACTTCCTTGAGTCAAAGATTTAAGATTCGGCAAAATCTTGGCAAGGTTACTTTTAAGTCAGTACAGATTTATTCATCAGTAAGTAGCCTTTTGATGTTCTCTTTGACATTGACCTCTGTCACTGGAAGCTTGATTATTTCAGGATCAGTCAATCTGTAGCAAGGGCATGTCTATACTTTTTAAGTGGAAAATATTTTTTTTCTATTACCCCAGCCTTTGACTATGTTTTGTAATTTCTATATATGCCCAGTTTTCGTACTATGGTCAGCTACTTTAGTGGTGTCCTTTTCAAAACCCTTGAAATACTTGTTCCCAGGAGGCAATGTAGTATAGTTTAAAGGATGCTGGTCCTAGAGTCCTAAAACTTGGCTTTAAATCCTGGCTCTGATGCTTCCTGGCTGTGTGATTTGGGCTAGTCACCTAATTTTTGTGAGTTTCAGTATCTGTAGAATTGGGATAATAATACTTATACTATATAATAAATAGTATGTAATTATAATATACTTATACTATAAATGCAATAATATTTACTTATACTATACATTTAAATATACATACTTATACTGTAAGTATAATAATAATCCTACTTAATACTCAACCTTCATGGGGTTTTGTGAGAAAAGTATTTTGCAAACTTTATAACTATAAAATATTTTTGTTTTGTTTTGGCATTTCAACCTTCTTAACATTCAACCCTATATAACTCCTGTCACCTACCTACTCCCAAATGACCAAACTTTTCTAGAAGAAAGAATAAAATCATGTTGACTAGGTCTACTATAACTTTATATTACCCAAAACCTACTTGGCCTCTTACTACTACACGGCAATTTTTGAATTTATATTTTATTGACTCTCTGTTGAATTTCTCCTTTTCCAAGCTCTAACTGTAAAGGTTGGCAAACTATGATACAGAGGCCAAATCTGGATTGCCACCTACTTTTATACAGCTTATGAAATAAGCCTGTTTTTTAAAAATGTTTAAATAAAAAACTTTATTTTTTAAATTTATATAATATATACAATCCATAATCCATATATATCCATAATATATATCCATATATATATATAATTTTTTTAAATAAAAAACTTTATTTAAACATTTTTAAAATGTAGAAACAATTCTTAGCTTTAGGTCCATACAAAAGCAGGTGATAGACTGAATCTAGCCCTTTGGCCATAGTTTGTGGATCCATGCTCTAACCCTAATCCAATTAACCTTAACTCATAATATGATATAAATTCTTCTTTCCCTCCATTTTCTCTCTCTCCTCAAACTTAGTAGATGACCTCTTCCAATTTACTGAAGAGAAAAGAGGTTTTAAGGGCAGAGATTGTGTTGTTCTTCATCTGTATGTCCCCAGTGCCTGTCATTCGGCCTTGCATGTCATAGGTACTCAATGAACCTATGTTGAATAGAGCTCCCTCAACTCACACTTCACCACTCCTTTGTTGTCATCAGGGGAATAGATGGATTTCCTTATTATTGGAGATAACTCATCCATCTCTACTCTCAACAATCCCATTTCAACTCTTCTCATGACCTTGTTCCATCAGTAAATTCCCTCAGTCTCATGTATCTTCAACCTTTCCCTCTCAGCCTATGGCTTTCAGCTTTGCAAAGTGCTGCTGTACATACATTCTCATTTGAATCTCACAACAATCTTGTGAGGTATGGCTGGTCCATCTTCATTTTACAGGTGAGGAAATTGAGGCTGAGAGGCCAAGTGACTTTCCCATGGTCAGGTAACTACTAAGTGTCAGAGGCAGGATTTGAACCCACGTCCTTTTGATTCCAAGTCCAACGGTTTATACCAGGGATGGGGAACCTGCAGTCTCGAGGTCACAGGTTCCCTATCCCTGATATATACTATAGTATGTTTCATAGAGGCACTAACATATTTCCAGTTGTCTATCTAGAGAGAGTAGACTGAGAGGATAAGTGGAGCTGTAGCTGTGGTCTGAAAATGCTGGGTGAGGAAACCTGGGGTGCTCACTGCAGAGGAGATTATTAGTAGCTACAGCAACTCTGAGGAGTGGGGAGTCTGGTGGAGAGCAATTCCAGCAGAGAACAGATGGATAATAGTAGTCAGCTATTTTCAAAATTTCTAATGATCTCTTTTAACCTAAATATGTTCTCATTCTCTTTAAACCCTGTGTAGCACCTGATTCAGCCTCTTGCTTGTTTTGGGGGTATTACCTATATGAATTTGTGGTGAACTGCCCAGCACAAAGAATTCTAACCATGATAGGTTACTACAGTGGCACTAAAACCATGAGAGTTATGAATTAGCAGCTGCCTCAGCTAGGTAGCATTTGACCTTGTAGATTGCTTCCTTCTTCTTGGTGCTCTGTCTTCCTTTGGCTTTTGTGACACCACATTCTCATGGCTCCAACATTGGGTTCCTTGAATCTACTAGCCTCCCAAAAATGTCGTCAGAGCTACAGTCCCATGTTTTCATTTGTCTGCTAGATAGCTCCATTTAGGTGTCCTACCAGCACCTCATAGTAGATATATCCAAAGTAGATATATCCTCTTCTTCCCTCAAACCTAACTTTGCCCTTCAAATTAACTTCACTGTTTCTCTTTATAGCACTAACATAATTTCAGTTATCTAGATTTATAATCTTGAAGTCTCCTTTGACTCTTTTCCCCTTTCTTCCCCATGCATCTAGCCAGTTGTCAAGCCTTGTTGACTCTGACTCTCCAAGCTCTCTTCTATCTATATCCCTATTTTCAACACAACCACTGACCATAATTAAAACACTCATCTCTTCTCCATTGGCCTCTTGTTTCTGGTACTCCCTTCAAAAGCTATCATATATTCATAATATATATGTATATATTATGTGATTAGATAAAATATATTCATGTTGTGTATATTGTATGGCTAAATACAACATGTATCTATTGTCTGTCTTTCTTAGAAAAAAGTACTCCTTAGGCCAGATACTCCTTCACTTTTGTCTTTATATCATCAGTGCTTAGAATAGTGCCTGGTACATAATAGAGACTTAATGCTCGATGATTGATTGGTTGTTGTCATAGCTTCTACCTGGTATTCTCAAGTCCTTTCTTTCTTCTCTGTAACCCATATTTCATACCACTGATTGAATAATCTTCCTAACTCAATGCTATGATCATATCATGTCATTCCTCTTCTCAGAAACTTTAATTGACTTCCTATTATTACTGAATACTAAAACTCTTTATCCTAGCATTCAGACCTCTCTTTACAATCTGCTATTTGGAATAATAAGTGGAAAATAAAGAGTTCCATTAAAAGGTATTCTTTTTTTTGGGGGGGGGTGCTTTTTGGTGAAGCAATCAATGTTAAGTGACTTGCCCAGAGTCACACAGCTAGTGAGTGTCAAGTGTCTGAGGGCGAATTTGACCTCAGGTCCTCCTGACTCCAGGTACAGTGCTCTGTCCACTGCACCACCTACCTACCCCCGTAAGGAGGTATTCTTTTCATGGATTAGGAACTTCCTCAGGCAAATCTGAGACTCTAAAGTAGACTAACACAATGCTCCCCCTTGCAAACTGTCAGGAAAAGAACAATAGTAGAATTTGATTCAAATCAGAGTAATGCAATGAAATTCAGCAACCTATTATTAAGTATTTATTATATGTAAAGCAACGTGCTGAGGCACTGGAGAAACTTAAGATAGATATAACACAGACCTTTATCTCAGGGATTGTAAAGAGAAACTCTAATTCAGTCTCTTGCTTGTTTGGGGGGATTACCTAGATGAATTTGTACTGAACTGTCCAGCACAAAGAATTCTAACCATAATAGGTTTCTACAGTGGCACTAAGAAACCTTAAGATTTATGAATTAGCAGCTATTATCTCTTCAGCATGTCCTTCTTTGGAGGGTTATTGGTGACGTTGGAAAACAAACCCCACCAAAAAAGTTTTTCGTTGCTTCTCTGGAAGGACAGGAATTAGAATGACATCTTTCAGCTTTCTAGCTGGGCAAAAAACTATTTCAGATCCTATGACTACCATGGTGTGACCCTTGTCCTGTTGAAGCAGGCCTGTGATACAGTGGAGAACACTAAACTATGACTGGCATCTCAGAAGAGTGGAGGGGCTGCAGAAAATGATGAGACCAGACCTTAGGCTTCACTAGGGGATGGACAGTCTGGTTCCAGAATACCCTCCAAATACTAGATTTGAACTCTATCTACCAAGCTAGCTCTTTTTATGACAATTTGACCCCAGAAGGTATCCTTTAATTAATTGTTTGAATTTTATGTTGCCAGGACAACATTAGGGCTGAAATAGGAAGTAGGAAGCATTGTTATGTTTTCAATTCAAACTCCTATTATCTGTTTAATAATGTTGGTACTCCCTCAATCAATTTCACATTTATCTCACAGTCCTTGTCATGATTCCTAAGTTTTTGGGATATTTATTTCTTTTTTAAACTTCTGTAAACTAACTTTATGGAAGGTATATAATTTGAGTTGCTTTCAAAATTTTGAAATTTTGAATCAAATATTTAATTTAGGTTTATGATGAAGTTAACTTTAGAGTTCATTGATATTTATGCCCATAAGTTTTAGACTTAGTTGGCTGCTAGGATTTTAGATCAGAAGGCAGTGTTGTATAGTAGCTAGAGTATTGGACTTGGGAGTGGGGGAGACCTGAGTTCCAATCCTGCCTCACGCATTTAGTAGCTGTGTGACTCTGAATGAATCACTTAACCTCTCTTGGACTCAGTTTTCTTAAATGTAAAATGAGTCCTCAAGGGACTCGATGGTTCCTTCCAGCTCCGTGAATTTATGATCATATGAAATGCAATCCTGGGTTATGCCTAGATTGGGGAGACTTTTGTCCTGCAACCTTCCATAGTCAATCAGAGCCCTGTGGACCAGGTGAGTCATTGTGGTACGGCATAAAGAGGGCTGGGTCCATTGTCTGAGGACGCTGCCACTTGTTTCATGTGTGTGAGGTTTGGCCAGTCATGTAACATCTCTAGACCTCAGTTTCCTCATCTGTAAAATGAGGTGGTTGAACTCTATGATCCTGAAGGTCCCTTCCAGATCTAGGTCTGTGATCCTGTGACTAGGCTTACTTAAGGTTGGGCTAAATCTCATAGCATAATTCTGAATTAAAGGTAGGCTAAGCCCATATTTATCCCACAGGGCAGACAGAAAACAGAGCAGCTTCTAGGTATGAGCGGGCAAAGTGCTATTTACTCAGACATTCATTTTAGCTACATGAGAACATTTTAAACACCAGAATAAACTGGTTGTTTATGCTCATTCTAGAGGAAAGATTTTCTTTCTTTTGTAGCTATGTAGAATGTTTTTCTCCTTGAGGACCCTTGGAGCCTCAAGGAGAGAACTGGGCTGTTGCTGATATAGTGAAAGCTTTTATGATTGGATGATAAAAATTACTGCAAAGAATGTTTTGAACCATTCACAATATTCATATTATAAATGTTAAAAATCTCTGAAAGGGGTATGACAGTCCTGGAATATATGCTTATGAGGCTGGGACTGTCTAAGTCTCTGACTTTGATAGTAACCTAAAAGAAGGTGTT
This sequence comes from Vombatus ursinus, assembly GCF_900497805.2. NCBI lineage: Eukaryota > Metazoa > Chordata > Mammalia > Diprotodontia > Vombatidae > Vombatus > Vombatus ursinus. Next base: position 74,865,184 of record NW_020954569.1, on the reverse strand, counting down.
TTATAAAGACAGATGATATGCTAATTATAATAATCACCAATAATAATAATAATAATCAGCCAGATTCTCTTCTTCCTGCCCTGCAGGGTGCCATGAGACACCTTTGGAAGCCTTGAAGGAGAGAAAACCCTTCATTGGGCATTTGCTTTCTGGGAGGAGATGAGTTGATTTCTCCCAGCTGCTTGTAAACGAGAAGAAGACTTACCTATGTTTATACTAACCAAGCTTCTGACCAGTGGGTCAGAGAATAAGATTTATTATTATCTTGTAAGTACTGTGAATAATAATGTAAAACATGTTAAGGGACTTAGAATCTACTAGACATGGTATTTTGAGGTCTCAGATGACAAATTTTTCTGTTGTGGGCAACAGTGCCTGAATTGAGGTGGGGTGGGGAAATCAGTTGAGAGTCAAATTAGTGAAAAAGCATGCAGTGCCATAAATTAAATCTTGGGGGTTTTTTAAAATCATAGTTAACATTGTTAGAGAAGTATAAATGGTTAATCTTAATTTTAAAGTTTGCATTAAGAAACATAAAGCTCTTCAATAAATACTGCATGCATTTTAAAATATATCTGAATTTAACATTATGGCCAATTAAGTTTGGGGGGAGAAATAAAGGAAGAGAGAAAATGACAGACAGAAGAGGGAGAAATCCAGAAGAGAAAAAAAAAGAAAGAGAGAAAAAGAAATATTTACAGATGAAGAAGGGAGAAGAATTTGGAGTATGGGAACTACTTGGAGAAAAAGAGAAAGATGGAGAAAAGTTCCTTTTGTTTTGATGTTAGTGAAGTACCCTAACCACCCACTGTTCTGCTGTCCTGAGCTTTGTGCTTTAATCTTGTATCACTGTCCTTTGAAATGCAAGTTAACTGACTGCTTTATGGGAAAGTAAAATGCATTTACATAGCATTATACTGTTTAGGGGAAAGGAATAAGTATTTATGTGACAGATATTATTTATATAGCACCTATTATGTACCTGGCACATTGCTAAGTTCCTTTAAAAAAAAATTAGTATGTTATTTGATCCTCACAACAACCTTAGGAAGTTGGTACTACAGATATACACTTATATATTATTCTTGTTTTAAAATTTGGGATAACTGAGGCAAATAGAGGTTAAGTGACTTGCTCAGGGTCACACAGGCAGTAACTATCTGAGTCTACATTAGAACTGAGATCTTTCAGTTCTCTATCCACTGCAGTATCAGCTGCCACTGAAGACAGTCCCAGAAGGAAATACATCAGTCCTTCAAAAAGGGATGGGCATTATTTTCAGAACTGCAGAGGCTTTAATGCCTTCAGAGCACTATTTCCCTGTAAGTAGATAAAATTGGAAAGAGGCTTGAATCTGTCGTGCTGGTTCTCCACTTCTTTTCTAAGTGTTTGTCATCATTCTTTATTCATCAATTTATTATTTTTAGTAGCTAATGAGACCCACTGTGTTATAATACATTAAGAAAAGATTTCATCTGAGAAATAATAAAAAAAAATTATTAGCAATCCAAATCCCTCTGTCTTACCAACTCTACACAAATGATTAGCCAGGAAGCCTTAATTACATAGAAAAGCAATTGTACATATACTTAAGAATGTGTATTGTAGTTGTAAAAAATATATGGAGAAATAGAATAGCAAATTAATTTTATTATTCTTGCCTTCTGTATTTCACAGGACTGTAATAAAGATTAAGATAATTTATTTACCATATGTGAAAGAACCTTGTAAAGTTTACCGTGCTATGTATGTAGGTAAAGTGTCTTAATTGCTACTCCAAGTGGATGCCCCTGCCCCAGTGTTTTGTCCATGGCCCTCTACATTCTGCCCTTTGGCCTTTTCATCCCTTTCATACTTCCATTATCAATTCTATGAGGATGTTGTCCAAATTGATATCTCTGTCCTCCAATCTTTCCCTATTTCTCCAGTCCTGAATTTCTTTTACTAGATTTTTAGTTACATATTTCATTTTTTTACATAGCTTATATTTTCTCTTTTTATGCCTCCCCTTTTCTTAAGAAAAAAGAAAAAGAAAACAAATACATCAAGTGCTATTAATATAATAAAAAACTGACATTATATATAATGATGTTTCACACTCATAGATTCTCTACCACCACGAGGGATTTGGGTCTGGGAGTGGCTTGTAGTTTTCTGATATCCCTTCTTGGTGACAAGCTTATGTTTTGTAATTTCACAACATTAATCTTCATTTTTTGAACTTTTAAAAATTCTTAACATTAGTATTAAAAAATCTATGCACATGGTGGAACACAAAAACAGTTCTATAAGACCAGTTCACATCATTTGCTTTTATTTAAGTATATAAGAAAGTCTACACATAACTTTCAAAACTTTTCTGCTTGTCTTTGTTTCCTTCTAAAATTCCTTCTATCTTCTTCTGTGTACTTAAATTTATTTTCAATGGCTGCCTTTTGGGGGGGTATTATTATTGCTAAAAAAACATCCCTATCACCTCCTACTTCAATTCAAAATTCGAGAAAAAATTAATAAAAAACATAATCGAGCAAAATGAATCCATGCATAGGTCATATCAAAAAAAATATGTCTCTACACCTGGTGTCCCTCATCTCTCAGAAAGTAACATTCATCATAGGTGTTTTAGAGATATGGTTGGTCCATTTAGCGGATCAGAATTCTTAAAATCTTTCATAGTTGATTTTCTTCGCAGTGTTGTCCAATAAAGAAATTATTTTCCTGATTCTTTCTATTCTGTGTCAATTCATGCTACCCATTATCCTCTAAAATCATCTGTTTTGTCATTATGACAAAATAATATTTAATTATAGTGCTATGCCACAATTTGTTTATCCATTCCCCAGTTGTCTAAGAGACATTCTAAAGTATCACTTTAGGTTCTAGTTCTTTTCTTTTTTCTTCCTCTTTTAAGTCCCTCTTAGGGATCATGAAGTTTGTTTTACTTGAGATTATTCCCTTCCCAACATTGTCCTCGCTCCAACCCCTTCCTCACTTGACTTTTAGTTTAATGTATTTTTACACCAAACTGTGTGTGTGTTCAACCCTCCTTTGTTTTAGATGAGTAAGATTTTTTGGTTGTCTAATCTTCCCCCATTCCCTCCTCCATATTTGGATAGTATTCTCACACATCCCAATTATTAAAAATGACAAATTCTATTCTCTTCTTCTTCCTTTCTGCATTAGTATGTTCCTCCTTTTATTCTTCCTCTCCACCTTCTCTTTCCCCTCTCAAATCCTTCAAAAACAATCAATCCACACCTCTCTCCTCCTGGACCTCTCTTTTTCTTATTCAGCTCCTTCATTGCCCTTTGAAGATATTAGGATTCTTAAAAGACAGCTATTTTCTCTCTCCTCATTACAGTGTTAGCATTTGATCATCATATAGCTCCTTTCAGTCGCTCAAACAAATTAATTTTTCCAAGTTTCTCTTAATTCTTGGATTTGCATCTTAAAGTTTCAACTCAGTTCTATTCACTAAATAAGAAATTCTTGAAAGTTCTTGATTCCACTAAAGTTTTATCCCCCTCACTCCCCAATAAATTAATACTGAGTATTGCACAGTAAGTTATACCTGGGTATAAGCCTATCTCTTTTGCCTTTTAGAATATCATATTCCCAGATCTCCCATTTTTGGTAGAAGCTGGCAGGTCTGGTGTGATTCTGACTGTAGTTCCTTGATACAAAAACTGCTTCTTTCTAAATGTTTGCAGTATTTTTTCTTAGAGTTGGAGTTCTGGATTTTGGCTGCAACTTTTCCTTTTGCAGTTCCTTTCAGGAGGGAATCAGTGGATACTTTTTATTTTGACTTTGCCCTTTGATTCTAATAAATCCGAACTGTTCTTATTTATGATTTCTTAAAAAATAGAATCTAGGTTTCTTTTAATTGTAGTTTTCAGGGAGCTGTGTTATTCTTAAATTACCTCTATTTGACCTGTCTTCTAGGCAAGTTTTTTTTTAACACATATCTTACACTTTCTTCTATTTATTTTGTTCTAATATTTCTTGCTTTCTCAAGTAGTCTTTGATCTAGTTTTCAAGGATTCTATTTCTTAGGTAAGTCTTATCACATTCTCTTCTAAACTTCTTATCCTTCCAATTATTTCCTCAAGAGCTTCAGAGTATTGTATCCAGGAACCTCTCTGGCATTTCAGGAAAGAGTATTGGGGACCTAAGAGTCCCTGGGGCAAAAAAAAACTGCCTATCAGGCCAGGATCTCTAATATCATTGCCATGGCATCACCCCATCAGAAATCTATGCTTAAAATCTGGGGCATTTTCTTAAACGCATATTTTACCCCATAACCAGCTCCTGACCCCAGTTTTCAGATTCTAATGATTTTACCTCAGCAACAATTATTTCTCTTCCATTGTCTCCATTCCTTTTCTACTCTACCTATTTGTCTCTTCTTGTCTACCGTATTGTGATAGCCCCTCATCTTTTCCCTGTCATCTTAAAAAAAAAGGTATTTCATTGCATTTTAAACATGTTTTACTTGGTCTGCTTAAAAATATCTTCAATAATCTCTGACATATAATGTGTGGAAGCATTATTTCTAATGTGCTGCTATACTTATTCCATTCTCTTATTCAAAAAAGCTGTCAGTGGCTCCAAATTGCTTCCTTCCCTACCAAATAAAGAGCAAATTCTTGATCCTGGCATGGAAGGCTCTTCATTATAATACTTTGCCCTGTAATTCGAGATTTAGTCTATGCCACTCCTCTCTGTGCTCTTTGCTACATAACTGGATTACTCACTGTCCCCTCTCTTTGTTTTGCTCTCTCTCATTTTTATGGCTTTGCCCTCAGCCATTCTTCTATTTCTTGAATGGATTACCTCATTCCCTATTTAAGTTCTCTTCATCCAGGGCCTAGTTGAAAAGTGACCTCCTTTATGACAACTTCTTTAACTTTCCTCTTTCCATATTCTTTCAGCAAAATTATAAATCATTGCTCAACTTGTTCTTAACACTTTGCCTGATCTTTTCCTTTAATATCCCACCTCTTCATCATAGTTATTTGTTGACATATCTATTCCCCCCTTCCTCTACTTGTTCCCTCCACACCTCCTATTATATTTGATCAAAATATCTTAGTCACCTTTTTATTGATAGAACAGTGTCTTGATATGATAATTATTTAATATGTTTATTGACAAACCATTAAATTATAACTATTGGTATTATGGTTATCTTGCATGATGAAACTCTTGCCTGACAAGGAACAATCCAAACAGAAGAGATATCTTTCCAATATGTTTCATGGAAAGATTAGGACTTTTTTTTTCTTTCATTCACTCAATCAAGCAACATCATACTACAATTTTGCATTCTTCACAGTGTTAGAGGCAGTGAAATACCATGCAGAGTAAACTATAGATTTTGAAGCCCGACCTTTTCTATGCAGACATTTATAAAGGAAAAAAAAAAACCTTAAATCTAGGTATTAGAAAGATGGATACCAACATAGTCTTTTAAGTATACTGTCAAGATTTAGATATAGTTTTTAGATATGAACATGAATAGTTAAATCGACCCTTAGTTATCTTTCTGTCACAGTTGTAACATAGTTTGCCCTTTGTCATTTAAAAGTAGCCTAACTGAAATGTTTGGTGTTTGAAAGCACCCTTCCCACTCAACCTTGTTTGGAAAAGAAATTTCTTTTATTTTTTCTCTCTGTCCCCAGAGTCCAGTTTTAGTACTGAAGAAAACTTAAGAGATTTGTGACTTTGTTCCTACTTAGTTGAATGATACATATTATTCTTGTAGAATACTTATCCTAGAATATATGGTTTCTAAGGATGCCATATTAGAAAAGAACCACCAATGATAAATGTGGGTTCTAGATACTTAGAACTGCAATGAAATATCATTTCAAAATTCAGCATTCTGTCGTGCTTTTTTTTCCCCAAGAGACAAAGTCAGAATTGGCATAATTGATGTCATATATGTCTGATCAAGATTCCTGGCATAATTAAGCATGGATCATACTGGGTTCAGCCACATGCATTCTGTCTTCATAAGTGTTTCTTCAGATGATGAGCAGGAGAAATATCTCAAAATTAAGATGACCCTTAAGCGCAGCTTTGATATAGATTTGTTAAAAGAAAAGCTTTCACATTATGATACATTCTCATAGATAGTTGAGTTTCGAATTAATGTGTATAACTTGTAAGTTGATACAGCTATGCAGAACAATGTATGGTGATTTTCATATCTTCAAGCAATCTTCTGCTTAAAATCAGAACTCACTTCTGTAATATATTTGTTAAGTGATACATGTGTTTATAATTTCTTGATTTACCGTGGCTACCTCTTTAAAGTAAGGGCAATATATATTTAAACAGTACACCAAAATCCCTCTCATCTGCCTTTCTTCCTTCATATTCTTGCTTTTATATTGAGCTCTAGTCCTCAAAAACTCCTACCCAGGGTACTTTTTAATCTCCAACCTGATTTCCCAGATTCTGTCCTCCTAAAATTCATTGTTGTCAAATTAGTTTTCCTAAAATGCAATTCCTACCTGAACAGTTGTTATCATCATTTGCATGTCATTTTAATAGTAGAATCCTAGAACCTTAGAACTGAAAAGGATCTTTCAGCTCACCTACCCCACCCCCTCATTTAGTAGAAGAAAGTAAGCTTCAGCAGAGGCATTGTCAGGAAGTGATAATCAATTCATAGTACCCATGATTATGGAGAAAATGGGTAAAATGGATAACTGAGATTTGAAAGCAAACTTAAACTTGTGGGGAACAGTTTTAACTTTTTCTCCAATTTTTTTTTACCAGAGGTCCTAATACACAGTAATGTGTCTTGGCTGCTGTATGTTCTTCCTCGTGTGTTTGCTTTTGGCCACTCTTATTATTGAGCAGTGAAAGTCCCCACGTGCACCAAAATATTGCAGCATTTTTTGTAGTAGCAAAGAACTGGAAACAAAGGAGATACCCATTAATTGGGGAATAGTTAAGGCTAAACGAGGTGTTGTACATGAATGTAAAGGAATACTGGTGTGCTGTGAGAAATGTTAAATGTGATGAATGCAGAGAAGCATGGTAAGAGTTACAGGAATTCATACAAAGTGAAGAAAGCAGAACAAGGCTAATGATATACACAATGACTACAATATAATTGGAAACAGCAATAATAACAAAACAATAAAATTAAATAATATGAAAGCATAATATCCAGACTTGGCCCCAAAGAAGAAATATGAGGTGTTTTCCCCAGCTTCTTGAAGAAGTGGGGGACTATGAGTGTGGAACATTGCGTAACATATCAGACCATTGTGATATATTGGTTGGTTTTGCTGAACTTCCCCTTCTCTCAAAAAAAAACCAAACTTTTTTTGTATTCTTTGTTGTCAGAAAGGATACTCAAGCAGCGTGAGGGAAAGAGTGAGGGAGGTGGAATAATAACAAAATAATAGATGGCATTTATATATAACTTGAACGTTTGCAAAGCACTTCATATATTATTTTATTTGATTCAAAATAATGAGAAAATGCAGATGATTTGAAAACAAAAATAAAATTTTATTTAAAAGAAGAAATTCTATGAGTCCATAGTCATGATATGACACCAGATGAATCTGATTTTAGCACAAATTGTTTAGGGAATGATATAATTTTTATTGATTAAATGGATATGTTTCCCTCCTCATTTCTTCTTTGGGGCTAAGTACGGTCACTATAACTCCATATTATTTAATTTTAGTGTTTTGTTATTATAACTCTTTCCATGTATATTGTTGTAGTCATTGTGTGTATTGCTTGCCTGTTTCAGCTTTCTTCACTTTGGAATAGATAAATATATATCCTCAGTATTATTTCCCTTATAATACACTTAAGTAACATTTTCATCCAAACACAAGAAATATTTCACATACGTATGTATATCTAAATCTATATATCTATATTTATATCTGCAAAAATGATGATAACTCCTGTTAAGGTAAGAAAACTACTTTGGCAACAGTGCCCAGGATGGATTGGAGGACTGTAGAGTAGAAGATCAGATTGGAAGTTATGGCAATAATCTAATATAGCCTTTTCAAAGTATCTATACTGATCTGTTTTATTGATGTCTGTCCCTTGATATAAATTGTCACTCAGGGATAATTGCTTCTACTGAGTTATCTGGTAGCATAGGAACTGCTCTTCTTTCACCAAAGGTAGGTATTTCTTCACATTTTCTTCTCTTAATTTTTCCCTTTTCACTCCCATACCTCCTTAGCCTCTTGTCATCTGGATTGCTCACTTCCCTTCACTTTGTCGTGACTTGTAACCTAGCCTCAGTTCCCTGTCAAGGCCTGGGTCTGTGGTAGCAATCCTGGGGATGGTGAGAGTGAAAGACTGCAAAGGCCAACCAGTCTGTTTCCTTAGAATCATTCCTTTGATTCTAACTTCTGCTCTTTATGCTAAAGTTCATACCTTAATTCAACTCCTGTGATGATGTGTCTGTGAAAGTGACAACCTTAATCTGTTTTTCCTCTAAAATAGAGATGAATCTCACTTTAGTCCTTTGTGTACTAAAATATCATTAGGCTTATGTTCACTTTTTACTTTAGACTTTAATGAGTCAAGTTTAAAAAAAAGGTAAAGGAAGAGGAGGATGGGAAAAAGAATGAGAGGAAAAACTTTTAATGATTAGAAATGGAAAAGAAAATGGGTAGTTTAATCCTTGTGCCTTTAGGAAGAAAAGAAAGGGGTTAAGAACCAGTCCAGGGTGGAGAATTATCTTTTCAGTTCCTTATTCTTTACCCTGGAGAGACTTAGTCTTTTCACCCTATCATCAAGGCCCATTGAGCTCTTCACACCAGATTCCCCAACACCTTTACCCTAAATTCTCACCTCCTTATCTCTCTCTTCCCTACTCTGCCAGATTTCCCAGAGCCACCAACATGAGATTGGGGTAAAGAAGGTCATCACTCTTTGCCAGACAAGAAGAAGAATGTCTCACTTTGAAACTCTGTATTTCCCCATAAACCTACTGTCTTAAGTATGTTTTTTTAAAAAAAAGTTTATAGTACTATTGCTAAAACACTATACTTCAAGAATATTTGGGGTTAAATGGTTAAAATTTTACACATCTGCCTGGGAATTAAACATTATTTCTATGGATGCAATGGCTTCTCAGTGCCAAGTTACCAACTTAACATAAGAAGTTTTGTAATACAACCTATGAATAAGTTAGGGTCTACCTTTCAACAGGTGTTGTCTCCCTTTAGGTAATCCTTACTTCTTTTATATATTAAAAACATCCTCTCCAGGAAAAAATATAATTCATACAACTTTTCATGGCCACATAATATGATACTGTTTTTGTTTGCTACATGGTTAAATAAGAGTTACTGTTACTAACAAGAATCAAGGAAATGAAAAGCAGTCAGCATTTGCAGTGGGAGCCTGTGCATCTCTGTAAACCTGCACACATAGATAAATAGTATTGATCTTCCACACATGGATATACAGTGGAGATATATGAATTTTTACATGAACATATGTTAACATATCACAAATAGTGAAATGTGTCACTTTTAATTTTAAGAATTCAGTGTATTGAAGCTTTATTTGATGGAATTTTACCAATGGCATAATGAAGAAATGCTTTGCTCTTTTGAGTGCCAAAGACTGGCAGTGTGTTGTGACCTCATAATAAATGCTAAAAAGAAACTTAAATTTATCAAATTAAAGGTAAAAACCTTTAAGTACCATCTGTTTTGGGTTCATTTTCATAACCATTGTCCATACTTTAAATTTGCTATAGAAGTCATTTTCTCATCATGCCTCTTTACATCTAGTACATGACACTTACCTGTGACCTCAAAGATTTCTTATTTGTAATTCCTGTAGAGGCCGTTTAATTGCAGGTTAGCTGCAATGAGGAAGGTGAGAAAACTGTACATTTACCAAGCACAGAAAACTAAGAAGAAAGTAAAAGTTCAAAATCAATCTTGCATGATATAAATAAATGAAAGATATAATTGCTGACAAAATATTTCTCATAACTGCTCATAGCACCTTGTGTGTATGTGTGGGGGGGGTGTGGGTATGTGTGTTCATATTCCAACCATTACCAACAGGCATTTTGTATTTCCAATATCTTAACATTGGACCATTCTTTTTAAAGTATCTTTAAAATTGGTACCAAATTCCTCTGAGTTTGGTCATTGTTACCCCCATTTTGTAGATAAGGTAGTTGTGATAGAGGCAAGCTTAGTGTTTATTGCACACAAAAACATGTCCTTGTCCTGTTCCTAGACTGGGGTTTCCATTTAGTTGTGGAGCAGCTAAGTGAATGTTACTTACTTACATGACACTGCATACTAGTTGCTCTATTTCATCTCTGCAAATCGATTTTTGCCAGCTATTTTGTTTGTTTGTTTCTTTTTAAGAAGATACTACCAGTACCACTCAAACAATTCTGTAAGATAATAGGTTTATATCATTTGTGCTCACAAGATAAAAGATGATCCATTTCAAGGAAAATATGTTTTTCTTTTTTCCCCTTCACTTTGCATTCTTTTGTTTTGAACAATGTTTTGTAACCTCTGCACATGAATGAATGAATGAATGAATGAAAAAAAATTTTTTATTAAATGTCTATTATTGTGCTAAGCCCTGGGGATACAAATAGAAAGGCAAGTCAGGTCCTGCTCTCAAGGAACTTACATTCTACTAAGAGATGATAAAACATAAAAGATTCAAATAAAAGTAAAAAGAAGAGGTCCAGTGTAGCAAAGCTACTACGAGGCATTAAAGACTATTTATTGCCTTTATTACTCTGTGCCATAATAACTCCTGTTTCCTGTTGTTGGAATAACATCTGCTTATATTATGATATAAAGTCAGTGTCCATCAACCTGGTACTATTCAGAGAAAATTAACAGTAGAGAAAAAGTACATTAGGACTTTGTGGAAATATGGAAGAGGGGAAAAAATCCTGGTATGTGAAAAGCATCTTTTGATCTTGCAGATGACTAGCACACATCAAAGGGCTTATCTATTTCAGGAGATTTACATGTGAAGTAAATGCAAGAATATATATCTGGCATATCTTTATAGGATCATCTGGTCTTGGGTGTTGAGGAAGGAATAGAGTACTATCCTGGAATCTGCACAAGGGGATTTACATGTCTATGATAACTCAAATAACTTTTAACAAGTATTAGGAATGGCAGCACTGACTATCAGTCTTCAAACCTTCATGTGAATTTCCTCAGAGTTTTTGTATAGGTAGTGAAATTAAAGTTATAGAATTTTCAAATAGCAGATGCAAATTTTTAATGAAATAATGTTACTACTAAATCATTTACTAGAAATGCAATTTTAGTCAAATGAATGAACTTTATTGTAGAATATTACAGAAGAGATTAAGATTATTCAACACTTTGACAAGTACTCATTGAGAGTTTCCTGAACAGAGTAAAGGAAGCGTACTTTTAGTTTATCAAGTAACATAAAAGGTTTTAGATACTTTATAAGAATGTTCCAAGAAACACTGAGTGTTTTAAGTTATGTTGCAAGCATATATATTGTTTAGGTAAACTAATGATTATTTTCACCATTTGGTATTTGGCAGCCATAATCAGATCTTCAAATGTTATTTTGTACTTCAAGAAGTGTTGAAAAAAAAATCAAACATTTTATGTGATTGGATGGAAAGAAAATTTAGGAATGGGAAGGATGTGGACTGAGTATAAAATAAACTCTTTGTCTCCCACTGCCCTTTTTGTCTGGTTTTCAGAACTGTTTTTGCCCAGTGAGACTAAAGAACTCATGGGAATTACCTAGTTTTTATCCTCTGGAGTAAAGGTAATAGGTTTATCTCAGAGAGGAAGGGTGAGGTCTTATGACTATAAAAAACAAGGAAGCTCTTTCATCTCCTTCTTGTCAAGTGAGCATTTGCATTGGGGAAATGCTGACTCACTTGGGGAATCACAGCCTAATTGAAATCCAAATCCAGACTTGATACATCATTTATCTTCTTTGTGTTTGGGGATTTCAGAGCATTAAATATTAGAAGCACCCATTTCATTATCAATACCTTTCGAACCTAGTCTTAAAGGCTGCTGCTATTCTCTTTGTACTTTCCTATCTCAGTTACTTTTTGTTCATGGCATTTTCTGTCCCAAGACTAACTTCCCATTTCCTGATCTCCACTTTTAAAAATCTTATCAATTTTCCAAGCTTAAGTGCCTTCCCTTCTTGAAACATTCCTTGACCAACAGAGTTGAAAGAGGTCTCCACCTTAAATCTGATAGCATTTCATTTCTCCCACTTTTATGGCATTTGTGGGAAATGAACACCTATTATGAAAGAGCACTATGTAGATGGTGGAAGACATACACAGTTTAAATAAAACACAGTCCCTGAAGCCTCAGAGATCACTTGAATACATAGTATAACACATTAAGGAAGAGACTTCAAAACAGTATTATATGAGGTCCAAGGGAGGAAGGTGGTGACTGACCTGGAGAATCAAGATTGGCTTCATGAGGAGGCTGCAAGGATGAATAGATTTTCAAAAAGTAAAGAGAGAAATGGAAGATGAATATAGCCCTATATGGTTTTTTTTGTGTGTGTAATGTACATCTTTGACTAGAGTACAGCCTCTTTGAGGCCTAGAATTAGTATTATTGCTCATTTTTTCTATCCCACTGTCAGACCGCCACAGGGCTCTAATAAATGCTTGTTGAAAGTGTATTTCATCATTTTGTATAGAGGTGAGCAACCAATAAAAAATAAATGGTTTGAAATTAAAAGTCCTGGAAAACAATTGACTCTTCTATTCCAGGTTATTTCCATAATTCTTATTTTAAGTTCTAAAATACTATATGGCGTAGGTAAGTGGCATAGTGGATAGAGCACTGGGCTTGGAATCAGAAAGTCTCCTCTTTCTCAGTTCAAATCTGGCTTCAGACATTTACCAGCTGTGTGACCCTGGGCAAGTCACTAAATCCTGGTTGCCTCAGTTTCCTCATCTGTAAAATGATCTGGAGAAGGAAATGGCAAAATTACTCCAGTATCTTTGCCAAGAAAACCCCAAGTGGGATCATGATGAGTTGGACACAACTGAAAAACAAATAACCACTGGGTACTATCTAGTGTTGATACCGCTTGGTCTCAACTTTGTTTGGAGACTGGAGATTGATTCAATCAATTTCTATTAGTATTTTTGCAAAACTTATTGTGGTTGCCTTTCTGTAAGGTCTGTATAAGTGTAAGCTTATTTTCTTTTTTTTTCTTTTAAAATTGTTTCTGCATCAGTTTGTCCATTTTTTTCATGTAATTTCTGGAGAGACAGAGTAGGAGAATAGCTCTAATGTCATAGAAATTATCTAGTTTCAAATAAAATCCATTCTTTATCCAGGAAATGTTAGCTTAGGTCCTAATGAGAGCTCTAACTTTACAAAAAGACTAGCTATTGAAAACATTTTAAAATCATTCCTTACTTTGTTAATTTGTGATTTTATGTTTTAGGTGAACACCATTTTAGAAAAAATGCTGAGAAATTTAATAATTGAAAAATAAAAGCTAATTTATATTTCTTACATGAGTCAGTTTTTTTGTAGTAGGAGTTTTTTTTTCTCTGAAACACAGAATTTCAAAAATTTCAAGGGAAGGAATTTTGCTTTAAGAATGTTTTTATGGACTTTTCAAGTTAGCCTCTATATCTGTATCTATAGACCTCTATAGATATCTATATGTGTACACACACACAGAGATATCTACAAACATCTATAGATGCAGATACATGAGTTTTAAAAGTAAAGAACCATTGCAATTGTATCTATGACAAAAAAAACATTTTTAAAGCATTTGCTGTCAGGAGAACACTGCTAGGCCCCTGAGGAAGAGACTGAAGTTTGAATGAGATGTGGTCCTTGCTTTTGAAGAGCATACAATCTAATGGGGATAAGGGGCAGATAACAGAAAGTCCAGTATTTATAAGGCATAATGTTATTGTGCTACTTGTATGATCTACTTTACCACTGGAGTGTTACAGGACAAAGTGCCACAGGAGATGTGTGATCTATTTAATTGCATGTGCATTTGTAACACAAATACACCATTCATATTTTGTTGTATCTTCTTAGTGTTTTCTTGGACACTTCATGTGAAATTGGCTAAATGCTGGTGAGTGTGTTAAGTATACTGAAAAATAATATCCAATATGTGTGGTGTGGGGAAAACACCCTAAAACAGATTTGCTCAAATATCAACAGGATATTATTACCCCCAAAGAAATGACAACAGTTTGTCAGTTTGATGAGTAGAGGAAGGAAGTTTACAAACATCTCTAAGAGAGGCATGTTGAGCTGTTGAAGGAAATGAGGCACGTCCTGCTTTTATTGTGCTTATTGGAGTGGGATTCCCAGAAGACTGATTGAGCCTGTCCTGAGACTTCTGTTTGCCAAAGACCTTGTTGACTCATATTTTATTTTTGTTTCTATAAAGGTCTGTTATTGTTCAGATTTCTAAGGTAGTTTATAAATATACTACCTCTATCATTTATACCGTCAACTGACTGATGTAATGAAAGCAAATGTATATTCTTCTTTAACTGCTTTTCTTTTCCTGTGAAATTTAGCAAAATTAGCTACAAAATCAGTTTTTTTAAGGGCAAAAGTCTTTTTGTATTCAATTTTTATTTGAACAACACATAGCTTGGTGATTTCTTGGGTTGTATATTAAGGTTTTCAATAATAATGACGTGGAGGAAATTGAATTGTCTCTTCTTAGCATAGGAGAGATAAGATTGAGACACAGAAAGTCTTTGTGGCATTGTCAGTAAGAAGTTCAAGGCTTCAGAGCTCTGAATTCATCTGCTTATACGTAGAACAGACATAGCTGCTTTCATAAGAGACTGAGACCTAATGAGAGTATGTCTAGATTTAATACCTAGCTTGTTGGGGGGGGCCTCCTGTAATTAAAAGACACAGATGCTCAAGAGCTCATAGGATGGTGAAGAATGGTTAGGTTGTGATTCGTGTTTTTGGAGGAAATGTCCAAATCACAGATCCATTGCAGTATTAGATTATTAGTATATTCAGTCTGTATCATACTTGAATTTTCTTTTGAAATGTTTGCTAAATCCTGTGAGCTCTCTAAGGCAGTCTAGTATTATTTCTAAATGTTCTTTCTTTTCCAGCTCTGAAATTCAGTTGTGCCTATCAGAATGTCTGAGTGAATGTGACTCTTCCTTACATAACTTTTCAGACACAGAAATACAGGAATAGAAGACTTTCTTGTTTCTTGTACAGTGACTCATACAGTCTGGAGGGGTAGGATGAGGGCAGTACACTTGTTGGTTATCTGCAATTCTAGGTTCTAAATTTGTAGCCTTAAACTCGAGCCAAGAGATGTGGCTGATCTTCATGAAATTAGTAATGTAGTGATGTAGCTAACAACATTATAGGGGTCATAATTTCTGTTCAGTAGACATACTTAATGTAGCTAGATGATGAAATTTAAAAAAAATTTTAAAGTGGGAACAAGTTGCTGATAGTAAAAATAAATTGATTTTGCTTTCACTTCTTTTTGTTGGTTCTAGGGTTAGAGGCAGCTAAGTGGTGCAGTGGGGACTGAAGGCACTAAGCATGGAGTCAGGAAAACCTGAATTCAAATCCAGCCACAGGCACTTACTAGCTGTGTGGCCCCGGAAAGTCATTTAACCTCTACCTTTCTCAGTGTCCTCACCTGTAAAATAGGATAATGATAGCATCCACCTCCCAGGGTTGTAGTGAGTATCAATTGAGATATTTGCTTAGCACAGTGTCTGGTACATAGTAGGTGCATAATAAATGTTTTTTTCCTTCTTTTCTAGAGGTTTGATGTTTACATATCTTTTCAGGAATTTTGGTCTAAAGAATTCTAAAGGAAGTGATTATTATTTTGAAACATTTTATGAATATTTTAAGATGAAAACAGGGTCAGATTATAGAGGGATTTTTTTTTCAGAGTAAATGCCTGCTTTAGGAAGCTTCACTGATTTTTCCCCCTTTTCCTACTTTTGCCATTTCCAAATGAGTGCTGATTTATTGAAGATTCTGTGGAATGAAAAATATCTTGGTGAAGCAGAGCACATGTTACTCAAGGCTTTGAAGAGCAACATTCACTTATGCTCAATCTAGTATTGGTAGTAAATATAAAGAAACAAGTCAAGCATTTGGGATGATAAATTTTTGATGATAGTTGCTTATAGTTATCCATGAAATTTTAATCACTAATGACTATTAAAATGGTATCCTAAAAGTTATTATTCCTTAAATCAGGGCAGTGTTTTAAGGATTATTTGAATAACTATTTTTTCCTTTTTTTGTTTTTGTTTTTGTTTTTTTAGTGAGGAAATTGGGGTTAAGTAACTTGCCCAGAGTCACACAGCTAGTAAGTGTTATATGTCTGAGGCCGAATTTGAACTCAAGTCCTCTTGACTCCAGGACCAGTGCTCTATCTGCTGTGCCACCTAGCTGTCTCTTTTTTTTTTCACTTTCTTTATTACGATTTTCATTCAGGGGTCCTTAACTTGGGGTCCATGAACTTATTTTATTTTAAAAAAAAACCTTAGTAACTTCATTTTGATAAATGAGTTCTTGTATAAGCTTATACATTTTATTTTATGCATTTTAAAAAAGATTATTCTGGGGGAGGGTGGTTCTTAGGCTTTACCAGACTGCCCAAATGGATCAGGGATTCTTAACTTTTTTATTTTCTGAAGAACTACATGATTGTGTGCCCTGTAGACACAATGCTCTTTATTTGCCTAGTTCTCTGTCTCTCTATTTCTGTCTGCATATGCCTTCTGTATGTTGCCGACTAGATCAGGAATAAGAAAAGAGGTGGTTAGTGTCTCAAGTAGGTGGCTATTACTACTTTTGAGGAAAGAGGAAGGACTCACTTATATGGGATACTTTGTTTCCTTTCCTGTGAGTAGTATTTAGACACCTATGTCACAGGGCCTAGCAACAAAGTTTGTAAACCTAGCCTGCCTAAAGGTAGACTGTGTAAATTCACAATGTAGTTTAACATCTGGGAATGGTGAATCTTGAATGAGCATTTAATGTTCCTTGAGTATTAACAAAAATAAATTACCTAATATTGAAGTATGAGCTACTTAGTAGTAGGAAATATATTGGGTTTTAGACATTAGACTTTTATTTTCTGTATATAAGAACAATGATTTCCAGTTTTAAGTAATATCTTGGCTATCTTTCATGGAGCTAGACAATGTGTGGAGCATATGAATTTTCTATCTTAACGTTGTGCAAATAAAAGCCCTTTTCTTCTTAATTCTTTATAGTCTAAAAGCATTTTAAAAATTTTGAATGTTCTATTAGAGAGGAATCTACCCTACTTCAGATAGTCTATTAATTTTATTTAGGTTATTAAAGATAGAAAAAATAAAAGATAAATTTATGCAGATTTGGAAAATAACTACATACTATGTCCAGTACAATGCTAGATGTAATACCTGTCTTTGGATTGGGATGTATCTGCTGTCCAAAATCTGGCCTGTTTTTTTTTTTAAATTCACATTTACATAGCACTTTGACATTTGCAAAGCACTTTCCTCAATTCATCTGAGTGCAGCCAACATTTACTAAGCTCCTGTTCAATGTGCAATGTACTGAGCTAGGCTCTGGGAATACAAAACCAGAAACAATAGAATCCTAACATTCTGCTGGTATGATATCCCTAAAACACCAATATCATCATGGGTTTCAATAATTCCCAAATCCTCACTTCTTCCCAACTTCGATGTTTCTGTTGAGGACACCACAGTCTCGCAGGGTGGCCATCTTGGCATCAGCCTCACCTCTTCATTTGCACTTACCCTACGTGTCCAACCTGTTGCCAAGTCTTGTCTTGTGCCTTCGCAACATCTCTTACATATGTTGCCTGCCCTTTACTCATATTGCCACTGTCTTGGTGCAGTGTGAGTGCATACCTCAAACATTGCAATGACCTTCTGGTGAGTTTCCCTGCCTCAGGTCTTTCCTCACCCTAGTCCATCCTCTACCCAGCTGCCAAAGTAAAGATCAGGTCTGACCATGTTACCTTCCTTTAAATTCAAGGGCAGGGGTGGGGAACCTGTGGCCTTGAAGCCACATGTGGCCCTCGAGGTCCTCAAATGTGGCCCTTTGACCGAATCCTTAATAAAAAGGATTTGTTCTATAAAACCTGGACTCAGTCAGAAGGCCACACCCAAGCACCTAGAGGCTACTTATCTGTGGATGCTTAGGGATCCTCCAGGATCAAGTAGAAAGTCCTATTTGCATTTTAAAGCCCCACAAAATTTGGTTCCTTCCTGTTTCTCCTGTCATCTTGCTCTTTACTCCTCAGCCCTTGTGAACTGTCTGTAATACTCTTCCTCCTCACCCCCACCTCCTGGCTTCTCTTGCCTCCTTCCAGACTCAGCTCAATCCCACTTTCTTCAAGTGGCTTTTTCTTAGTCTCTTCCCCCAGTTCCTTCCCTCTTGAGACTCGTCCCACTTACACTGTGTATATCTTATGTGCACAAACTTCATTGCTTTATTGTTTTCCCCCATTAGAATGTGGGCTCCTCAAGGTCAGGTCCTGGTTTTTGCCGTTTAGTCCTTGTTGTTGAGCACAGTGCCTGACATGTAGTAGACACTTAATAAATTACAAAGTAATACAAAGTAATGGGGGAAAGAGTGATTATAGTAACAGGAATCGGCCAAGGGAAGCCTTTTGTATTGTTACACCCGAGCTGTGCTTTGAAGGATGTTAGTAATACCAAGAGGTGGAGAAAAAGAATGCATTTCAGTCACAAAGTATCTTTTGTGCAAGTGAATGAAGTTGAAACATGGAATATCAAGTTCAGGGAATAGCTAACTGGGCATTTTGACTAGAACAGAGAGTGCAGGAAGAGAAAAAAAAGTGAAATAAGATTAGAACTACATGTGGAAGCCAGACTGTAGAGGACTTTAAACACCATAATTAGGCATTTCTATTTTGCCATAGAGGCAGTAGCAAGCTGTGGAAGATTTTTGAGACACATTGTTAGATTGGTATGTAAGGAGTATCAGATTAACAGCTGTGAATTATGAATGGAGAAAAAAGAGTTTAAGGCAAGGAGGCCAATTAGGAGATAGTTTAATAGTTCAGGAAAGGTGTGATGAGGGTATATACTAGAGTAGATGGAAGCTATGTGTGTGAAGAGAAAGAGATGGAAGTAAGAAACATCATTTAAGTAGAATTGACAAGCTTTAGCAACTGATTATGTAGGGGTAGAAGGAAGGGTCAAAGAGGACTCCAAGGTTGGGAACATGTGTGACTGGAAGGATAATGCTATAAATGGAAATTGAAAATTTTGGAGGGAGGTGGGAAAGAATTATGGGGAAAATATAATGGGGTCCAATTTGGACATAATGAGTTTGAGAAGCTTATGGTACATCCAGGTAGAGATAAAGACCAGGTTAACTAGAGGTCAGTTGATGAGGTTAATAGAGAAACCTCATCAGAGTCAAGAGAGAGACTTTATCTCTAGATCTGCATAGAGATTATAATTGACCTCAAGAGTGCTTATGAAATTATTCAGGGAGTATAGATAGAGAAGAGAAGAAAGCCCAGGACAGAGCCTTTGAGGATGTCCTCATGTGGTAAATGAGGACAAAAATGCTTTCAAGCCAATAACAGTAAACAATAACAATAATGATGATGATGATGACATTTATAAAAAAGCTTTAGGATTTGCAGAACACTTTATAAATATCTTTTTTTTTATTGTTACAACAACACTGAGAGGGAGGTGCTATTATTATTCCTGTTTCACAGATGAAGAAAGTGTGGCAGACAGAGATTAATTGATTTGCCCGAGGTCACTCAACTAGTAAGTATCAGTGACTGAATTTGTACTCCGGTCTTCCTGATTCTAGGTCCAGCTTTTTAGCCTCTATGCCACCTAGCTACCCCAATTGTCTCTATTTTACATATGAAGAAACTGAGGCCATGAAGGGTTAAGTGAAGTGAATGTGTTCTCATACTGCTAGTGTGTATGAGCCAAGATACTGCTGCTTTTCATGGATTCTGGCACTTAGCTCAGTGTCTGGCATGTAGTTGTTGCTTAATAAATATTTACTGATTCGTTGATTTGTTACCAGAAGTTTGACCATAAATTAATCAATACTTTTGGCTGTAGTGACATGCAAAATGTTAAATATAAAAATAAAATCTATGCAGAGCATTTACATTTATACGTATCAACTGCCACAAATGTAATACTTTTTTACATTTTGGTATAAATATTACATATAAATAAATGTCTTTTAATAATAGCTTAGGCATATGGCACTGTCAGTGTACAGAGTGCTTTCCTCATGACAACCCTGAAACTGGGTAATACAAGCAGTTATGACTTATCCATGTACAAGGAAGTTAAGACTCAGAGAGGTCAGTTTGCCTAGTCAGACTCCTAGTAAGCAGGAGAGCCAGAACTCTAATCTTAGTATTTTAATTCCAAGTCTAGTACTCTGGTATTTCTGTAGTGTCCTATAAATTTTAGATGTCTTTTGATATTAAACAACAAGTTAAAACTTACTGAGTTTTGGATCTGAGCATCCTCTACCAATTCAGTCACTTACTTCAAGCTTTTAGTAGCACAATTTAGTAGCTTGCAAGATTTCAAGGTACGTCAGGATTGAATCCTTAAGTCAGTCCACACTGGAATGTAACTAACTGTCCTTTTTGACTGTCAGGAACAATTTTCATTGAAAAGGAGAGGCAGGGAAGTTTGGGCAAAACTGTTCACTCAGACCCATAGAATTAATCAGCTAGCTAAAGTAAATAGTAATGCGTGTCTCAAAATATTCTTCCTAATGTGCCCATCTGACTCTGACCATACTATTAAACAGTACTCCAAAGGATAAAATAGAAACTTAAAGTATCTAGAGATGGATCATCTAGTCCAACCTCCTTGTTTTACAAATGAGACCCATGGAGAGTGTGACTTAAGGGTCATACAAAAAGGAAGTAGCCAAGTTTGAATTTGAACCCAATTTTTCCGACTCCAAGCCTTGTTTCTGTTCATGCTTCCTTTCCAATCCTTCATCAAGTCCAACTCTGGTTCCATTTTCAGAATGTGGTGGCCTGGATTTAGTTGGGGGATTTGATCTTGATTTATTGGCTCTTGCTTTTCATTACCTATGTGACTTGGGGCAGGTTGTTTTACTTTTCTGAATCTCGTGTAAAATAAGGAAGCTAGACTAAATGAACTTTCAGCTCGAATACATGATTCCATGGTTTTCCATGAAGCTTTCCCTGATCCTCTTCCACTTCCTTTCATGTTTTCCTAGAACATTTTGGATCTCATTTCTTTACCCATATCACATTTTTACACTTTTGTATTTATTCATGTACCTCTCTTATCCTTTGATTTAGATTGTAATCTTTTTGATCTTACAGACTATTATTTTTAGTCTTCCCCCAACACCTACCTGGCACATAGTAGGTACTAATGAACTTTTGTGAATGGAATTGATTGTTGAATATATATCTATATCTATATCTATCTATCTATCTATCTGTCTGTCTATCTATCTATCTATCTATCTATCTATCTAACCCTTAATAAATGAGAGTGGTGATTTTTGCTGCTTTAGAATTTGTTTAGAGCCATTTTTTACAGGTATTTTGAGGGGTTTGGGGGAGAGCTCAAGCAAGTCACTGCTTTTGCTACCGAGAGGGGTGATTTTTGAAAGGACAGAAAAGAACTGAAGTAGAAGTATTATAAATTTACAATAAAGGGACTCTTTCCAAATTCTATTGACAGTTTTTTTAATATATTTGTATTTTTTACATAGTATTTGATAGTTTTGATTCTTTTTTTCTTTGGTATTCCTATCTGAGTACTTCAAGAGACAAGTGATTTCATATTTCCTTTAGGAAGAGGCAAACATTTTTGGAAAGCGTAATGCTCAAAGTAATCTAAGAACTCCCAAATAGTTTTCTCTTTGTGATGGTTTAGTTCTGCATGACAAATAAATGGATGAAATTGCAGCTGCAATAGGCTCAGGGGGTCACTGGAGCCTTAATTGCTAGGGAAGAGGACTCTCCCCCTCAATATATGGGTTTTATCCAGCATAGAAATAGAATCTGGTGGATGAAATGTCATTGATTCCAAAAGATGAAACTACTGAATTTCTGGTGTTTTTGGTTTCTGTTTAATCTAAATAGTGTTTGAGAATTTCAGCTGTAACTACAAAACTGACGTGTGTGTGTCTGTGTTATAATCAGTAGTTTAAAAGAGTATACTTAGAATTGTAGAATTTTAAAATTGCAAGATGTGTAGAGGTCACCTAGACAAACCCTTTCATTTTAGAAATAAGAAAACTGAAATCCCAAAGATCAGGGAAGTTTCCCAATGCCATGCTATGACAGAACTTGGATCAGAATTCAGGTGTCTTGACTAATTAGTAGTCAGAGCCTTTTCTCACCTAAACAGTAGACTCTAAGCTCTTTGAAGATGGAGGCTCATTCCCCTCCCCTTCCTTCTCTTTCTATCTTTTTCCTCTCTCTTCCTCTCCGTAGTAATGTTTTTTGAATTAAAATCCTTTTCTTCTCTTTACTAATAATTTCTGGAGTAGAGATATATACAGCTTACTCCAGAAAAATAAGCCAAAACAGAATCATATTATTCCCTGGTGAAATATGGGCCATTTAAATAACTGATCCAAATAATTTAGGAAAAATAATCTTTCTTTTGATAGGTTAAAAATCAATATATTGACACTCTGTATGGCTCTGTATTTACCAAAACAACAACAACCACAACAACAACAACAACAACAAAAGTGAGTCAGGTTTGTTTGTCTACATCCATCAAGTTAAATCTCTCAGTGCATAGTAAAAGGGAAAACACAGACAGACACAGACACACACACACACACACACACACACACACACACACACACACACACA